>NC_136513.1:19280000-19885000 GCF_053919585.1 Euprymna scolopes | reverse complement strand
TCACCCGTTTTGCAAGTCAGCGAAAGTTGGGGCGGGAGGTGGAGTAATTCCAATGGATGTAAATAGGCAATGAACAGGTCACGTGGTTTAGCTGGGGTAGGTGTTGTTATCGATGATACGTCCTTGACAATCAGTCCGACGGTGACCTTGCTTGGGTAGGATTCACTTCGGTCCTAAGCGGTCCTTCGCCCCAGGCTTTATCTTCTCTATTACTATTACCGACATAGGAAAAGAAACACTTGGATTGATAAGATCAAAATATTCAGCCGTGATCGCCTTTATGCCGTGTCAATGTGTTTATGCCGGAAACTGGCTACACTAAAACGTAAGGAATGACCACGAAAATTTAAAGAGGCTATATTTCTTAGTTCTCTTCCACTTCAAGGGTCAGAAAGTGGGATTGAAAAGGCAGCGCCCCGGAGGAGGAGACCTCTGATCTGCAAAAAGTGTCTAGACAGTCCCGTCGGCATTCACCGATAAGAGCGCCTTCGGCGATTAGCAATAAACTGACCCCTTCTCAAAGAGAAATGGAAAAACCTGAGAAGGTGGACGTCCTAGAACTGCACAGAACTAAACTCCCACCGCACAATCAACGAGGGCCGGATAATTACTGGAATGGTTCAATCTTTGTTGATAGGGGAGGGATAAGTATGAAAATCCCTAGCCAGCACATTGAAAATAAATAATTAATAAATAAATAAATCTATTCTATTTTAATAAATAAATAAATCTATTCTATCTTTATATATATATATGTGTGTGTGTGTATATATATATATATCTTTATATATATATATATATGATGATTGCAACGTCTTGTCAAACGAGTGCCACTCCCTCAGAACATTTAAAATCCATGAGCCCAAATGCCCGAGTGAGTATCTATACAAATATGATGTTACAGAGTCTTAGCTTTGTACGACAGCTAAATCTCTCTCTCTCGGTTCAAAATGTTGAGATCCAGCAACAAGCAAGAGCAAGATAGCCAGCAACAAATTAAACTGCAGACCAGCTTAATGCGGGTAATGGTCTTCCGCTTTATGGTTTTTTAAATCAGAGATTTGCTTCTCCTAGAAAGGTTGCCTTCACCACGGCTTACAGGAGCCCTCTCCACCCCAATACACATACACACACACACACACACACACAAATATACACGGTGCTAGTTGGCCGTTGACCCAGAAAAAGAGTTCATTCGCCCTTTGGAAGGTCTTGTTTTTAATCATTCAGGGAGACTAGCCGCCCTCCTCACCAAACAAGTCTGGTGGGGGAACCAGTTTAGTCGCCGGTGACCGACCATGAGGCAGGTAGTACTGTGTAGTATTGTGTCAGGTCATGTCATGTGCTACTGGTACCATATATATATATATATATATATATATATATATATATATATATAACTACTTAATTTACTCACCTAAAATTAATATACGAAAGTATAGATTTATGTGTAAACTTTAAGTATTTACTTCAAAAGTGCTCAATATGTAGGTAGAGCTAGTTAGTAATTTATAAGATATATATGGCGATTAAGCTACACTGAATATTCCGCGTTTCATCCACTCTATGACTCCTCAGGCTTATACGCATAAGCCTGAGGAGTCCTAGAGTGAATGAAACGCGGAATATTCAGTATAGCTTAATCGCCATATATATTTTATAAATTACTATATATATATATATATATATATATATATATATATATATATATATATATATATATGTATATGTATGTATATATATATATATATACAGAGAGAGAGAGAGAGAGAGAGGGGGGGAGCTGGATAGATAGATAGATAGATAGATAGATAGATAGATCAAGAAACATCCTCAACAATCAATCATATTTGGAGTGAGGTATAGTTTCTTTTCTGTTTAGATAAGCTCTTCTCTCTCTTTCTCTCTCTCTCTCTCTCTCTCTCTCTCTATATATATATATATATATATATATATATATATATATATATATATATATATATATATATATAAAACAGTAGATATGTGTGTAAATATTTACCACGTAAACTCCTAAACTGCTGGTCACATAACATTGAAATTTACAAGAAATGGTAATTATGCACCAGGGATGGTTTATAACAAGTAAAATCTTTATTTGGGTTTATAAATAACGCGTACAGACACATATTGGCAATTGAAATACGAAATTTTCATTTCTACTGGCCGACATGTTTTTACTTCTTTCTGCGCATGCTCACAAAAAATTCATTTCGTTAAGTCTTTTAATATTGCGGTTCAATTATGTTTCTCTCGATAACGACATCGGTAGAGAACGTGGTTGAAACTTGAAATGTTTTGGTTTCGATTCTAGCTGATGGCACCAAGTCTTTTTTTTTTTTTTATTCGTCATCGTGTCTTTGTATTTATAAATGTGAAAAATTGCATCAATTTAAATATATTTAAACGTATTTTACAGCAAGCGGAATCAAAATTTATTTACAGGCTGGGAAAATGAAACTTTTCTTTTTAATGACTTACAATAATAAATATTTTTTGACAATTATTTTTTTTTTGTCAGAAATCCCTCGCGAACTAAGACAAAATTCAGTGAAAAAAAAAATATCCATACTTTTCTTAAGTAAATCTTCCACGACAGGGGAAAATTCTAAATATAGTTTTGATAGAAAAGCTTTCTTAGGCTAATGTCAGGTTCCTGCGATTTTTTTTTTCTTTCTTCTTTTTTTCTAAGCAATTCGTAAATATTACCTGAGATTCTGAAATTGGAAATATTTATAGCCTAGCCTAACTTTAATGATGTTATTTTCCTTTAAATTCGGTTATTACACCTTCAGATGATTCTCTTTTTTTCTGAATAGATTTCCCTTTACTTCGTTACAACTTCTCTCTTTTCCCATAAATAATTTCTCTTTCCCTTTTATGTAAGGATATAATACAGCGCCATCCCTATATATCTTTTCATTTTTATTCATTCATCGATTAGATAAATAAATATTAATTTCAATGACAGTTTTTAAATAACTAAAATACAATTAACATTTTTTTTTTTTTTTACATTAACTACAACTTATCGTTCATATTCGAAATGTCTCCGTTTTTTTTTCAGGTATGCTGACAAAGAATATCACAGTTAAATTCGGGTGCTGATAAATAATTTACCAGACATGAAAATATTTGTTATCTAACGTAAAAGCTAATGCAATCTATGATAACCATTTTTTTTTCACAACCGAGGAATACGATTAAGTAATGCGCGTGCGTAACGGCTTTCCTCAACCTACGTATGTTAAGAACGGCTTTCGGAATAAATACCCACTTTTTCCATAGGGGG
Source organism: Euprymna scolopes (assembly GCF_053919585.1). Classification (NCBI taxonomy): domain Eukaryota; kingdom Metazoa; phylum Mollusca; class Cephalopoda; order Sepiida; family Sepiolidae; genus Euprymna; species Euprymna scolopes. The sequence goes on along the minus strand of NC_136513.1, from coordinate 19,881,690 downwards.
AGGGGGGTGAAAAATATTAGCTTTGTCATCTGCTTCAGTTGTACGCATGTGCATTACTAACTGCTACGATTGTGAAAACAAAATGATTGTCAGGGATTACATTAGATTTTCCATTGGATATCATATGCTTTCATATCTGCTAAACAACTTATCAGCCCCAAATTCAACTGTGATATTCGTTGTCAGCATACCTGAAAACTTTTAAAAGTCGGCATTTCGAATGTGAGCAATGGAGTTGTACTAAATGTAAAAATTGCCAATTTTTCCTGTAATTATCCGATATTTCAACAAATTTATGATACATTTGGAATCTGTTTTCCCTAATATACTTTTAAAGTTAAAATTTGTTACCGAAACAGATCAATTGCCTTATGTAATTTATACCTTAAAGATATGATAAAATAAATGCAGTCAGTCATCTTCGACACTTCATATCGAAATATCATAAAAGGAGAATATTTAATTTCCCTCAATTTTCATACTAACAACAACAACAACAGCAACAACAAAAACAAAAACAAAAAATAAAAAAAAAATGCATTCACCATCGAAACTTCATCTAACGAAAATCCGCCAAAATCCTCAAATTGAAGTCTGCCCATATTTATAATTAAAAAACCGTCACGAGACTCAATTCGACCAATGAAAAGTTGGCAGGAAAACAACCATTTACACATAATTATACGAAATTAAAAAAATATTGAATTTGCTCAAAAGTAATAAATTTTATGAATTTTATATTCATCAATCCCGCGCCAGTAGAAGTGCCAAGTCATTGCATTATAAGTACAGTTCTATTCCTTAAACATCGTATTTCGAAATCGTATTACATTATATTTTATCAATATTTAATTATGATATTACTATAAGTTATCGTTATAATGGTAAAAAAGAGATAGGTATAACAAAACGTTATAGTCTGCAATAGGTAGTTTATCAATAAAACAAAACGGGAACCGAATGTTTGCGTTGATATCGAACTTTTTCTTTCTATTAAAAATGTGATATAAAAAACCGGAATTTCTACTATACTACGTATTAACGACGTTTTTTTGTTGTTTTTTTTTTGGGGGGGGTAGGTTTGGAGTTTTGAGAGTACATAGCAAGTTCAGACATATGCTATTTCAAGACCGAGGCGAAAATCTAAACTTATGTCAACAAAACTGCATGTTTTGTTTTGTTTTGTTTTTGTTTTTTAACTTTTCGTTACAGCTTTATTACACTAAAATAAATTTTACTTTTTGTCATTAATGTAACAAAATTCATTCATATGCGGCAATATCAGTGCAGGTTCTTTGTGCGAATTTTAAACTTTGGATTTTCTAAAAGTTCAATCATCAGTTATTGTTGTAAGAAGTGGGATTCGAAGCAACGCCGGGCAGACCCGACTGCGACCTGAACGCAGCGCCTTAGACCACTCGGCCATCCTGACACAGTTACTCGTCTGCATTCAACATTGAATACTCTAAAGAATAAAAAAGTATGCAAAATTTTACTTTTCGTCGTTAATGTAACAAAATTCATTCATATGCGGCAATATCAGTGCAGCTTCTTTATGAAAATTTTAAACTTTGGATTTTATAGAAGTTCAATCATCAGTTATTGCTGTAAGAAGTGGGATTCGAAGCAACGCCGGGAAGACCCGACTGCGACCTGAACGCATTACCTTAGACCGCTCGGCCATCCTGACACATTTACTCGTCTGCATTCAACATTGAATACTCTAAAGAATAAAAAAGTATGCAAAATTTTACTTTTTGTCGTTAATGTAACAAAATTCATTCATATGCGGCAATATCAGTGCAGCTTCTTTATGCGAATTTTAAAGTTTGGATTTTATAAAAGTTCAAACATCAGTTATTGTTGTCGGAAGTAGGATTCGAACTCACGCTGGAACGACCAGACTGGTACCTGAACACAGCACATTAGACCGCTCGGCCATCAACACATTTACTTTTCTCCATTCAACATTGAATACTCTAAACAATGTAAAATTATTCATGCTTTTACTTTTTCTCATTAATGTAACAAAATTCATTCACATGCGGAAATATCAGTCAGGCTTCTTTATGCAAATTTTAAAATTTGGATTTTATAAAAAATCAAGCATCAGCTATTGTTGTCAGAAGTGTGAATCGAACCAACGCCGAGAACACCCGGCCGCGACCTGAACGCATTACCTTAGACCGTTCGGGCACCCTGACAGAACTCGACTGCAATCTGAACGCAGCCCCTTCCACCGCTCCGCCATCCAAATATATTTACCCGTCGCATTCAATATTGAATACTCTAAAGAATATAAAATTATGCAACATTTTAATTTTTGTCATTAATGAAACAAAATAACTTAATATGGGGCAATGTCAGTGCAGCTTCTTTATGCGAATTTCACACTTAATTTTGGATTTTAAAGAAAATCAAGCATCAGCTATTGTTGTCAGAAGTGGGATTCGACGCTACGCCGGGAACACTCGACTGCGACCTGACCGCTCGGTCACCCTGACTAATTTACTTGTCTCAATTCAACATTGAATGCTCTACAGAAAATCAAATTATTCAAAATTTTAATTTTTATCATTAATCTAATAAAATTCAATCATATGCGGCAATCTCAGTGCAGCTTCTTCATACGAATTTTACACTTTGGATTTTATAAAACGTCAAGCATCAGCTATTGTCGTCAGTAGTGGGATTTGAACGCACGCCGGGAACACCAAGCGCATTAGACCTCTCAGCCATCCTGACACATTCACCCGGCTCCATTCAACATTGAATACTCGAAAGAATATCAACATATGACAAAATTTTTATTTTTGTCATTAATCTAACACAATTCATTAATATGCGGCAATATCATAAAAAATATTTATAAAAAAATCAGGCATCAGCTTTTGTTGCAGGAAGTGCAAAACGAACGAACGCTGGAACACCAGACTGCGACCTGAACGCAGCGCCTTAGACCGCTCGGCCATCCAACCAACTTTTTATTTTTGTCATTAGCGTAACAAAATTCATTCATATGCGGCAATATCAGTGCAGCTTCTTTATGCGAATTTTACACTTTGGATTTTATAAAAAGTGAAGCATCAGCTATTGTTGTCAGAAGTGGGATTTGTACCCACGCCTGGAACACTAAACTCCGACCTGAACGCAGCGCTTTAGACCGCTCGGCCATCCTGACACATTTACTCGTCTCCATTCAACATTGAATACTCTAAAGAATATAAAATCATGCTAAATTTTGATTTATGTCAATAATGTAACCAAATTCATTCATATGCGGCAATATCAGTGCAGCTTCTTTATGCGAATTTTACACTTTGGATTTTATAAAAATTCAAGCATCAGCTATTGTTGAAAGAAGTGGGATTCGAACCCACGCCGGGAACACGCGACTGCGACCTGAACGCAGCGCCTTCGACCCCTCGGCCATCCTGACACATTTGCGCTGCTCCATTCAACATTGACTACTCTAAAGAATATCAAACTATGAAAAATTTGAATTCCTGTCATTAAAGTAACAAAATTCATTCATATGTGGCAATATCAGTGCAGCTTCTTCATGCGAATTTTACACTTTGGATTTTATAAAAATTCAAGATTCAGCTATCATTGTCAGAAGTGGGATTCGAACCCACACCAGAACAAACAACTGCAAGCCTTAGACCGCTCGGCCATCCGGACATATTTACTCGTCTCCATTCAAAATTGAATACGTTAAAGAATATCTACCTATGCAAAATTGTAATTTTTGTCATTAATGTAACAAAATTCATTCATATGCGGCAATATCAATGCAGCTTCTTTATGCGAATTTTACCCCAGGGATTTTATAACATTTAAAGCTATTGTTGAGAGAAGTGGGATTCGACCCCACGCCGGCAACACCCGACTGCGACCTTAACGCAACGCCTTAGACCGCTCGGCCATCCTAACTAATTTATTCGTTCCCATTCAACATTGAATACTCTAAAGAATATCTAACTATGCAAAATGTTGATTATTTTCATTAATGTAACAAAATTCATTCATATGCAGCAATATCAGTGCAGCTTCTTTATGCGAATTTTACATTTTTAATTTTATAAGAAAATCAGGCATAGGATATTGTTGTCAGAAGTGGGATTCGAACCCACGCAGGAGACACCCGACTGCGACCTTAACACAGCGCCTTAGACCGCTCGGCCATCCTGAATGACATATTCGTTCCCATTCAACTTTGAATACTCTTAAGAATATCAAACTATGACAAAATTTTAATTATTTTCATTAATTTAACAAAGTTCATTCATATGCGGCAATATCAGTGCAGCTTCTTTATGCGAATTTTACATTTTTAATTTCATAAAAAAATCAAGCATAGGATATATTTGTCAGAAGTGGGATTCGAACCCACGCAGTGGACACCCGGCTGCGACCTTAACACAGCGCCTTAGACCACTCGGCCATCCTGACTGACTTATTCGTTCCCATTCAACTTTGAAGGCTCTTAAGAATATCAAACTATGCAAAAATTTTTATTATTTTCATTAATGTAACAAAATTCATTCATATGCAGCAATATCAGTGCAGCTTCTTTATGTGAATTTAACATGTTCGATTTTATAAAACAATCAAGCACCGGGTATTGTTGTCAGAAGTGAGATTCGAACACACGCAGGGAACACCCGACTGCGACCTGGACGTAGCGCCTTAGAATGCTCGGCCATCCTGACGAATTTAATAGTTCCCATTCAACTTTGAATACTCTTAAGAATATCAAACTATGCAAAATTTTAATTTTTGTCATTAATGTAACAAAATTAATTCATACACTGTAATATCAGTGCAGCTTCTTTATGCGAATTTTACATTTTAGATTTTATAACAAATGTAACAACATTCGTTCATATGCGGCAATATCAGTGCAGCTTCTTTATGCGAATTTTACAAAAGATCAAGCATCAGGTATTGTTGTCAGAAGTGGGATTCGAAAACACTCCGGGAACACCCGACTGCGACCTGAACGCACCGCCTTAGACCGATCGGCCATCCTTTCTAATTTGTTCGTCTCCATTCAACTTTGAATATTCTAAAGAATATCAAACTATGCAAAATTTTAATTATTGTCATTAATGTAACAAAATTCATTCATATGCGGCAATATCAGTGTAGCTTCTTTATGCGAGTTTACATTTTAAATTTTATAAAAAACAAGCATCGGGTATTGTTGTCAGAAGTGGGATTCGAACCCACGACGGGAACACACACCTGCGACCTGAATGCAGCGCCTTAGACCGCTCGGCAATCCTGATTAATTTATTTACCTCCATTCTACTTGAAAAATTTACACATTATCAAACCATGCAAAATTTTAATTTTTGTCTTTAATGTAACAAAATTCATTCATATGCGGCAATATCAGTGCAGCTTCTTTATGCGAATTTTACATTTTGGATTTTATCAAAAATCAAGCATCTGGTATTGTTGTCAGAAGTGGGATTCGAACTCACGCCGGAAAACAACCGACTGCGCTCTGAACGCTGCGCCTTTGACCGCTCGGCCATCCAGAATAATTCCTTCGTATCCATTGAACTTTGAATCCTCTTAAAAATATCAAACTATGCAAAGTTTAATTGTTGTCATTAATGTAACAAAATTCATTCATATGCGGCAATATAAGTGTAGCTTCTTTATGCGAATTTTACATTTTGGATTTTATAAAAAATCAAGTATCGGCTATTGTTGTCAGAAGTGGGATTCAAACCCACGCCGGGAATACCCGATTGCGACATTAACGCCGCGCCTTAGACCGCTCGGCCATCCTGACTAATTTAATCGTCTCCGTTCAACTTTGAATACTCTAAAGAATATCAAACTATGCAAAATTTTGATTCTTTTTCATTAATGTAACAATATTCATTAATATGCGGCAATATCAGTGCATCTTCTTTATGCGCATTTTACACTTTGGATTTTATAAAAATTCAAGCATCAGCTATTGTTGTCAGAAGTGAGATTCGAACCCACGCTGCGAACACCCGACTGCGACCTGAACCCAGCGACTTACACCGCTCGGCCATCCTGACACGTTTACTCCCCTCCATTCAACATTGAATACTCTAAAGAATATCTAGCTATGCAAAATTTTTACTTTTGTCATTGATGTAACAAAATTCATTCATATGCGGCAATATCAGTGCAGCTTCTTTATGCGAATTTTACACTTTGGATTTTATAAAAAATACAGTATCAGATATTGTTGTCAGAAGTTGGATTCGAACCCACGCCGGGAACACCCGACTGCGACCTGAACGCAGCGCCTTAGACCGCTCGGCCAACCTGACACATGTACTCGTCTCCATTCAACATTGAATACTCTAAAGAATATCTAACTATGCAAAATTTGTACTTTTGTCATTAATGTAACAAAATTCATTCATATGCTGCAATATCAGTGCAGCTTCTTTATGCGAATTTTACACTTTGGATTTTATAAAAAATACAGTATCAGATATTGTTGTCAGAAGTTGGATTCGAACCCACGTCGGGAACACCCGACTGCGACCTGAACGCAGGCCCTTAGATCGCTCGGCCATCCTGACACATTTACTCCTCTCCATTCAACATTGAATACTCTAAAGAATATCTACCTATGCAAAATTTTTACGTTTGTCATTAGTGTAACAAAATTCATTCATATGCTGCAATATCAGTGCAGCTTCTTTATGCGAATTTTACACTTTGGATTTTATAAAAATCAAGCGTAAGATATTGTTGTCAGAAGTGGGATTCGAACCCACGCCGGGAACACCCGACTGCGCCCTGAACGCAGCGCCTTAGACCGCTCGGCCAACCTGACACATGGACTCGACTCCATTCAACATTGAATACTCTAAAGAATATCTAACTATGCAAAATTTGTACTTTTGTCATTAATGTAACAAAATTCATTCATATGCGGCAATATCAGTGCAGCTTCTTTATGCGAATTTTACACTTTGGATTTTATAAAAAATACAGTATCAGATATTGTTGTCAGAAGTTGGATTCGAACCCACGTCGGGAACACCCGACTGCGACCTGAACGCAGGCCCTTAGATCGCTCGGCCATCCTGACACATTTACTCCTCTCCATTCAACATTGAATACTCTAAAGAATATCTACCTATGCAAAATTTTTACGTTTGTCATTAGTGTAACAAAATTCATTCATATGCTGCAATATCAGTGCAGCTTCTTTATGCGAATTTTACACTTTGGATTTTATAAAAATCAAGCGTAAGATATTGTTGTCAGAAGTGGGATTCGAACCCACGCCGGGAACACCCGACTGCGCCCTGAACGCAGCGCCTTAGACCGCTCGGCCAACCTGACACATGGACTCGACTCCATTCAACATTGAATACTCTAAAGAATATCTAACTATGCAAAATTTGTACTTTTGTCATTAATGTAACAAAATTCATTCATATGCGGCAATATCAGTGCAGCTTCTTTATGCGAATTTTACACTTTGGATTTTATAACAATTCAAGCATCAGGTATTGTTGTCAGAAGTGGGATTCGAACCCAGGACGGGAACACCCGACTGCGACCTGAACGCAGTCCCTTAGATCGCTCGGCCATCCTGACACATTTACTCTTCTCCGTTCAACATTGAATACTCTAAAATATATCTACCTATGCAAAATTTTTACGTTTGTCATTAGTGTAACAAAGTTCATTCATATGCTGCAATATCAGTGCAGCTTCTTTATGCGAATTTTACACTTTGGATATAATAAAAATTCAAGCATCAGCTTTTGTTGTCAGAAGTGGGATTCGAACCTACGACGGGAACACCCGACTGCGACCTGAACGCAGCGCCTTAGACCGCTCGGCCATCCTGACACATTTACTCGTCTCCGTTCAACATTGAATACTCTAAAGAATATCTAACTATGCAAAATTTTGTCTTTTGTCATTAATGTAACAAAATTCATTCATAGGCGGCAATATCAGTGCAGCTTCTTTATGCGAATTTTATACTTAGTATTTACTAAAAATTCAAGCATCATCTTTTGTTGTCAGAAATGGGATTCAACCCACGCCGGGAACACCCGACTGCGACCTAAACGAAGCGCCTTAGACCGCTCGGCCATCCTGACACATTTACTCGTCTCCGTTCAACATTGAATACTCTAAAGAATATCTAACTATGCAAAATGTTGATGTTTGTCATTAATGTAACAAAATTCATTCATATGCGGCAATATCAGTGCAGATTCTTTATGCGAATTTTACACTTTGGATTTTATAAAAATTAAAGCATCAGCTTTGGTTGTCAGAAGTGGGATTCGAACCCACGCCGGGAACACCCGACTGCGACCTGACCGCAGCGCCTTGAACCGCTCGGGCATCCTGACACATTTACTCGTCTCCATTCAAGATAGAATACTCTAAAGAATATCTAACTATGCAAAATTTTGTCTTTTGTCATTAATGTAACAAAATTCATTCATATGCGGCAATATCAGTGCAGCTTCTTTATGCGAATTTTACACTTTTGATTTTATAAAAATTCAAGCATCAGCTTTTGTTGTAAGAAGTGGGATTCCAACCCACGCCGTGAACACCCTACTGCGACCTGAACGCAGCGCCTTAGACCGCTCGGCCATCCTGACACATTTACTCGTCTCCGTACAACATTGAATACTCTTAAGAATATCTAACTATGCAAAATTTTGTCTTTTGTAATTAATCTAAGAAAATTCATTCATATGCGGCAATATCAGTGCAGCTTCTTTATGCGCATTTTACACTTTGGATTTTATAAAAATTCAAGTATCAGCTTCTGTTGTCAGAAGTGGGATTCGAACCCACGCCGGGAACACCCGACTGCTACCTGAACGCAGCGCCTTAGACCGCTCGGCCATCCTGACACATTTACTCGTCTCCATTCAACATTGAATACTCTAAAGAATATCTAACCATGCAAACTTTCGTCTTTTGTCATTAATGTAACAAAATTCATTCATATGCGGCAATATCAGTGCAGCTTCTTTATGCGAATTTTACACTTTGGATTTTATAAAAATTCAAGCATCATCTTTTGTTGTCAGAAATGGGATTCAAACCCACGCCGGGAACACCCGACTGCGACCTGAACGAAGCGCCTTAGATCGCTCGGCCATCCTGACACATTTACTCCTCTCCATTCAACATTGAATACTCTAAAGAATATCTACCTATGCAAAATTTTTACGTTTGTCATTAGTGTAACAAAATTCATTCATATGCTGCAATATCAGTGCAGCTTCTTTATGCGAATTTTACACTTTGGATTTTATAAAAATCAAGCGTAAGATATTGTTGTCAGAAGTGGGATTCGAACCCACGCCGGGAACACCCGACTGCGCCCTGAACGCAGCGCCTTACACCGCTCGGCCAACCTGACACATGGACTCGACTCCATTCAACATTGAATACTCTAAAGAATATCTAACTATGCAAAAGTATTACTTTTGTCATTAATGTAACAAAATTCATTCATATGCGGCAATATCAGTGCAGCTTCTTTATGCGAATTTTACACTGTGGATGTTATAAAAATTCATCAACAGATATTGTTGTCAGAAATGGGATTCGAACAAACGCCGGGAACACCCGACTGCGACCTGAACGCAGCGCCTTAAACCGCTCGGCCAACCTGACACATGTACTCGTCTCCATTCAACATTGAATACTCTAAAGAATATCTAACTATGCAAAATTTGTACTTTTGTCATTAATGTAACAAAATTCATTCATATGCTGCAATATCAGTGCAGATTCTTTATGCGAAGTTTACACTTTGGATTTTATAAAAATCAAGCATCAGATATTGTTGTCAGAAGTGGGATTCGAACCCACGCCGCGAACACCCGACTGCGCCCTGAACGCAGCGCCTTAGACCGCTCGGCCATCCTGATACATGCGCTCGACTCCATTAAACATTGAATAATCTAAAGAATACCTAACTATGCAAAATTTTGTCTTTTGTCATTAATGTAACAAAATTCATTCATATGCGGCAATATCAGTGCAGCTTCTTTATGCGAATTTAACACTGTGGATGTTATAAAAATTCATCAACAGATATTGTTGTCAGAAGTGGGATTCGAACCCAAGCCGGGGACACCCGACTGCGACCTGAACGCAGCGCCTTAGACCGCTCGGCCATCCTGACACATTTACTCGTCTCCATTCAACATTGAATACTCTAAAGAATATCTAACAATGAAAAATTTTGTCTTTTGTCATTAATGTAACAAAATTCATTCATATGCGGCAATATCAGTGCAGCTTCTTTATGCGAATTTTACACTTAAGATTTTATAAACATTCAAGCATCAGATGTTGTTGTCAGAAGTGGGAGTCGAACCCACGCCGGGAACACCCGACTGCGACCTGAACGCAGCGCCTTAGACCGCTCGGCCATCCTGACATATGCACTCGTCTCCATTCAACATTGAATACTCTAAAGACTATCTAACTATGCTAAATTTTGACTTTTGTAATTAATGTAACAAATTTCATTCATATGCGGCAATATCAGTGCAGCTTATTTATGCGAATTTTACACTTTGGATTTTATAAAAATTCAAGCATCAGGTATTGTTGTCAGAAGTGGGATTCGAACCCAGGACGGGAACACCCGACTGCGACCTGAACGCAGTCCCTTAGATCGCTCGGCCATCCTGACACATTTACTCTTCTCCATTCAACATTGAATACTCTAAAGAATATCTACCTATGCAAAATTTTTACGTTTGTCATTAGTGTAACAAAATTCATTCATATGCTGCAATATCAGTGCAGCTTCTTTATGCGAATTTTACACTTTGGATATAATAAAAATTCAAGCATCAGCCTTTGTTGTCAGAAGTGGGATTCGAACCCACGACGGGAACACCCGACTGCGACCTGAACGCAGCGCCTTAGACCGCTCGGCCATCCTGACACATTTACTCGTCTCCGTTCAACATTGAATACTCTAAAGAATATCTAACTATGCAAAATTTTGTCTTTTGTCATTAATGTAACAAAATTCATTCATAGGCGGCAATATCAGTGCAGCTTCTTTATGCGAATTTTATACTTAGTATTTAATAAAAATTCAAGCATCATCTTTTGTTGTCAGAAATGGGATTCGAACCCACGCCGGGAACACCCGACTGCGACCTGAACGAAGCGCCTTAGACCGCTCGGCCATCCTGACACATTTACTCGTCTCCGTTCAACATTGAATACTCTAAAGAATATCTAACTATGCAAAATGTTGATGTTTTTCATTAATGTAACAAAATTCATTCATATGCGGCAATATCAGTGCAGATTCTTTATGCGAATTTTACACTTTGGATTTTATAAAAATTAAAGCATCAGCTTTTGTTGTCAGAAGTGGGATTCGACCCCACACCGGGAACACCCGACTGCGACCTGAACGGCGCGCCTTAGACGGCTCGGCCATCCTGACACATTTACTCGTCTCCATTCAAGATAGAATACTCTAAAGAATATCTAACTACGCAAAATTTTGTCTTTTGTCATTAATGTAACAAAATCCGTTCATATGCGGCAATATCAGTGCAGCTTCTTTATGCGAATTTTACACTTTGGATTTTATAAAAATTCAAGCATCAGCTTTTGTTGTCAGAAGTGGGATTCGAACCCACGCCGGGAACACCCGACTGCGACCTGAACGCAGCGCCTTAGACCGCTCGGCCATCCTGACACATTTACTCGTCTCCGTTCAACATTGAATACTCTAAAGAATATCTAACTATGCAAAATTTTGTTTTTTGTCATTAATTTAACAAAATTCATTCATATGGGGCAATATCAGTGCAGCTTCTTTATGCGAATTTTACACTTTGGATTTTATAAAAATTCAAGCATCAGCTTTTGTTGTCAGAAGTGGGATTCGAACCCACGCCGGGAACACCCGACTGCGACCTGAACGCAGCGCCTTAGACCGCTCGGCCATCCGGACACATTTACTCGTCTCCGTTCAACATTGAATACTCTAAAGAATATCTAACTATGCAAAATTTTGTCTTTTGTCATTAATGTAACAAAATTCATTCATATGCCGCAATATCAGTGCAGCTTCTTTATGCGAATTTTACACTTTGGATTTTATAAAAGTTCAAGCATCAGCTCTGTTGTCAGAAGTGGGATTCGAACCCACGCCGGGAACACCCGACTGCGACCTGAACGCAGCGCCTTAGACCGCTCGGCCATCCTGACACATTTACTCGTCTCCGTTCAACATTGAATACTCTAAAGAATATCTAACTATGCAAAATTTTGTCTTTTGTCATTAATGTAACAAAATTCATTCATATGCGGCAATATCAGTGCAGCTTCTTCATGCGAATTTTACAATTTGGATTTTATAAAAATTCAAGCATCAGCTTTTGTTGTAAGAAGTGGGATTCGAACCCACGCCGGGAACACCCGACTGCGACCTGAACGCAGCGCCTTAGACCGCTCGGCCATCCTGACACATTTACTACTCTCCGTTCAACATTGAATACTCTAAAGAATATCTAACTATGCAAAAATTTGTCTTTTGTCATTAATGTAACAAAATTCATTCATATGCGGCAATATCAGTGCAGCTTCTTTATGCGAATTTTACACTTTGGATTTTATAAAAATTCAAGCATCAGCTTTTGTTGTCAGAAGTGGGATTCGAACCCACGCCGGGAACACCCGACTGCGACCTGAACGCAGCGCCTTAGACCGCTCGGCCATCCTGACACATTTACTCGTCTCCGTTCAAAATTGAATACTCTAAAGAATATCTAACTATGCAAAATTTTGTCTTTTGTCATTAATGTAACAAAATTCATTCATATGCGGCAATATCAGTGCAGCTTCTTTATGCGAATTTTACACTTTGGATTTTATAAAAATTCAAGCATCAGCTTTTGTTGTCAGAAGTGGGATTCGAACCCACGCCGGGAACACCCGACTGCGACCTGAACGCAGCGCCTTAGACCGCTCGTCCATCCTGACACATTTACTCGTCTCCGTTCAACATTGAATACTCTTAAGAATATCTAACTATGCAAAATTTTGTCTTTTTTCATTAATGTAACAAAATCCATTCATATGCGGCAATATCAGTGCAGCTTCTTTATGCGAATTTTACACTTTGGATTTTATAAAAGTCAAGCATCAGCTTTTGTTGTCAGACGTGGGATTCGAACCCACGCAAGGAACACCCGACTGCGACCTGAACGCACCACCTTAGGCCGCTCGGCCATCCTGACACATTTACTCGTCTCCGTTCAACATTGAATACTCTAAAGAATATCTAACTATGCAAAATTTTGTCTTTTGTCATTAATGTAACAAACTTCATTCATATGCGGCAATATCAGTGCAGCTTCTTTATGCGAATTTTACACTTTGGATTTTATAAAAATTCAAGCATCAGCTTTTGTTGTCAGAAGTGGGATTCGAACCCACGCCGGGAACACCCGACTGCGACCTGAACGCAGCGCCTTAGACCGCTCGGCCATCCTTCCACATTTACTACTCTCCGTTCAACATTGAATACTCTAAAGAATATCTAACTATGCAAAATTTTGTCTTTTGTCATTAATGTAACAAAATTCATTCATATGCGGCAATATCAGTGCAGCTTCTTTATGCGAATTTTACACTTTGGATTTTATAAAAATTCAAGCATCAGCTTTTGTTGTCAGAAGTGGGATTCGAACCCACGCCGGGAACACCCGACTGCGACCTGAACGCAGCGCCTTAGACCGCTCGGCCATCCTTCCACATTTACTACTCTCCGTTCAACATTGAATACTCTAAAGAATATCTAACTATGCAAAATTTTGTCTTTTGTCATTAATGTAACAAATTTCATTCATATGCGGCAATATCAGTGCAGATTCTTTATGCGAATTTTACACTTTGGATTTTATAAAAATTCAAGCATCAGCTTTTGTTGTAAGACGTGGGATTCGAACCCACGCCGGGAATACCCGACTGCGACCTGAACGCAGCGCCTTAGACCGCTCGGCCATCCTGACACATTTACTCGTCTCCGTTCAACATTGAATACTCTAAAGAATATCTAACTATGCAAAATTTTGTCTTTTGTCATTAATGTAACAAAATTCATTCATATGCGGCAATATCAGTGCAGCTTCTTTATGCGAATTTTACACTTTGGATTTTATAAAAATTCAAGCATCAGCTTTTGTTGTCAGAAGTGGGATTCGAACCCACGCCGGGAACACCCGACTGCGACCTGAACGCAGCGCCTTAGACCGCTCGGGCATCCTGAAACATTAACACGTCTCCGTTCAACATTGAATACTCTAAAGAATATCTAACTATGCAAAATTTTGTCTTTTGTCATTAATGTAACAAAATTCATTCATATGCGGCAATATCAGTGCAGATTCTTTATGCGAATTTTACACTTTGGATTTTATAAAAATTCAAGCATCATCTTTTGTTGTCAGAAGTGGGATTCGAACCCACGCCGGGAACACCCGACTGCGACCTGAACGCAGCGCCTTAGACCGCTCAGCCATCCTGACACATTTACTCCTCTCCGTTCAACATTGAATACTCTAAAGAATATCTAACTATGCCAAATTTTGTCTTTTGTCATTAATGTAACAAAATTCATTCATATGCGGCAATATCAGTGCAGCTTCTTTATGCGAATTTTACACTTTGGATTTTATAAAAATTCAAGCATCAGCTTTTGTTGTAAGAAGTGTGATTCCAACCCACGCCGGGAACACCCGACTGCGACCTGAACGCAGCGCCTTAGACCGCTCGGCCATCCTGACACATTTACTCGTCTCCGTTCAACATTGAATACTCTAAAGAATATGTAACTATGCAAAATTTTGTCTTTTGTCATTAATGTAACAAAATTCATTCATATGCGGCAATATCAGTGCAGCTTCTTTATGCGAATTTTACACTTTGGATTTTATAAAAATTCAAGCATCAGCTTTTGTTGTCAGAAGTGGGATTCGAACCCACGCCGGGAACACCCGACTACGACCTGAACGCAGCGCCTTAGACCGCTCGGCCATCCTGACACATTTACTCGTCTCCGTTCAACATTGAATACTCTTAAGAATATCTAACTATGCAAAATTTTGTCTTTTGTCATTAATGTAACAAAATCGATTCATTTGCGGCAATATCAGTGCAGCTTCTTTATGCGAATTTTACACTTTGGATTTTATAAAAATTCAAGCATCAGCTTTTGTTGTCAGGAGTGGGATTCGAACCCACGCCGGGAACACCCGACTGCGACCTGAACGCAGCGCCTTAGACCGCTCGGCCATCCTGACACATTTACTCGTCTCCGTTCGACATTGAATACTCTAAAGAATATCTAACAATGCAAAATTTTGTCTTTTGTCATTAATGTAACAACATTCATTCATATGCGGCAATATCAGTGCAGCTTCTTTATGCGAATTTTAAACTGTGGATTTTATAAAAATTCAAGCATCATCTTTTGTTGTCAGACGTGGGATTCGAACCCACGCCGGGAACACCCGACTGCGACCTGAACGCACCGCCTTAGGCCGCTCGGCCATCCTGACACATTTACTCGTCTCCGTTCAACATTGAATACTCTAAAAAATATCTAACTATGCAAAATTTTGTCTTTTGTCATTAATGTAACAAAATTCATTCATATGCGGCAGTATCAGTGCAGCTTCTTTATGCGAATTTTACACTTTGGATTTTATAAAAATTCTAGCAACATCTTTTGTTGTCAGAAGTACGATTCGAACCCACGCCGGGAACACCCGACTGCGACCTGAACGCGGCGCCTTAGACCGCTCGGGCATCCTGACACATTTACACGTCTCCGTTCAACATTGAATACTCTTAAGAATATCTAACTATGCAAAATTTTGTCTTTTGTCATTAATGTAACAAAATTCATTCATATGCGGCAATATCAGTGCAGCTTCTTTATGCGAATTTTACACTTTGGATTTTATAAAAATTCTAGCATCATCTTTTGTTGTCAGAAGTGGGATTCGAACCCACGCCGCGAACACCCGACTGCGACCTGAACGCAGCGCCTTAGACCGCTCAGCCATCCTGACATATTTACTCGTCTCCGTTCAACATTGAATACTCTAAAGAATATCTAACTATGCAAAATGTTGTCTTTTGTAATTAATGTAACAAAATTCATTCATATGCGGCAATATCAGTGCAGCTTTTTTATGCGAATTTTAAACTTTGGATTTTATAAAAATTCAAGCATCAGCTTTTGTTGTCAGAAGTGGGATTCGAACCCACGCCGGGAACACCCGACTGCGACCTGAACGCAGCGCCTTAGACCGCTCGGACATCCTGACACATTTACTCGTCTCCGTTCGACATTGAATACTCTAAAGAATATCTAACAATGCAAAATTTTGTCTTTTGTCATTAATGTAACAAAATTCGTTCATATGCTGCAATATCAGTGCAGCTTCTTTATGCGAATTTTACACTTTGGATTTTATAAAAATTCAAGCATCAGCTTTTGTTGTCAGAAGTGGGATTCGAACCCACGCCGGGAACACCCGACTGCGACCTGAACGCAGCGCCTTAGACCGCTCGGGCATCCTGAAACATTGACACGTCTCCGTTCAACATTGAATACTCTAAAGAATATCTAACTATGCAAAATTTTGTCTTTTGTCATTAATGTAACAAAATTCATTCATATGCGGCAATATCAGTGCAGCTTCTTTATGCGAATTTTACACTTTGGATTTTATAAAAATTCAAGCATCAGCTTTTGTTGTCAGAAGTGGGATTCGAACCCACGCCTGGAACACCCGACTGCGACCTGAACGCAGCGCCTTAGACCGCTCGGCCATCCTGACACATTTACTCGTCTCCGTTCAACATTGAATACTCTTAAGAATATCTAACTATGCAAAATTTTGTCTTTTTTCATTAATGTAACAAAATCCATTCATATGCGGCAATATCAGTGCAGCTTCTTTATGCGAATTTTACACTTTGGATTTTATAAAAGTCAAGCATCAGCTTTTGTTGTCAGAAGTGGGATTCGAACCCACGCCGGGAACACCCGACTGCGACCTAAACGCAGCGCCTTAGACCGCTCGGCCATCCTGACACATTTACTCGTCTCCGTTCAACATTGAATACTCTAAAGAATATCTAACAATGCAAAATTTTGTTTTTTGTCATTAATGTAACAAAATTCATTCATATGCTGCAATATCAGTGCAGCTTCTGTATGCGAATTTTACACTTTGGTTTTTATAAAAATTCAAGCATCAGCTTTTGTTGTCAGAAGTGGGATTCGAACCCACGCCGGGAACACCCGACTGCGACCTGAACGCAGCGCCTTAGACCGCTCAGCTATCCTGACACATTTACTCGTCTCCGTTCAACATTGAATACTCTTAAGAATATCTAACTATGCAAAATTTTGTCTTTTTTCATTAATGTAACAAAATCCATTCATATGCGGCAATATCAGTGCAGCTTCTTTATGCGAATTTTACACTTTGGATTTTATAAAAGTCAAGCATCAGCTTTTGTTGTCAGAAGTAGGATTCGAACCCACGCCGGGAACACCCGACTGCGACCTAAACGCAGCGCCTTAGACCGCTCGGACATCCTGACACATTTACTCGTCTCCGTTCAACATTGAATACTCTAAAGAATATCTAACAATGCTAAATTTTGTCTTTTGTCATTAATGTAACAAAATTCATTCATATGCTGCAATATAAGTGCAGCTTCTGTATGCGAATTTTACACTTTGGTTTTTATAAAAATTCAAGCATCAGCTTTTGTTGTCAGAAGTGGGATTCGAACCCACGCCGGGAACACCCGACTGCGACCTGAACGCAGCGCCTTAGACCGCTCAGCTATCCTGACACATTTACTCGTCTCCGTTCAACATTGAATACTCTTAAGAATATCTAACTATGCAAAATTTTGTCTTTTGTCATTAATGTAACAACATTCATTCATATGCGGCAATATCAGTGCAGCTTCTTTATGCGAATTTTAAACTTTGGATTTTATAAAAATTCAAGCATCATCTTTTGTTGTCAGACGTGGGATTCGAACCCACGCAAGGAACACCCGACTGCGACCTGAACGCACCACCTTAGGCCGCTCGGCCATCCTGACACATTTACTCGTCTCCGTTCAACATTGAATACTCTAAAGAATATCTAACTATGCAAAATTTTGTCTTTTGTCATTAATGTAACAAACTTTATTCATATGCGGCAATATCAGTGCAGCTTCTTTATGCGAATTTTACACTTTGGATTTTATAAAAATTCAAGCATCAGCTTTTGTTGTCAGAAGTGGGATTCGAACCCACGCCGGGAACACCCGACTGCGACCTGAACGCAGCGCCTTAGACCGCTCGGCCATCCTTCTACATTTACTACTCTCCGTTCAACATTGAATACTCTAAAGAATATCTAACTATGCAAAATTTTGTCTTTTGTCATTAATGTAACAAAATTCATTCATATGCGGCAATATCAGTGCAGCTTCTTTATGCGAATTTTACACTTTGGATTTTATAAAAATTCAAGCATCAGCTTTTGTTGTCAGAAGTGGGATTCGAACCCACGCCGGGAACACCCGACTGCGACCTGAACGCAGCGCCTTAGACCGCTCGGCCATCCTGAAACATTGACACGTCTCCGTTCAACATTGAATACTCTAAAGAATATCTAACTATGCAAAATTTTGTCTTTTGTCATTAATGTAACAAAATTCATTCATATGCGGCAATATCAGTGCAGCTTCTTTATGCGAATTTTACACTTTGGATTTTATAAAAATTCAAGCATCAGCTTTTGTTGTCAGAAGTGGGATTCGAACCCACGCCGGGAACACCCGACTGCGACCTGAACGCAGCGCCTTAGACCGCTCAGCCATCCTGACACATTTACTCCTCTCCGTTCAACATTGAATACTCTAAAGAATATCTAACTATGCCAAATTTTGTCTTTTGTCATTAATGTAACAAAATTCATTCATTTGCGGCAATATCAGTGCAGCTTCTTTATGCGAATTTTACACTTTGGATTTTATAAAAATTCAAGCATCAGCTTTTGTTGTAAGAAGTGGGATTCCAACCCACGCCGGGAACACCCGACTGCGACCTGAACGCAGCGCCTTAGACCGCTCGGCCATCCTGACACATTTACTCGTCTCCGTTCAACATTGAATACTCTAAAGAATATCTAACTATGCAAAATTTTGTCTTTTGTCATTAATGTAACAAAATTCATTCATATGCGGCAATATCAGTGCAGCTTCTTTATGCGAATTTTACACTTTGGATTTTATAAAAATTCAAGCATCAGCTTTTGTTGTCAGAAGTGGGATTCGAACCCACGCCGGGAACACCCGACTGCGACCTGAACGCAGCGCCTTAGACCGCTCGGCCATCCTGACACATTTACTCGTCTCCGTTCAACATTGAATACTCTTAAGAATATCTAACTATGCAAAATTTTGTCATTTTTCATTAATGTAACAAAATCGATTCATATGCGGCAATATCAGTGCAGCTTCTTTATGCGAATTTTACACTTTGGATTTTATAAAAAATCAAGCATCAGCTTTTGTTGTCAGGAGTGGGACTCGAACCCACGCCGGGAACACCCGACTGCGACCTGAACGCAGCGCCTTAGACCGCTCGGCCATCCTGACACATTTACTCGTCTCCGTTCGACATTGAATACTCTAAAGAATATCTAACAATGCAAAATTTTGTCTTTTGTCATTAATGTAACAAAATTCATTCATATGCTACAATATCAGTGCAGCTTCTTTATGCGAATTTTACACTTTGGATTTTATAAACGTTCAAGCATCAGCTTTTGTTGTCAGAAGTGGGATTCGAACCCACGCCGGGAACACCCGACTGCGACCTGAACGCAGCGCCTTAGACCGTTCAGCCATCCTGACACATTTACTCGTCTCCGTTCAACATTGAATAGTCTTAAGAATATCTAACTATGCAAAATTTTGTCTTTTGTCATAAGGGAAACAAAATTCATTCATTTGCGGCAATATCAGTGCAGATTCTTTATGCGAATTTTACACGTTGGATTTTATAAAAATTCAAGCATCAGCTATTGTCGTAAGAAGTGGGATTCGAACCCACGCCGGGAACACCCGACTGCGACCTGAACGCAGCGCCTTAGACCGCTCGGCCATCCTGACACATTTACTCGTCTCCGTTCAACATTGAATACTCTAAAGAATATCTAACTATGCAAAATTTTGTCTTTTGTCATTAATGTAACAAAATTCATTCATATGCGGCAATATCAGTGCAGCTTCTTTATGCGAATTTTAAACTGTGGATTTTATAAAAATTCAAGCATCATCTTTTGTTGTCAGACGTGGGATTCGAACCCACGCCGGGAACACCCGACTGCGACCTGAACGCACCGCCTTAGGCCGCTCGGCCATCCTGACACATTTACTCGTCTCCGTTCAACATTGAATACTCTAAAGAATATCTAACTATGCAAAATTTTGTCTTTTGTCATTAATGTAACAAAATTCATTCATATGCGGCAGTATCAGTGCAGCTTCTTTATGCGAATTTTACACTTTGGATTTTATAAAAATTCTAGCAACATCTTTTGTTGTCAGAAGTACGATTCGAACCCACGCCGGGAACACCCGACTGCGACCTGAACGCGGCGCCTTAGACCGCTCGGGCATCCTGACACATTTACACGTCTCCGTTCAACATTGAATACTCTTAAGAATATCTAACTATGCAAAAGTTTGTCTTTTGTCATTAATGTAACAAAATTCATTCATATACGGCAATATCAGTGCAGCTTCTTTATGCGAATTTTACACTTTGGATTTTATAAAAATTCTAGCATCATCTTTTGTTGTCAGAAGTGGGATTCGAACCCACGCCGCGAACACCCGACTGCGACCTGAACGCAGCGCCTTAGACCGCTCAGCCATCCTGACACATTTACTCGTCTCCGTTCAACATTGAATACTCTAAAGAATATCTAACTATGCAAAATTTTGTCTTTTGTAATTAATGTAACAAAATTCATTCATATGCGGCAATATCAGTGCAGCTTCTTTATGCGAATTTTACACTTTGGATTTTATAAAAATTCAAGCATCAGCTTTTGTTGTCAGAAGTGGGATTCGAACCCACGCCGGGAACACCCGACTGCGACCTGAACGCAGCGCCTTAGACCGCTCGGACATCCTGACACATTTACTCGTCTCCGTTCGACATTGAATACTCTAAAGAATATCTAACAATGCAAAATTTTGTCTTTTGTCATTAATGTAACAAAATTCATTCATATGCTGCAATATCAGTGCAGCTTCTTTATGCGAATTTTACACTTTGGATTTTATAAAAATTCAAGCATCAGCTTTTGTTGTCAGAAGTGGGATTCGAACCCACGCCGGGAACACCCGACTGCGACCTGAACGCAGCGCCTTAGACCGCTCAGCCATCCTGACACATTTACTCGTCTCCGTTCAACATTGAATACTCTAAAGAATATCTAACTATGCAAAATTTTGTCTTTTGTCATTAATGTAACAAAATTCATTCATATGCGGCAATATCAGTGCAGCTTCTTTATGCGAATTTTACACTTTGGATTTTATAAAAATTCAAGCATCAGCTTTTGTTGTCAGAAGTGGGATTCGAACCCACGCCGGGAACACCCGACTGCGACCTGAACGCAGCGCCTTAGACCGCTCGGCCATCCTGACACATTTACTCGTCTCCGTTCAACATTGAATACTCTTAAGAATATCTAACTATGCAAAATTTTGTCATTTTTCATTAATGTAACAAAATCGATTCATATGCGGCAATATCAGTGCAGCTTCTTTATGCGAATTTTACACTTTGGATTTTATAAAAATTCAAGCATCAGCTTTTGTTGTCAGGAGTGGGATTCGAACCCACGCCGGGAACACCCGACTGCGACCTGAACGCAGCGCCTTAGACCGCTCGGCCATCCTGACACATTTACTCGTCTCCGTTCGACATTGAATACTCTAAAGAATATCTAACAATGCAAAATTTTGTCTTTTGTCATTAATGTAACAAAATTCATTCATATGCTGCAATATCAGTGCAGCTTCTTTATGCGAATTTTACACTTTGGATTTTATAAACGTTCAAGCATCAGCTTTTGTTGTCAGAAGTGGGATTCGAACCCACGCCGGGAACACCCGACTGCGACCTGAACGCAGCGCCTTAGACCGTTCAGCCATCCTGACACATTTACTCGTCTCCGTTCAACATTGAATAGTCTTAAGAATATCTAACTATGCAAAATTTTGTCTTTTGTCATAAGGGAAACAAAATTCATTCATTTGCGGCAATATCAGTGCAGATTCTTTATGCGAATTTTACACGTTGGATTTTATAAAAATTCAAGCATCAGCTATTGTCGTAAGAAGTGGGATTCGAACCCACGCCGGGAACACCCGACTGCGACCTGAACGCAGCGCCTTAGACCGCTCGGCCATCCTGACACATTTACTCGTCTCCGTTCAACATTGAATACTCTAAAGAATATCTAACTATGCAAAATTTTGTCTTTTGTCATTAATGTAACAAAATTCATTCATATGCGGCAATATCAGTGCAGCTTCTTTATGCGAATTTTAAACTGTGGATTTTATAAAAATTCAAGCATCATCTTTTGTTGTCAGACGTGGGATTCGAACCCACGCCGGGAACACCCGACTGCGACCTGAACGCACCGCCTTAGGCCGCTCGGCCATCCTGACACATTTACTCGTCTCCGTTCAACATTGAATACTCTAAAGAATATCTAACTATGCAAAATTTTGTCTTTTGTCATTAATGTAACAAAATTCATTCATATGCGGCAGTATCAGTGCAGCTTCTTTATGCGAATTTTACACTTTGGATTTTATAAAAATTCTAGCAACATCTTTTGTTGTCAGAAGTACGATTCGAACCCACGCCGGGAACACCCGACTGCGACCTGAACGCGGCGCCTTAGACCGCTCGGGCATCCTGACACATTTACACGTCTCCGTTCAACATTGAATACTCTTAAGAATATCTAACTATGCAAAAGTTTGTCTTTTGTCATTAATGTAACAAAATTCATTCATATACGGCAATATCAGTGCAGCTTCTTTATGCGAATTTTACACTTTGGATTTTATAAAAATTCTAGCATCATCTTTTGTTGTCAGAAGTGGGATTCGAACCCACGCCGCGAACACCCGACTGCGACCTGAACGCAGCGCCTTAGACCGCTCAGCCATCCTGACACATTTACTCGTCTCCGTTCAACATTGAATACTCTAAAGAATATCTAACTATGCAAAATTTTGTCTTTTGTAATTAATGTAACAAAATTCATTCATATGCGGCAATATCAGTGCAGCTCCTTTATGCAAATTTTACACTTTGGATTTTATAAAAATTCTAGCATCATCTTTTGTTGTCAGAAGTGGGATTCGAACCCACGCCGGGAACACCCGACTTCGACCTGAACGCAGCGCCTTAGACCGCTCGGCCATCCTGACACATTTACTCGTCTCCGTTCAACATTGAATACTCTAAAGAATATCTAACTATGCAAAATTTTGTCTTTTGTCATTAATGTAACAAAATTCATTCATATGCGGCAATATCAGTGCAGCTTCTTTATGCGAATTTTACACTTTGGATTTTATAAAAATTCAAGCATCAGCTTTTGTTGTCAGAAGTGGGATTCGAACCCACGCCGGGAACAGCCGACTTCGACCTGAACCCAGCGCCTTAGACCGCTCGGCCATCCTGACACATTTACTCGTCTCCGTTCAACATTGAATACTCTAAAGAATATCTAACTATGCAAAATTTTGTTTTTTGTCATTAATGTAACAAAATTCATTAATATGGTGCAATATCAGTGCAGCTTCTTTATGCGAATTTTACACTTTGGATTTTATAAAAATTCAAGCATCAGCTTTTGTTGTCAGAAGTGGGATTCGAACCCACGCCGGGAACACCCGACTGCGACCTGAACGCAGCGCCTTAGACCGCTCGGCCATCCTGACACATTTACTCGTCTCCGTTCAACATTGAATACTCTAAAGAATATCTAACTATGCAAAATTTTGTCTTTTGTCATTAATGTAACAAAATTCATTCATATGCTGCAATATCAGTGCAGCTTCTTTATGCGAATTTTACACTTTGGATTTTATAAAAATTCAAGCATCAGCTTTTGTTGTCAGAAGTGGGATTCGAACCCACGCCGGGAACACCCGACTGCGACCTGAACGCAGCGCCTTAGACCGCTCAGCCATCCTGACACATTTACTCGTCTCCGTTCAACATTCAATACTCTAAAGAATATCTAACTATGCAAAATTTTGTCTTTTGTCATTAATGTAACAAAATTCATTCATTTGCGGCAATATCAGTGCAGCTTCTTTATGCGAATTTTACACTTTGGATTTTATAAAAATTCAAGCATCATCTTTTGTTGTCAGAAGTGGGATTCGAACCCACGCCGGGAACACCCGACTGCGACCTGAACGCAGTACCTTAGACCGCTCGGCCATCCTGACACATTTACTCGTCTCCGTTCAACATTGAATACTCTTAAGAATATCTAACTATGCAAAATTTTGTCTTTTGTCATTAATGTAACAAAATTCATTCATATGCGGCAATATCAGTGCAGCTCCTTTATGCAAATTTTACACTTTGGATTTTATAAAAATTCTAGCATCATCTTTTGTTGTCAGAAGTGGGATTCGAACCCACGCCGGGAACACCCGACTGCGACCTGAACGCAGCGCCTTAGACCGCTCGGCCATCCTGACACATTTACTCGTCTCCGTTCAACATTGAATACTCTAAAGAATATCTAACTATGCAAAATTTTGTCTTTTGTCATTAATGTAACAAAATTCATTCATATGCGGCAATATCAGTGCAGCTTCTTTATGCGAATTTTACACTTTGGATTTTATAAAAATTCAAGCATCAGCTTTTGTTGTCAGAAGTGGGATTCGAACCCACGCCGGGAACACCCGACTGCGACCTGAACGCAGCGCCTTAGACCGCTCGGCCATCCTGACACATTTACTCGTCTCCGTTCAACATTGAATACTCTTAAGAATATCTAACTATGCAAAATTTTGTCTTTTGTCATTAATGTAACAAAATTCATTCATATGCGGCAATATCAGTGCAGCTTCTTTATGCGAATTTTACACTTTGGATTTTATAAAAATTCAAGCATCATCTTTTGTTGTCAGAAGTGGGATTCGAACCCACGCCGGGAACAGCCGACTTCGACCTGAACCCAGCGCCTTAGACCGCTCGGCCATCCTGACACATTTACTCGTCTCCGTTCAACATTGAATACTCTAAAGAATATCTAACTATGCAAAATTTTGTCTTTTGTCATTAATGTAACAAAATTCATTAATATGGTGCAATATCAGTGCAGCTTCTTTATGCGAATTTTACACTTTGGATTTTATAAAAATTCAAGCATCAGCTTTTGTTGTCAGAAGTGGGATTCGAACCCACGCCGGGAACACCCGACTGCGACCTGAACGCAGCGCCTTAGACCGCTCGGCCATCCTGACACATTTACTCGTCTCCGTTCAACATTGAATACTCTAAAGAATATCTAACTATGCAAAATTTTGTCTTTTGTCATTAATGTAACAAAATTCATTCATATGCGGCAATATCAGTGCAGCTTCTTTATGCGAATTTTACACTTCGAATTTTATAAAAATTCAAGACTCAGCTTTTGTTGTCAGAAGTGGGATTCGAACCAACGCCGGGAACACCCGACTGCGACCTGAACGCAGCGCCTTAGACCGCTCGGCCATCCTGACACATTTACTCGTCTCCGTTCAACATTGAATACTCTAAAGAATATCTAACTATGCAAAATTTTGTCTTTTGTCATTAATGTAACAAAATTCATTCATATGCGGCAATATCAGTGCAGCTTCTTTATGCGAATTTTAAACTTTGGATTTTATAAAAATTCAAGCATCAGCTTTTGTTGTAAGAAGTGGGATTCCAACCCACGCTAGGAACACCCGACTGCGACCTGAACGCAGCGCCTTAGGCCGCTCGGCCATCCTGACACATTTACTCGTCTCCGTTCAACATTGAATACTCTAAAGAATATCTAACTATGCAAAATTTTGTCTTTTGTCATTAATGTAACAAAATTCATTCATATGCGGCAATATCAGTGCAGCTTCTTTATGCGAATTTTACACTTTGGATTTTATAAAAATTCAAGCATCAGCTTTTGTTGTCAGAAGTGGGATTCGAACCCACGCCGGGAACACCCGACTGCGACCTGAACGCAGCGCCTTAGACCGCTCGGCCATCCTGACACATTTACTCGTCTCCGTTCAACATTGAATACTCTTAAGAATATCTAACTATGCAAAATTTTGTCTTTTGTCATTAATGTAACAAAATTCATTCATATGCGGCAATATCAGTGCAGCTTCTTTATGCGAATTTTACACTTTGGATTTTATAAAAATTCAAGCATCAGCTTTTGTTGTCAGAAGTGGGATTCGAACCCACGCCGGGAACACCCGACTGCGACCTGAACGCAGCGCCTTAGACCGCTCGGCCATCCTGACACATTTACTCGTCTCCGTTCAACATTGAATACTCTTAAGAATATCTAACTATGCAAAATTTTGTCTTTTGTCATTAATGTAACAAAATTCATTCATATGCGGCAATATCAGTGCAGCTTCTTTATGCGAATTTTACACTTTGGATTTTATAAAAATTCAAGCATCAGCTTTTGTTGTCAGAAGTGGGATTCGAACCCACGCCGGGAACACCCGACTTCGACCTGAACGCAGCGCCTTAGACCGCTCGGCCATCCTGACACATTTACTCGTCTCCGTTCAACATTGAATACTCTAAAGAATATCTAACTATGCAAAATTTTGTCTTTTGTCATTAATGTAACAAAATTCATTCATATGCGGCAATATAAGTGCAGCTTCTTTATGCGAATTTTACACTTTGGATTTTATAAAAATTCAAGCATCAGCTTTTGTTGTCAGAAGTGGGATTCGAACCCACGCCGGGAACACCCGACTGCGACCTGAACGCAGCGCCTTAGACCGCTCGGCCATCCTGACACATTTACTCGTCTCCGTTCAACATTGAATACTCTAAAGAATATCTAACTATGCAAAATTTTGTCTTTTGTCATTAATGTAACAAAATTCATTCATATGCGGCAATATCAGTGCAGCTTCTTTATGCGAATTTTACACTTTGGATTTTATAAAAATTCAGGCATCAGCTTTTGTTGTCAGAAGTGGGATTCGAACCCACGCCGGGAAAACCCGACTGCGACCTGAACGCAGCGCCTTAGACCGCTCGGCCATCCTGACACATTTACTCGTCTCCGTTCAACATTGAATACTCTTAAGAATATCTAACTATGCAAAATTTTGTCTTTTGTCATTAATGTAACAAAATTCATTCATATGCGGCAATATCAGTGCAGCTTCTTTATGCGAATTTTACACTTTGGATTTTATAAAAATTCAAGCATCAGCTTTTGTTGTCAGAAGTGGGATTCGAACCCACGCCGGGAACACCCGACTGCGACCTGAACGCAGCGCCTTAGACCGCTCGGCCATCCTGACACATTTACTCTTCTCCGTTCAACATTGAATACTCTAAAGAATATCTAACTATGCAAAATTTTGTCTTTTGTCATTAATGTAACAAAATTCATTCATATGCGGCAATATCAGTGCAGCTTCTTTATGCGAATTTTACACTTTGGATTTTATAAAAATTCAAGCATCAGCTTTTGTTGTCAGAAGTGGGATTCGAACCCACGCCGGGAACACCCGACTGCGACCTGAACGCAGCGCCTTAGACCGCTCGGCCATCCTGACACATTTACTCGTCTCCGTTCAACATTGAATACTCTTAAGAATATCTAACTATGCAAAATTTTGTCTTTTGTCATTAATGTAACAAAATTCATTCATATGCGGCAATATCAGTGCAGCTTCATTATGCGAATTTTACACTTTGGATTTTATAAAAATTCAAGCATCAGCTTTTGTTGTCAGAAGTGGGATTCGAACCCACGCCGGGAACACCCGACTGCGACCTGAACGCAGCGCCTTAGACCGCTCGGCCATCCTGACACATTTACTCGTCTCCGTTCAACATTGAATACTCTAAAGAATATCTAACTATGCAAAATTTTGTCTTTTGTCATTAATGTAACAAAATTCATTCATATGCGACAATATCAGTGCAGCTTCTTTATGCGAATTTTACACTTTGGATTTTATAAAAATTCAAGCATCAGCTTTTGTTGTCAGAAGTGGGATTCGAACCCACGCCGGGAACACCCGACTGCGACCTGAACGCAGCGCCTTAGACCGCTCGGCCATCCTGACACATTTTACTCGTCTCCGTTCAACATTGAATACTCTAAAGAATATCTAACTATGCAAAATTTTGTCTTTTGTCATTAATGTAACAAAATTCATTCATATGCGGCAATATCAGTGCAGCTTCTTTATGCGAATTTTACACTTTGGATTTTATAAAAATTCAAGCTTCCGCTTTTGTTGTCAGAAGTGGGATTCGAACCCACGCCGGGAACACCCGACTGCGACCTGAACGCAGCGCCTTAGACCGCTCGGCCATCCTGACACATTTACTCGTCTCCGTTCAACATTGAATACTCTAAAGAATATCTAACTATGCAAAATTTTGTCTTTTGTCATTAATGTAACAAAATTCATTCATATGCCGCAATATCAGTGCAGCTTCTTTATGCGAATTTTACACTTTGGATTTTATAAAAATTCAAGCATCAGCTTTTGTTGTCAGAAGTGGGATTCGAACCCACGCCGGGAACACCCGACTGCGACCTGAACGCAGCGCCTTAGACCGCTCGGCCATCCTGACACATTTACTCGTCTCCGTTCAACATTGAATACTCTAAAGAATATCTAACTATGCAAAATTTTGTCTTTTGTCATTAATGTAACAAAATTCATTCATATGCGGCAATATCAGTGCAGCTTCTTTATGCGAATTTTACACTTTGGATTTTATAAAAATTCAAGCATCAGCTTTTGTTGTCAGAAGTGGGATTCGAACCCACGCCGGGAACACCCGACTGCGACCTGAACGCAGCGCCTTAGACCGCTCGGCCATCCTGACACATTTACTCGTCTCCGTTCAACATTGAATACTCTAAAGAATATCTAACTATGCCAAATTTTGTCTTTTGTCATTAATGTAACAAAATTCATTCATTTGCGGCAATATCAGTGCAGCTTCTTTATGCGAATTTTACACTTTGGATTTTATAAAAATTCAAGCATCAGCTTTTGTTGTCAGAAGTGGGATTCGAACCCACGCCGGGAACACCCGACTGCGACCTGAACGCAGCGCCTTAGACCGCTCGGCCATCCTGACACATTTACTCGTCTCCGTTCAACATTGAATACTCTAAAGAATATCTAACTATGCAAAATTTTGTCTTTTGTCATTAATGTAACAAAATTCATTCATATGCGGCAATATCAGTGCAGCTTCTTTATGCGAATTTTACACTTTGGATTTTATAAAAATTCAAGCATCAGCTTTTGTTGTCAGAAGTGGGATTCGAACCCACGCCGGGAACACCCGACTGCGCCCTGAACGCAGCGCCTTAGACCGCTCGGCCATCCTGACACATTTACTCGTCTCCGTTCAACATTGAATACTCTAAAGAATATCTAACTATGCAAAATTTTGTCTTTTGTCATTAATGTAACAAAATTCATTCATATGCGGCAATATCAGTGCAGCTTCTTTATGCGAATTTTACACTTTGGATTTTATAAAAATTCAAGCATCAGCTTTTGTTGTCAGAAGTGGGATTCGAACCCACGCCGGGAACACCCGACTGCGACCTGAACGCAGCGCCTTAGACCGCTCGGCCATCCTGACACATTTACTCGTCTCCGTTCAACATTGAATACTCTAAAGAATATCTAACTATGCAAAATTTTGTCTTTTGTCATTAATGTAACAAAATTCATTCATATGCGGCAATATCAGTGCAGCTTCTTTATGCGAATTTTACACTTTGGATTTTATAAAAATTCAAGCATCAGCTTTTGTTGTCAGAAGTGGGATTCGAACCCACGCCGGGAACACCCGACTGCGACCTGAACGCAGCGCCTTAGACCGCTCGGCCATCCTGACACATTTACTCGTCTCCGTTCAACATTGAATACTCTAAAGAATATCTAACCATGCAAAATTTTGTCTTTTGTCATTAATGTAACAAAATTCATTCATATGCGGCAATATCAGTGCAGCTTCTTTATGCGAATTTTACACTTTGGATTTTATAAAAATTCAAGCATCAGCTTTTGTTGTCAGAAGTGGGATTCGAACCCACGCCGGGAACATCCGACTGCGACCTGAACGCAGCGCCTTAGACCGCTCGGCCATCCTGACACATTCACTCGTCTCCGTTCAACATTGAATACTCTTAAGAATATCTAACTATGCAAAATTTTGTCTTTTGTCATTAATGTAACAAAATTCATTCATATGCGGCAATATCAGTGCAGCTTCTTTATGCGAATTTTACACTTTGGATTTTATAAAAATTCTAGCATCATCTTTTGTTGTCAGAAGTGGGATTCGAACCCACGCCGGGAACACCCGACTTCGACCTGAACGCAGCGCCTTAGACCGCTCGGCCATCCTGACACATTTACTCGTCTCCGTTCAACATTGAATACTCTAAAGAATATCTAACTATGCAAAATTTTGTCTTTTGTCATTAATGTAACAAAATTCATTCATATGCGGCAATATCAGTGCAGCTTCTTTATGCGAATTTTACACTTTGGATTTTATAAAAATTCAAGCATCAGCTTTTGTTGTCAGAAGTGGGATTCGAACCCACGCCGGGAACACCCGACTGCGACCTGAACGCAGCGCCTTAGACCGCTCGGCCAACCTGACACATTCACTCGTCTCCGTTCAACATTGAATACTCTAAAGAATATCTAACTATGCAAAATTTTGTCTTTTGTCATTAATGTAACAAAATTAATTCATATGCGGCAATATCAGTGCAGCTTCTTTATGCGAATTTTACACTTTGGATTTTATAAAAATTCAAGCATCAGCTTATGTTGTCAGAAGTGGGATTCGAACCCACGCCGGGAACACCCGACTGCGACCTGAACGCAGCGCCTTAGACCGCTCGGCCATCCTGACACATTTACTCGTCTCCGTTCAACATTGAATACTCTTAAGAATATCTAACTATGCAAAATTTTGTCTTTTGTCATTAATGTAACAAAATTCATTCATATGCGGCAATATCAGTGCAGCTTCTTTATGCGAATTTTACACTTTGGATTTTATAAAAATTCAAGCATCAGCTTTTGTTGTCAGAAGTGGGATTCGAACCCACGCCGGGAACACCCGACTGCGACCTGAACGCAGCGCCTTAGACCGCTCGGCCATCCTGACACATTCACTCGTCTCCGTTCAACATTGAATACTCTAAAGAATATCTAACTATGCAAAATTTTGTCTTTTGTCATTAATGTAACAAAATTCATTCATATGCGGCAATATCAGTGCAGCTTCTTTATGCGAATTTTACACTTTGGATTTTATAAAAATTCAAGCATCAGCTTTTGTTGTCAGAAGTGGGATTCGAACCCACGCCGGGAACACCCGACT
Organism: Euprymna scolopes; assembly: GCF_053919585.1. Lineage (NCBI taxonomy): Eukaryota > Metazoa > Mollusca > Cephalopoda > Sepiida > Sepiolidae > Euprymna > Euprymna scolopes. The sequence goes on along the minus strand of NC_136513.1, from coordinate 19,849,874 downwards.
GCGACCTGAACGCAGCGCCTTAGACCGCTACGCCATCCTGACACATTTACTCGTCTCCGTTCAACATTGAATACTCTTAAGAATATCTAACTATGCAAAATTTTGTCTTTTGTCATTAATGTAACAAAATTCATTCATATGCGGCAATATCAGTGCAGCTTCTTTATGCGAATTTTACACTTTGGATTTTATAAAAATTCAAGCATCAGCTTTTGTTGTCAGAAGTGGGATTCGAACCCACGCCGGGAACACCCGACTGCGACCTGAACGCAGCGCCTTAGACCGCTCGGCCATCCTGACACATTTACTCGTCTCCGTTCAACATTGAATACTCTAAAGAATATCTAACTATGCAAAATTTTGTCTTTTGTCATTAATGTAACAAAATTCATTCATATGCGGCAATATCAGTGCAGCTTCTTTATGCGAATTTTACACTTTGGATTTTATAAAAATTCAAGCATCAGCTTTTGTTGTCAGAAGTGGGATTCGAACCCACGCCGGGAACACCCGACTGCGACCTGAACGCAGCGCTTTAGACCGCTCGGCCATCCTGACACATTTACTCGTCTCCGTTCAACATTGAATACTCTAAAGAATATCTAACTATGCAAAATTTTGTCTTTTGTCATTAATGTAACAAAATTCATTCATATGCGGCAATATCAGTGCAGCTTCTTTATGCGAATTTTACACTTTGGATTTTATAAAAATTCAAGCATCAGCTTTTGTTGTCAGAAGTGGGATTCGAACCCACGCCGGGAAAACCCGACTGCGACCTGAACGCAGCGCCTTAGACCGCTCGGCCATCCTGACACATTTACTCGTCTCCGTTCAACATTGAATACTCTAAAGAATATCTAACTATGCAAAATTTTGTCTTTTGTCATTAATGTAACAAAATTCATTCATATGCGGCAATATCAGTGCAGCTTCTTTATGCGAATTTTACACTTTGGATTTTATAAAAATTCTAGCATCAGCTTTTGTTGTCAGAAGTGGGATTCGAACCCACGCCTGGAACACCCGACTGCGACCTGAACGCAGCGCCTTAGACCGCTCGGCCATCCTGACACATTTACTCGTCTCCGTTCAACATTGAATACTCTAAAGAATATCTAACTATGCAAAATTTTGTCTTTTGTCATTAATGTAACAAAATTCATTCATATGCGGCAATATCAGTGCAGCTTCTTTATGCGAATTTTACACTTTGGATTTTATAAAAATTCAGGCATCAGCTTTTGTTGTCAGAAGTGGGATTCGAACCCACGCCGGGAACACCCGACTGCGACCTGAACGCAGCGCCTTAGACCGCTCGGCCATCCTGACACATTTACTCGTCTCCGTTCAACATTGAATACTCTTAAGAATATCTAACTATGCAAAATTTTGTCTTTTGTCATTAATGTAACAAAATTCATTCATATGCGGCAATATCAGTGCAGCTTCTTTATGCGAATTTTACACTTTGGATTTTATAAAAATTCAAGCATCAGCTTTTGTTGTCAGAAGTGGGATTCGAACCCACGCCGGGAACACCCGACTGCGACCTGAACGCAGCGCCTTAGACCGCTCGGCCATCCTGACACATTCACTCGTCTCCGTTCAACATTGAATACTCTAAAGAATATCTAACTATGCAAAATTTTGTCTTTTGTCATTAATGTAACAAAATTCATTCATATGCGGCAATATCAGTGCAGCTTCTTTATGCGAATTTTACACTTTGGATTTTATAAAAATTCAAGCATCAGCTTTTGTTGTCAGAAGTGGGATTCGAACCCACGCCGGGAACACCCGACTGCGACCTGAACGCAGCGCCTTAGACCGCTCGGCCATCCTGACACATTCACTCGTCTCCGTTCAACATTGAATACTCTAAAGAATATCTAACTATGCAAAATTTTGTCTTTTGTCATTAATGTAACAAAATTCATTCATATGCGGCAATATCAGTGCAGCTTCATTATGCGAATTTTACACTTTGGATTTTATAAAAATTCAAGCATCAGCTTTTGTTGTCAGAAGTGGGATTCGAACCCACGCCGGGAACACCCGACTGCGACCTGAACGCAGCGCCTTTGACCGCTCGGCCATCCTGACACATTTACTCGTCTCCGTTCAACATTGAATACTCTTAAGAATATCTAACTATGCAAAATTTTGTCTTTTGTCATTAATGTAACAAAATTCATTCATATGCGGCAATATCAGTGCAGCTTCTTTATGCGAATTTTACACTTTGGATTTTATAAAAATTCAAGCATCAGCTTTTGTTGTCAGAAGTGGGATTCGAACCCACGCCGGGAACACCCGACTGCGACCTGAACGCAGCGCCTTAGACCGCTCGGCCATCCTGACACATTTACTCGTCTCCGTTCAACATTGAATACTCTAAAGAATATCTAACTATGCAAAATTTTGTCTTTTGTCATTAATGTAACAAAATTCATTCATATGCGGCAATATCAGTGCAGCTTCTTTATGCGAATTTTACACTTTGGATTTTATAAAAATTCAAGCATCAGCTTTTGTTGTCAGAAGTGGGATTCGAACCCACGCCGGGAACACCCGACTGCGACCTGAACGCAGCGCCTTAGACCGCTCGGCCATCCTGACACATTTACTCGTCTCCGTTCAACATTGAATACTCTAAAGAATATCTAACTATGCAAAATTTTGTCTTTTGTCATTAATGTAACAAAATTCATTCATATGCGGCAATATCAGTGCAGCTTCTTTATGCGAATTTTACACTTTGGATTTTATAAAAATTCAAGCATCAGCTTTTGTTGTCAGAAGTGGGATTCGAACCCACGCCGGGAACACCCGACTGCGACCTGAACGCAGCGCCTTAGACCGCTCGGCCATCCTGACACATTTACTCGTCTCCGTTCAACATTGAATACTCTAAAGAATATCTAACTATGCAAAATTTTGTCTTTTGTCATTAATGTAACAAAATTCATTCATATGCGGCAATATCAGTGCAGCTTCTTTATGCGAATTTTACACTTTGGATTTTATAAAAATTCAAGCATCAGCTTTTGTTGTCAGAAGTGGGATTCGAACCCACGCCGGGAACACCCGACTGAGACCTGAACGCAGCGCCTTAGACCGCTCGGCCATCCTGACACATTTACTCGTCTCCGTTCAACATTGAATACTCTAAAGAATATCTAACTATGCAAAATTTTGTCTTTTGTCATTAATGTAACAAAATTCATTCATATGCGGCAATATCAGTGCAGCTTCTTTATGCGAATTTTACACTTTGGATTTTATAAAAATTCAAGCATCAGCTTTTGTTGTCAGAAGTGGGATTCGAACCCACGCCGGGAACACCCGACTGCGACCTGAACGCAGCGCCTTAGACCGCTCGGCCATCCTGACACATTTACTCGTCTCCGTTCAACATTGAATACTCTAAAGAATATCTAACTATGCAAAATTTTGTCTTTTGTCATTAATGTAACAAAATTCATTCATATGCGGCAATATCAGTGCAGCTTCTTTATGCGAATTTTACACTTTGGATTTTATAAAAATTCAAGCATCAGCTTTTGTTGTCAGAAGTGGGATTCGAACCCACGCCGGGAACACCCGACTGCGACCTGAACGCAGCGCCTTAGACCGCTCGGCCATCCTGACACATTTACTCGTCTCCGTTCAACATTGAATACTCTTAAGAATATCTAACTATGCAAAATTTTGTCTTTTGTCATTAATGTAACAAAATTCATTCATATGCGGCAATATCAGTGCAGCTTCTTTATGCGAATTTTACACTTTGGATTTTATAAAAATTCAAGCATCAGCTTTTGTTGTCAGAAGTGGGATTCGAACCCACGCCGGGAACACCCGACTGCGACCTGAACGCAGCGCCTTAGACCGCTCGGCCATCCTGACACATTTACTCGTCTCCGTTCAACATTGAATACTCTTAAGAATATCTAACTATGCAAAATTTTGTCTTTTGTCATTAATGTAACAAAATTCATTCATATGCGGCAATATCAGTGCAGCTTCTTTATGCGAATTTTACACTTTGGATTTTATAAAAATTCTAGCATCATCTTTTGTTGTCAGAAGTGGGATTCGAACCCACGCCGGGAACACCCGACTTCGACCTGAACGCAGCGCCTTAGACCGCTCGGCCATCCTGACACATTTACTCGTCTCCGTTCAACATTGAATACTCTAAAGAATATCTAACTATGCAAAATTTTGTCTTTTGTCATTAATGTAACAAAATTCATTCATATGCGGCAATATCAGTGCAGCTTCTTTATGCGAATTTTACACTTTGGATTTTATAAAAATTCAAGCATCAGCTTTTGTTGTCAGAAGTGGGATTCGAACCCACGCCGGGAACACCCGACTGCGACCTGAACGCAGCGCCTTAGACCGCTCGGCCATCCTGACACATTTACTCGTCTCCGTTCAACATTGAATACTCTAAAGAATATCTAACTATGCAAAATTTTGTCTTTTGTCATTAATGTAACAAAATTCATTCATATGCGGCAATATCAGTGCAGCTTCTTTATGCGAATTTTACACTTTGGATTTTATAAAAATTCAGGCATAAGCTTTTGTTGTCAGAAGTTGGATTCGAACCCACGCCGGGAACACCCGACTGCGACCTGAACGCAGCGCGTTAGACCGCTCGGCCATCCTGACACATTTACTCGTCTCCGTTCAACATTGAATACTCTTAAGAATATCTAACTATGCAAAATTTTGTCTTTTGTCATTAATGTAACAAAATTCATTCATATGCGGCAATATCAGTGCAGCTTCTTTATGCGAATTTTACACTTTGGATTTTATAAAAATTCAAGCATCATCTTTTGTTGTCAGAAGTGGGATTCGAACCCACGCCGGGAACACCCGACTGCGACCTGAACGCAGCGCCTTAGACCGCTCGGCCATCCTGACACATTCACTCGTCTCCGTTCAACATTGAATACTCTAAAGAATATCTAACTATGCAAAACTTTGTCTTTTGTCATTAATGTAACAAAATTCATTCATATGCGGCAATATCAGTGCAGCTTCTTTATGCGAATTTTACACTTTGGATTTTATAAAAATTCAAGCATCAGCTTTTGTTGTCAGAAGTGGGATTCGAACCCACGCCGGGAACACCCGACTGCGACCTGAACGCAGCGCCTTAGACCGCTCGGCCATCCTGACACATTTACTCGCCTCCGTTCAACATTGAATACTCTTAAGAATATCTAACTATGCAAAATTTTGTCTTTTGTCATTAATGTAACAAAATTCATTCATATGCGGCAATATCAGTGCAGCTTCTTTATGCGAATTTTACACTTTGGATTTTATAAAAATTCAAGCATCAGCTTTTGTTGTCAGAAGTGGGATTCGAACCCACGCCGGGAACACCCGACTGCGACCTGAACGCAGCGCCTTAGACCGCTCGGCCATCCTGACACATTTACTCGTCTCCGTTCAACATTGAATACTCTAAAGAATATCTAACTATGCAAAATTTTGTCTTTTGTCATTAATGTAACAAAATTCATTCATATGCGGCAATATCAGTGCAGCTTCTTTATGCGAATTTTACACTTTGGATTTTATAAAAATTCAAGCATCAGCTTTTGTTGTCAGAAGTGGGATTCGAACCCACGCCGGGAACACCCGACTGCGACCTGAACGCAGCGCCTTAGACCGCTCGGCCATCCTGACACATTTACTCGTCTCCGTTCAACATTGAATACTCTAAAGAATATCTAACTATGCAAAATTTTGTCTTTTGTCATTAATGTAACAAAATTCATTCATATGCGGCAATATCAGTGCAGCTTCTTTATGCGAATTTTACACTTTGGATTTTATAAAAATTCAAGCATCAGCTTTTGTTGTCAGAAGTGGGATTCGAACCCACGCCGGGAACACCCGACTGCGACCTGAACGCAGGGCCTTAGACCGCTCGGCCATCCTGACACATTTACTCGTCTCCGTTCAACATTGAATACTCTAAAGAATATCTAACTATGCAAAATTTTGTCTTTTGTCATTAATGTAACAAAATTCATTCATATGCGGCAATATCAGTGCAGCTTCTTTATGCGAATTTTACACTTTGGATTTTATAAAAATTCAAGCATCAGCTTTTGTTGTCAGAAGTGGGATTCGAACCCACGCCGGGAACACCCGACTGCGACCTGAACGCAGCGCCTTAGACCGCTCGGCCATCCTGACACATTTACTCGTCTCCGTTCAACATTGAATACTCTTAAGAATATCTAACTATGCAAAATTTTGTCTTTTGTCATTAATGTAACAAAATTCATTCATATGCGGCAATATCAGTGCAGCTTCTTTATGCGAATTTTACACTTTGGATTTTATAAAAATTCTAGCATCAGCTTTTGTTGTCAGAAGTGGGATTCGAACCCACGCCGGGAACACCCGACTTCGACCTGAACGCAGCGCCTTAGACCGCTCGGCCATCCTGACACATTTACTCGTCTCCGTTCAACATTGAATACTCTAAAGAATATCTAACTATGCAAAATTTTGTCTTTTGTCATTAATGTAACAAAATTCATTCATATGCGGCAATATCAGTGCAGCTTCTTTATGCGAATTTTACACTTTGGATTTTATAAAAATTCAAGCATCAGCTTTTGTTGTCAGAAGTGGGATTCGAACCCACGCCGGAAACACCCGACTGCGACCTGAACGCAGCGCCTTAGACCGCTCGGCCATCCTGACACATTTACTCGTCTCCGTTCAACATTGAATACTCTAAAGAATATCTAACTATGCAAAATTTTGTCTTTTGTCATTAATGTAACAAAATTCATTCATATGCGGCAATATCAGTGCAGCTTCTTTATGCGAATTTTACATTTTGGATTTTATAAAAATTCAGGCATCAGCTTTTGTTGTCAGAAGTGGGATTCGAACCCACGCCGGGAACACCCGACTGCGACCTGAACGCAGCGCCTTAGACCGCTCGGCCATCCTGACACATTTACTCGTCTCCGTTCAACATTGAATACTCTTAAGAATATCTAACTATGCAAAATTTTGTCTTTTGTCATTAATGTAACAAAATTCATTCATATGCGGCAATATCAGTGCAGCTTCTTTATGCGAATTTTACACTTTGGATTTTATAAAAATTCAAGCATCAGCTTTTGTTGTCAGAAGTGGGATTCGAACCCACGCCGGGAACACCCGACTGCGACCTGAACGCAGCGCCTTAGACCGCTCGGCCATCCTGACACATTCACTCGTCTCCGTTCAACATTGAATACTCTAAAGAATATCTAACTATGCAAAACTTTGTCTTTTGTCATTAATGTAACAAAATTCATTCATATGCGGCAATATCAGTGCAGCTTCTTTATGCGAATTTTACACTTTGGATTTTATAAAAATTCAAGCATCAGCTTTTGTTGTCAGAAGTGGGATTCGAACCCACGCCGGGAACACCCGACTGCGACCTGAACGCAGCGCCTTAGACCGCTACGCCATCCTGACACATTTACTCGTCTCCGTTCAACATTGAATACTCTTAAGAATATCTAACTATGCAAAATTTTGTCTTTTGTCATTAATGTAACAAAATTCATTCATATGCGGCAATATCAGTGCAGCTTCTTTATGCGAATTTTACACTTTGGATTTTATAAAAATTCAAGCATCAGCTTTTGTTGTCAGAGGTGGGATTCGAACCCACGCCGGGAACACCCGACTGCGACCTGAACGCAGCGCCTTAGACCGCTCGGCCATCCTGACACATTTACTCGTCTCCGTTCAACATTGAATACTCTTAAGAATATCTAACTATGCAAAATTTTGTCTTTTGTCATTAATGTAACAAAATTCATTCATATGCGGCAATATCAGTGCAGCTTCTTTATGCGAATTTTACACTTTGGATTTTATAAAAATTCAAGCATCAGCTTTTGTTGTCAGAAGTGGGATTCGAACCCACGCCGGGAACACCCGACTGCGACCTGAACGCAGCGCCTTAGACCGCTCGGCCATCCTGACACATTTACTCGTCTCCGTTCAACATTGAATACTCTAAAGAATATCTAACTATGCAAAATTTTGTCTTTTGTCATTAATGTAACAAAATTCATTCATATGCGGCAATATCAGTGCAGCTTCTTTATGCGAATTTTACACTTTGGATTTTATAAAAATTCAAGCATCAGCTTTTGTTGTCAGAAGTGGGATTCGAACCCACGCCGGGAACACCCGACTGAGACCTGAACGCAGCGCCTTAGACCGCTCGGCCATCCTGACACATTTACTCGTCTCCGTTCAACATTGAATACTCTAAAGAATATCTAACTATGCAAAATTTTGTCTTTTGTCATTAATGTAACAAAATTCATTCATATGCGGCAATATCAGTGCAGCTTCTTTATGCGAATTTTACACTTTGGATTTTATAAAAATTCAAGCATCAGCTTTTGTTGTCAGAAGTGGGATTCGAACCCACGCCGGGAACACCCGACTGCGACCTGAACGCAGCGCCTTAGACCGCTCGGCCATCCTGACACATTTACTCGTCTCCGTTCAACATTGAATACTCTAAAGAATATCTAACTATGCAAAATTTTGTCTTTTGTCATTAATGTAACAAAATTCATTCATATGCGGCAATATCAGTGCAGCTTCTTTATGCGAATTTTACACATTGGATTTTATAAAAATTCAAGCATCAGCTTTTGTTGTCAGAAGTGGGATTCGAACCCACGCCGGGAACACCCGACTGAGACCTGAACGCAGCGCCTTAGACCGCTCGGCCATCCTGACACATTTACTCGTCTCCGTTCAACATTGAATACTCTAAAGAATATCTAACTATGCAAAATTTTGTCTTTTGTCATTAATGTAACAAAATTCATTCATATGCGGCAATATCAGTGCAGCTTCTTTATGCGAATTTTACACTTTGGATTTTATAAAAATTCAAGCATCAGCTTTTGTTGTCAGAAGTGGGATTCGAACCCACGCCGGGAACACCCGACTGCGACCTGAACGCAGCGCCTTAGACCGCTCGGCCATCCTGACACATTTACTCGTCTCCGTTCAACATTGAATACTCTAAAGAATATCTAACTATGCAAAATTTTGTCTTTTGTCATTAATGTAACAAAATTCATTCATATGCGGCAATATCAGTGCAGCTTCTTTATGCGAATTTTACACTTTGGATTTTATAAAAATTCAAGCATCAGCTTTTGTTGTCAGAAGTGGGATTCGAACCCACGCCGGGAACACCCGACTGCGACCTGAACGCAGCGCCTTAGACCGCTCGGCCATCCTGACACATTTACTCGTCTCCGTTCAACATTGAATACTCTTAAGAATATCTAACTATGCAAAATTTTGTCTTTTGTCATTAATGTAACAAAATTCATTCATATGCGGCAATATCAGTGCAGCTTCTTTATGCGAATTTTACACTTTGGATTTTATAAAAATTCAAGCATCAGCTTTTGTTGTCAGAAGTGGGATTCGAACCCACGCCGGGAACACCCGACTGCGACCTGAACGCAGCGCCTTAGACCGCTCGGCCATCCTGACACATTTACTCGTCTCCGTTCAACATTGAATACTCTTAAGAATATCTAACTATGCAAAATTTTGTCTTTTGTCATTAATGTAACAAAATTCATTCATATGCGGCAATATCAGTGCAGCTTCTTTATGCGAATTTTACACTTTGGATTTTATAAAAATTCTAGCATCATCTTTTGTTGTCAGAAGTGGGATTCGAACCCACGCCGGGAACACCCGACTTCGACCTGAACGCAGCGCCTTAGACCGCTCGGCCATCCTGACACATTTACTCGTCTCCGTTCAACATTGAATACTCTAAAGAATATCTAACTATGCAAAATTTTGTCTTTTGTCATTAATGTAACAAAATTCATTCATATGCGGCAATATCAGTGCAGCTTCTTTATGCGAATTTTACACTTTGGATTTTATAAAAATTCAAGCATCAGCTTTTGTTGTCAGAAGTGGGATTCGAACCCACGCCGGGAACACCCGACTGCGACCTGAACGCAGCGCCTTAGACCGCTCGGCCATCCTGACACATTTACTCGTCTCCGTTCAACATTGAATACTCTAAAGAATATCTAACTATGCAAAATTTTGTCTTTTGTCATTAATGTAACAAAATTCATTCATATGCGGCAATATCAGTGCAGCTTCTTTATGCGAATTTTACACTTTGGATTTTATAAAAATTCAGGCATCAGCTTTTGTTGTCAGAAGTGGGATTCGAACCCACGCCGGGAACACCCGACTGCGACCTGAACGCAGCGCCTTAGACCGCTCGGCCATCCTGACACATTTACTCGTCTCCGTTCAACATTGAATACTCTTAAGAATATCTAACTATGCAAAATTTTGTCTTTTGTCATTAATGTAACAAAATTCATTCATATGCGGCAATATCAGTGCAGCTTCTTTATGCGAATTTTACACTTTGGATTTTATAAAAATTCAAGCATCAGCTTTTGTTGTCAGAAGTGGGATTCGAACCCACGCCGGGAACACCCGACTGCGACCTGAACGCAGCGCCTTAGACCGCTCGGCCATCCTGACACATTCACTCGTCTCCGTTCAACATTGAATACTCTAAAGAATATCTAACTATGCAAAACTTTGTCTTTTGTCATTAATGTAACAAAATTCATTCATATGCGGCAATATCAGTGCAGCTTCTTTATGCGAATTTTACACTTTGGATTTTATAAAAATTCACGCATCAGCTTTTGTTGTCAGAAGTGGGATTCGAACCCACGCCGGGAACACCCGACTGCGACCTGAACGCAGCGCCTTAGACCGCTCGGCCATCCTGACACATTTACTCGTCTCCGTTCAACATTGAATACTCTTAAGAATATCTAACTATGCAAAATTTTGTCTTTTGTCATTAATGTAACAAAATTCATTCATATGCGGCAATATCAGTGCAGCTTCTTTATGCGAATTTTACACTTTGGATTTTATAAAAATTCAAGCATCAGCTTTTGTTGTCAGAAGTGGGATTCGAACCCACGCCGGGAACACCCGACTGCGACCTGAACGCAGCGCCTTAGACCGCTCGGCCATCCTGACACATTTACTCGTCTCCGTTCAACATTGAATACTCTAAAGAATATCTAACTATGCAAAATTTTGTCTTTTGTCATTAATGTAACAAAATTCATTCATATGCGGCAATATCAGTGCAGCTTCTTTATGCGAATTTTACACTTTGGATTTTATAAAAATTCAAGCATCAGCTTTTGTTGTCAGAAGTGGGATTCGAACCCACGCCGGGAACACCCGACTGCGACCTGAACGCAGCGCCTTAGACCGCTCGGCCATCCTGACACATTTACTCGTCTCCGTTCAACATTGAATACTCTAAAGAATATCGAACTATGCAAAATTTTGTCTTTTGTCATTAATGTAACAAAATTCATTCATATGCGGCAATATCAGTGCAGCTTCTTTATGCGAATTTTACACTTTGGATTTTATAAAAATTCAAGCATCAGCTTTTGTTGTCAGAAGAGGGATTCGAACCCACGCCGGGAACACCCGACTGCGACCTGAACGCAGGGCCTTAGACCGCTCGGCCATCCTGACTCATTTTACTCGTCTCCGTTCAACATTGAATACTCTAAAGAATATCTAACTATGCAAAATTTTGTCTTTTGTCATTAATGTAACAAAATTCATTCATATGCGGCAATATCAGTGCAGCTTCTTTATGCGAATTTTACACTTTGGATTTTATAAAAATTCAAGCATCAGCTTTTGTTGTCAGAAGTGGGATTCGAACCCACGCCGGGAACACCCGACTGCGACCTGAACGCAGCGCCTTAGACCGCTCGGCCATCCTGACACATTTACTCGTCTCCGTTCAACATTGAATACTCTTAAGAATATCTAACTATGCAAAATTTTGTCTTTTGTCATTAATGTAACAAAATTCATTCATATGCGGCAATATCAGTGCAGCTTCTTTATGCGAATTTTACACTTTGGATTTTATAAAAATTCTAGCATCATCTTTTGTTGTCAGAAGTGGGATTCGAACCCACGCCGGGAACACCCGACTTCGACCTGAACGCAGCGCCTTAGACCGCTCGGCCATCCTGACACATTTACTCGTCTCCGTTCAACATTGAATACTCTAAAGAATATCTAACTATGCAAAATTTTGTCTTTTGTCATTAATGTAACAAAATTCATTCATATGCGGCAATATCAGTGCAGCTTCTTTATGCGAATTTTACACTTTGGATTTTATAAAAATTCTAGCATCATCTTTTGTTGTCAGAAGTGGGATTCGAACCCACGCCGGGAACACCCGACTGCGATCTGAACGCAGCGCCTTAGACCGCTCGGCCATCCTGACACATTTACTCGTCTCCGTTCAACATTGAATACTCTAAAGAATATCTAACTATGCAAAATTTTGTCTTTTGTCATTAATGTAACAAAATTCATTCATATGCGGCAATATCAGTGCAGCTTCTTTATGCGAATTTTACACTTTGGATTTTATAAAAATTCAAGCATCAGCTTTTGTTGTCAGAAGTGGGATTCGAACCCACGCCGGGAACACCCGACTTCGACCTGAACGCAGCGCCTTAGACCGCTCGGCCATCCTGACACATTTACTCGTCTCCGTTCAACATTGAATACTCTAAAGAATATCTAACTATGCAAAATTTTGTCTTTTGTCATTAATGTAACAAAATTCATTCATATGCGGCAATATCAGTGCAGCTTCTTTATGCGAATTTTACACTTTGGATTTTATAAAAATTCAAGCATCATCTTTTGTTGTCAGAAGTGGGATTCGAACCCACGCCGGGAACACCCGACTTCGACCTGAACGCAGCGCCTTAGACCGCTCGGCCATCCTGACACATTTACTCGTCTCCGTTCAACATTGAATACTCTAAAGAATATCTAACTATGAAAAATTTTGTCTTTTGTCATTAATGTGACAACATTCATTCATATGCGGCAATATCAGTGCAGCTTCTTTATGCGAATTTTACACTTTGGATTTTATAAAAATTCAAGCATCAGCTTTTGTTGTCAGAAGTGGGATTCGAACCCACGCCGGGAACACCCGACTGCGACCTGAACGCAGCGCCTTAGACCGCTCGGCCATCCTGACACATTTACTCGTCTCCGTTCAACATTGAATACTCTAAAGAATATCTAACTATGCAAAATTTTGTCTTTTGTCATTAATGTAACAAAATTCATTCATATGCGGCAATATCAGTGCAGCTTCTTTATGCGAATTTTACACTTTGGATTTTATAAAAATTCAGGCATCAGCTTTTGTTGTCAGAAGTGGGATTCGAACCCACGCCGGGAACACCCGACTGCGACCTGAACGCAGCGCCTTAGACCGCTCGGCCATCCTGACACATTTACTCGTCTCCGTTCAACATTGAATACTCTTAAGAATATCTAACTATGCAAAATTTTGTCTTTTGTCATTAATGTAACAAAATTCATTCATATGCGGCAATATCAGTGCAGCTTCTTTATGCGAATTTTACACTTTGGATTTTATAAAAATTCAAGCATCAGCTTTTGTTGTCAGAAGTGGGATTCGAACCCACGCCGGGAACACCCGACTGCGACCTGAACGCAGCGCCTTAGACCGCTCGGCCATCCTGACACATTCACTCGTCTCCGTTCAACATTGAATACTCTAAAGAATATCTAACTATGCAAAACTTTGTCTTTTGTCATTAATGTAACAAAATTCATTCATATGCGGCAATATCAGTGCAGCTTCTTTATGCGAATTTTACACTTTGGATTTTATAAAAATTCAAGCATCAGCTTTTGTTGTCAGAAGTGGGATTCGAACCCACGCCGGGAACACCCGACTGCGACCTGAACGCAGCGCCTTAGACCGCTACGCCATCCTGACACATTTACTCGTCTCCGTTCAACATTGAATACTCTTAAGAATATCTAACTATGCAAAATTTTGTCTTTTGTCATTAATGTAACAAAATTCATTCATATGCGGCAATATCAGTGCAGCTTCTTTATGCGAATTTTACACTTTGGATTTTATAAAAATTCAAGCATCAGCTTTTGTTGTCAGAAGTGGGATTCGAACCCACGCCGGGAACACCCGACTGCGACCTGAACGCAGCGCCTTAGACCGCTCGGCCATCCTGACACATTTACTCGTCTCCGTTCAACATTGAATACTCTAAAGAATATCTAACTATGCAAAATTTTGTCTTTTGTCATTAATGTAACAAAATTCATTCATATGCGGCAATATCAGTGCAGCTTCTTTATGCGAATTTTTCACTTTGGATTTTATAAAAATTCAAGCATCAGCTTTTGTTGTCAGAAGTGGGATTCGAACCCACGCCGGGAACACCCGACTGCGACCTGAACGCAGCGCCTTAGACCGCTCGGCCATCCTGACACATTTACTCGTCTCCGTTCAACATTGAATACTCTAAAGAATATCTAACTATGCAAAATTTTGTCTTTTGTCATTAATGTAACAAAATTCATTCATATGCGGCAATATCAGTGCAGCTTCTTTATGCGAATTTTACACTTTGGATTTTATAAAAATTCAAGCATCAGCTTTTGTTGTCAGAAGAGGGATTCGAACCCACGCCGGGAACACCCGACTGCGACCTGAACGCAGGGCCTTAGACCGCTCGGCCATCCTGACTCATTTTACTCGTCTCCGTTCAACATTGAATACTCTAAAGAATATCTAACTATGCAAAATTTTGTCTTTTGTCATTAATGTAACAAAATTCATTCATATGCGGCAATATCAGTGCAGCTTCTTTATGCGAATTTTACACTTTGGATTTTATAAAAATTCAAGCATCAGCTTTTGTTGTCAGAAGTGGGATTCGAACCCACGCCGGGAACACCCGACTGCGACCTGAACGCAGCGCCTTAGACCGCTCGGCCATCCTGACACATTTACTCGTCTCCGTTCAACATTGAATACTCTTAAGAATATCTAACTATGCAAAATTTTGTCTTTTGTCATTAATGTAACAAAATTCATTCATATGCGGCAATATCAGTGCAGCTTCTTTATGCGAATTTTACACTTTGGATTTTATAAAAATTCAAGCATCAGCTTTTGTTGTCAGAAGTGGGATTCGAACCCACGCCGGGAACACCCGACTGCGACCTGAACGCAGCGCCTTAGACCGCTCGGCCATCCTGACACATTTACTCGTCTCCGTTCAACATTGAATACTCTAAAGAATATCTAACTATGCAAAATTTTGTCTTTTGTCATTAATGTAACAAAATTCATTCATATGCGGCAATATCAGTGCAGCTTCTTTATGCGAATTTTACACTTTGGATTTTATAAAAATTCAAGCATCAGCTTCTGTTGTCAGAAGTGGGATTCGAACCCACGCCGGGAACACCCGACTGCGACCTGAACGCAGCGCCTTAGACCGCTCGGCCATCCTGACACATTTACTCGTCTCCGTTCAACATTGAATACTCTTAAGAATATCTAACTATGCAAAATTTTGTCTTTTGTCATTAATGTAACAAAATTCATTCATATGCGGCAATATCAGTGCAGCTTCTTTATGCGAATTTTACACTTTGGATTTTATAAAAATTCAAGCATCAGCTTTTGTTGTCAGAAGAGGGATTCGAACCCACGCCGGGAACACCCGACTGCGACCCGAACGCAGGGCCTTAGACCGCTCGGCCATCCTGACTCATTTTACTCGTCTCCGTTCAACATTGAATACTCTAAAGAATATCTAACTATGCAAAATTTTGTCTTTTGTCATTAATGTAACAAAATTCATTCATATGCGGCAATATCAGTGCAGCTTCTTTATGCGAATTTTACACTTTGGATTTTATAAAAATTTAAGCATCATCTTTTGTTGTCAGAAGTGGGATTCGAACCCACGCCGGGAACACCCGACTGCGACCTGAACGCAGCGCCTTAGACCGCTCGGCCATCCTGACACATTTACTCGTCTCCGTTCAACATTGAATACTCTAAAGAATATCTAACTATGCAAAATTTTGTCTTTTGTCATTAATGTAACAAAATTCATTCATATGCGGCAATATCAGTGCAGCTTCTTTATGCGAATTTTACACTTTGGATTTTATAAAAATTCAAGCATCAGCTTCTGTTGTCAGAAGTGGGATTCGAACCCACGCCGGGAACACCCGACTGCGACCTGAACGCAGCGCCTTAGACCGCTCGGCCATCCTGACACATTTACTCGTCTCCGTTCAACATTGAATACTCTTAAGAATATCTAACTATGCAAAATTTTGTCTTTTGTCATTAATGTAACAAAATTCATTCATATGCGGCAATATCAGTGCAGCTTCTTTATGCGAATTTTACACTTTGGATTTTATAAAAATTCAAGCATCAGCTTTTGTTGTCAGAAGTGGGATTCGAACCCACGCCGGGAACACCCGACTGCGACCTGAACGCAGCGCCTTAGACCGCTCGGCCATCCTGACACATTTACTCGTCTCCGTTCAACATTGAATACTCTAAAGAATATCTAACTATGCAAAATTTTGTCTTTTGTCATTAATGTAACAAAATTCATTCATATGCGGCAATATCAGTGCAGCTTCTTTATGCGAATTTTACACTTTGGATTTTATAAAAATTCAAGCATCAGCTTTTGTTGTCAGAAGTGGGATTCGAACCCACGCCGGGAACACCCGACTGCGACCTGAACGCAGCGCCTTAGACCGCTCGGCCATCCTGACACATTTACTCGTCTCCGTTCAACATTGAATACTCTAAAGAATATCTAACTATGCAAAATTTTGTCTTTTGTCATTAATGTAACAAAATGCATTCATATGCGGCAATATCAGTGCAGCTTCTTTATGCGAATTTTACACTTTGGATTTTATAAAAAATTCTACCATCATCTTTTGTTGTCAGAAGTGGGATTCGAACCCACGCCCGGAACACCCGAC
This sequence comes from Euprymna scolopes, assembly GCF_053919585.1. NCBI lineage: Eukaryota > Metazoa > Mollusca > Cephalopoda > Sepiida > Sepiolidae > Euprymna > Euprymna scolopes. Next base: position 19,832,843 of record NC_136513.1, on the reverse strand, counting down.
TGCGACCTGAACGCAGCGCCTTAGACCGCTCGGCAATCCTGACACATTTACTCGTCTCCGTTCAACATTGAATACTCTAAAGAATATCTAACTATGCAAAATTTTGTCTTTTGTCATTAATGTAACAAAATTCATTCATATGCGGCAATATCAGTGCAGCTTCTTTGTGCGAATTTTACACTTTGGATTTTATAAAAATTCAAGCATCAGCTTTTGTTGTCAGAAGTGGGATTCGAACCCACGCCGGGAACACCCGACTGCGACCTGAACGCAGCGCCTTAGACCGCTCGGCCATCCTGACACATTTACTCGTCTCCGTTCAACATTGAATACTCTAAAGAATATCTAACTATGCAAAATTTTGTCTTTTGTCATTAATGTAACAAAATTCATTCATATGCGGCAATATCAGTGCAGCTTCTTTATGCGAATTTTACACTTTGGATTTTATAAAAAATTCTAGCATCATCTTTTGTTGTCAGAAGTGGGATTCGAACCCACGCCCGGAACACCCGACTGCGACCTGAACGCAGCGCCTTAGACCGCTCGGCCATCCTGACAGATTTACTGTTCTCCGTTCAACATTGAATACTCTAAAGAATATCTAACTATGCAAAATTTTGTCTTTTGTCATTAATGTAACAAAATGCATTCATATGCGGCAATATCAGTGCAGCTTCTTTGTGCGAATTTTACACTTTGGATTTTATAAAAATTCAAGCATCAGCTTTTGTTGTCAGAAGTTGGATTCGAACCCACGCCGGGAACACCCGACTGCGACCTGAACGCAGCGCCTTAGACCGCTCGGCCATCCTGACACATTTACTCGTCTCCGTTCAACATTGAATACTCTAAAGAATATCTAACTATGCAAAATTTTGTCTTTTGTCATTAATGTAACAAAATTCATTCATATGCGGCAATATCAGTGCAGCTTCTGTATGCGAATTTTACACTTTGGATTTTATAAAAAATTCTAGCATCATCTTTTGTTGTCAAAAGTGGGATTCGAACCCACGCCGGGAACACCCGACTGCGAGCTGAACGCAGCGCCTTAGACCGCTCGGACATCCTGACACATTTACTCGTCTCCGTTCAACATTGAATACTCTAAAGAATATCTAACTATGCAAAATTTTGTCTTTTGTCATTAATGTAACAAAATTCATTCATATGCGGCAATATCAGTGCAGCTTCTTTGTGCGAATTTTACACTTTGGATTTTATAAAAATTCAAGCATCAGCTTTTGTTGTCAGAAGTGGGATTCGAACCCACGCCGGGAACACCCGACTGCGACCTGAACGCAGCGCCTTAGACCGCTCGGCCATCCTGACACATTTACTCGTCTCCGTTCAACATTGAATACTCTAAAGAATATCTAACTATGCACAATTTTGTCTTTTGTCATTAATGTAACAAAATTCATTCATATGCGGCAATATCAGTGCAGCTTCTTTATGCGCATTTTACACTTTGGATTTTATAAAAATTCAAGCATCAGCTTTTGTTGTAAGAAGTGGGATTCGAACCCACGCCGGGAACACCCGACTGCGACCTGAACGCAGCGCCTTAGACCGCTCGGCCATCCTGACACATTTACTTGTCTCCGTTCAACATTTAATACTCTAAAGAATATCTAACTATGCAAAATTTTGTCTTTTGTCATTAATGTAACAAAATTCATTCATATGCGGCAATATCAGTGCAGCTTCTTTATGCGAATTTTACACTTTGGATTTTATAAAAAATTCTAGCATCATCTTTTGTTGTCAGAAGTGGGATTCGAACCCACGCCGGGAACACCCGACTGCGAGCTGAACGCAGCGCCTTAGACCGCTCGGCCATCCTGACACATTTACTCGTCTCCGTTCAACATTGAATACTCTAAAGAATATCTAACTATGCAAAATTTTGTCTTTTGTCATTAATGTAACAAAATTCATTCATATGCGGCAATATCAGTGCAGCTTCTTTATGCGAATTTTACACTTTGGATTTTATAAAAATTCAAGACTCAGCTATTCTTGTCAGAAGTGGGATTCGAACCCACGCCGGGAACACCCGACTGCGACCTGAACGCAGCGCCTTAGACCGCTCGGCCATCCTGACACATTTACTCGTCGACGTTCAACATTGAATACTCTAAAGAATATCTAACTATGCAAAATTTTGTCTTTTGTCATTAATGTAACAAAATTCATTCATATGCGGCAATATCAGTGCAGCTTCTTTGTGCGAATTTTACACTTTGGATTTTATAAAAATTCAAGCATCAGCTTTTGTTGTCAGAAGTGGGATTCGAACCCACGCCGGGAACACCCGACTGCGACCTGAACGCAGCGCCTTAGACCGCTCGGCCATCCTGACACATTTACTCGTCTCCGTTCAACATTGAATACTCTTAAGAATATCTAACTATGCACAATTTTGTCTTTTGTCATTAATGTAACAAAATTCATTCATATGCGGCAATATCAGTGCAGCTTCTTTATGCGAATTTTACACTTTGGATTTTATAAAAAATTCTAGCATCATCTTTTGTTGTCAGAAGTGGGATTCGAACCCACGCCGGGAACACCCGACTGCGAGCTGAACGCAGCGCCTTAGACCGCTCGGCCATCCTGACACATTTACTCGTCTCCGTTCAACATTGAATACTCTAAAGAATATCTAACTATGCAAAATTTTGTCTTTTGTCATTAATGTAACCAAATTCATTCATCTGCGGCAATATCAGTGCAGCTTCTTTATGCGAATGTTACACTTTGGATTTTATAAAAATTCAAGCATCAGCTTTTGTGGTAAGAAGTGGGATTCGAACCCACGCCGGGAACACCCGACTGCGACCTGAACGCAGCGCCTTAGACCGCTTTGCCATCCTGACACATTTACTCGTCTCCGTTCAACATTGAATACTCTAAAGAATATCTAACTATGCAAAATTTTGTCTTTTGTCATTAATGTAACAAAATTAATTCATATGCGGCAATATCAGTGCAGCTTCTTTATGCGAATTTTACACTTTGGATTTTATAAAAAATTCTAGCATCATCTTTTGTTGTCAGAAGTGGGATTCGAACCCACGCCGGGAACACCCGACTGCGAGCTGAACGCAGCGCCTTAGACCGCTCGGCCATCCTGACACATTTACTCGTCGACGTTCAACATTGAATACTCTAAAGAATATCTAACTATGCAAAATTTTGTCTTTTGTCATTAATGTAACAAAATTCATTCATATGCGGCAATATCAGTGCAGCTTCTTCATGCGAATTTTACACTTTGGATTTTATAAAAATTCAAGCATCAGCTTTTGTTGTCAGAAGTGGGATTCGAACCCACGCCGGGAACACCCGACTGCGACCTGAACGCAGCGCCTTAGACCGCTCGGCCGTCCTGACACATTTACTCGTCTCCGTTCAACATTGAATACTCTAAAGAATATCTAACTATGCAAAATTTTGTCTTTTGTCATTAATGTAACAAAATTCATTCATATGCGGCAATATCAGTGCAGCTTCTTTATGCGAATTTTACACTTTGGATTTTATAAAAATTCTAGCATCATCTTTTGTTGTCAGAAGTGGGATTCGAACCCACGCCGGGAACACCCGACTGCGACCTGAACGCAGCGCCTTAGACCGCTACGCCATCCTGACACATTTACTCGTCTCCGTTCAACATTGAATACTCTAAAGAATATCTAACTATGCAACATTTTGTCTTTTGTCATTAATGTAACAAAATTCATTCATATGCGGCAATATCAGTGCAGCTTCTTTATGCGAATTTTACACTTTGGATTTTATAAAAATTCAAGCATCATCACTTGTTGTCAGACGTGGGATTCTAACCCACGCCGGGAACACCCGACTGCGACCTGAACGCAGCGCCTTAGACCGCTCGGCCATCCTGACACATTTACTCGTCTCCGTTCAACATTGAATACTCTAAAGAATATCTAACTATGCAAAATGTTGTCTTTTGTCATTAATGTAACAACATTCATTCATATGCGGCAATATCAGTGCAGCTTCTTTATGCGAATTTTACACTTTGGATTTTATAAAAATTCAAGCATCATCACTTGTTGTCAGACGTGGGATTCTAACCCACGCCGGGAACACCCGACTGCGACCTGAACGCAGCGCCTTAGACCGCTCGGCCATCCTGACACATTTACTCGTCTCCGTTCAACATTGAATACTCTAAAGAATATCTAACTATGCAAAATTTTGTCTTTTGTCATTAATGTAACAACATTCATTCATATGCGGCAATATCAGTGCAGCTTCTTTGTGCGAATTTTACACTTTGGATTTTATAAAAATTCAAGCATCATCACTTGTTGTCAGACGTGGGATTCTAACCCACGCCGGGAACACCCGACTGCGACCTGAACGCAGCGCCTTAGACCGCTCGGCCATCCTGACACATTTACTCGTCTCCGTTCAACATTGAATACTCTAAAGAATATCTAACTATGCAAAATTTTGTCTTTTGTCATTAATGTAACAACATTCATTCATATGCGGCAATATCAGTGCAGCTTCTTTATGCGAATTTTACACTTTGGATTTTATAAAAATTCAAGCATCATCACTTGTTGTCAGACGTGGGATTCTAACCCACGCCGGGAACACCCGACTGCGACCTGAACGCAGCGCCTTAGACCGCTCGGCCATCCTGACACATTTACTCGTCTCCGTTCAACATTGAATACTCTAAAGAATATCTAACTATGCAAAATGTTGTCTTTTGTCATTAATGTAACAACATTCATTCATATGCGGCAATATCAGTGCAGCTTCTTTATGCGAATTTTACACTTTGGATTTTATAAAAATTCAAGCATCATCACTTGTTGTCAGACGTGGGATTCTAACCCACGCCGGGAACACCCGACTGCGACCTGAACGCAGCGCCTTAGACCGCTCGGCCATCCTGACACATTTACTCGTCTCCGTTCAACATTGAATACTCTAAAGAATATCTAACTATGCAAAATGTTGTCTTTTGTCATTAATGTAACAACATTCATTCATATGCGGCAATATCAGTGCAGCTTCTTTATGCGAATTTTACACTTTGGATTTTATAAAAATTCAAGCATCATCACTTGTTGTCAGACGTGGGATTCTAACCCACGCCGGGAACACCCGACTGCGACCTGAACGCAGCGCCTTAGACCGCTCGGCCATCCTGACACATTTACTCGTCTCCGTTCAACATTGAATACTCTAAAGAATATCTAACTATGCAAAATGTTGTCTTTTGTCATTAATGTAACAACATTCATTCATATGCGGCAATATCAGTGCAGCTTCTTTATGCGAATTTTACACTTTGGATTTTATAAAAATTCAAGCATCATCACTTGTTGTCAGACGTGGGATTCTAACCCACGCCGGGAACACCCGACTGCGACCTGAACGCAGCGCCTTAGACCGCTCGGCCATCCTGACACATTTACTCGTCTCCGTTCAACATTGAATACTCTAAAGAATATCTAACTATGCAAAATGTTGTCTTTTGTCATTAATGTAACAACATTCATTCATATGCGGCAATATCAGTGCAGCTTCTTTATGCGAATTTTACACTTTGGATTTTATAAAAATTCAAGCATCATCACTTGTTGTCAGACGTGGGATTCTAACCCACGCCGGGAACACCCGACTGCGACCTGAACGCAGCGCCTTAGACCGCTCGGCCATCCTGACACATTTACTCGTCTCCGTTCAACATTGAATACTCTAAAGAATATCTAACTATGCAAAATGTTGTCTTTTGTCATTAATGTAACAACATTCATTCATATGCGGCAATATCAGTGCAGCTTCTTTATGCGAATTTTACACTTTGGATTTTATAAAAATTCAAGCATCATCACTTGTTGTCAGACGTGGGATTCTAACCCACGCCGGGAACACCCGACTGCGACCTGAACGCAGCGCCTTAGACCGCTCGGCCATCCTGACACATTTACTCGTCTCCGTTCAACATTGAATACTCTAAAGAATATCTAACTATGCAAAATTTTGTCTTTTGTCATTAATGTAACAACATTCATTCATATGCGGCAATATCAGTGCAGCTTCTTTGTGCGAATTTTACACTTTGGATTTTATAAAAATTCAAGCATCATCACTTGTTGTCAGACGTGGGATTCTAACCCACGCCGGGAACACCCGACTGCGACCTGAACGCAGCGCCTTAGACCGCTCGGCCATCCTGACACATTTACTCGTCTCCGTTCAACATTGAATACTCTAAAGAATATCTAACTATGCAAAATGTTGTCTTTTGTCATTAATGTAACAACATTCATTCATATGCGGCAATATCAGTGCAGCTTCTTTATGCGAATTTTACACTTTGGATTTTATAAAAATTCAAGCATCATCACTTGTTGTCAGACGTGGGATTCTAACCCACGCCGGGAACACCCGACTGCGACCTGAACGCAGCGCCTTAGACCGCTCGGCCATCCTGACACATTTACTCGTCTCCGTTCAACATTGAATACTCTAAAGAATATCTAACTATGCAAAATGTTGTCTTTTGTCATTAATGTAACAACATTCATTCATATGCGGCAATATCAGTGCAGCTTCTTTATGCGAATTTTACACTTTGGATTTTATAAAAATTCAAGCATCATCACTTGTTGTCAGACGTGGGATTCTAACCCACGCCGGGAACACCCGACTGCGACCTGAACGCAGCGCCTTAGACCGCTCGGCCATCCTGACACATTTACTCGTCTCCGTTCAACATTGAATACTCTAAAGAATATCTAACTATGCAAACTGTTGTCTTTTGTCATTAATGTAACAACATTCATTCATATGCGGCAATATCAGTGCAGCTTCTTTATGCGAATTTTACACTTTGGATTTTATAAAAATTCAAGCATCATCACTTGTTGTCAGACGTGGGATTCTAACCCACGCCGGGAACACCCGACTGCGACCTGAACGCAGCGCCTTAGACCGCTCGGCCATCCTGACACATTTACTCGTCTCCGTTCAACATTGAATACTCTAAAGAATATCTAACTATGCAAAATGTTGTCTTTTGTCATTAATGTAACAACATTCATTCATATGCGGCAATATCAGTGCAGCTTCTTTATGCGAATTTTACACTTTGGATTTTATAAAAATTCAAGCATCATCACTTGTTGTCAGACGTGGGATTCTAACCCACGCCGGGAACACCCGACTGCGACCTGAACGCAGCGCCTTAGACCGCTCGGCCATCCTGACACATTTACTCGTCTCCGTTCAACATTGAATACTCTAAAGAATATCTAACTATGCAAAATGTTGTCTTTTGTCATTAATGTAACAACATTCATTCATATGCGGCAATATCAGTGCAGCTTCTTTGTGCGAATTTTACACTTTGGATTTTATAAAAATTCAAGCATCAGCTTTTGTTATTAGAAGTGGGATTCGAACCCACGCCGGGAACACCCGACTGCGACCTGAACGCAGCGCCTTAGACCGCTCGGCCATCCTGACACATTTACTCGTCTCCGTTCAACATTGAATACTCTTAAGAATATCTAACTATGCAAAATTTTTTCTTTTGTCATTAATGTAACAAAATTCATTCATATGCGGCAATATCAGTGCAGCTTCTTTATGCGAATTTTACACTTTGGATTTTATAAAAAATTCTAGCATCATCTTTTGTTGTCAGAAGTGGGATTCGAACCCACGCCGTGAGCACCCGACTGCGACCTGAACGCAGCGCCTTAGACCGCTACGCCATCCTGACACATTTACTCGTCTCCGTTCAACATTGAATACTCTAAAGAATATCTAACTATGCAAAATTTGTCTTTTGTCATTAATGTAACAAAATTCATTCATATGCTGCAATATCAGTGCAGCTTCTTTATGCGAATTTTACACTTTGGATTTTATAAAAATTCGAGCATCAGCTTTTGTTGTCAGAAGTGGGATTCGAACCCACGCCGGGAACACCCGACTGCGACCTGAACGCAGCGCCTTAGACCGCTCGGCCATCCTGACACATTTACTCGTCTCCGTTCAACATTGAATACTCTAAAGAATTACTATGCAAAATTTTGTCTTTTGTCATTAATGTAACAAAATTCATTCATATGCGGCAATATCAGTGCAGCTTCTTTATGCGAATTTTACACTTTGGATGTTATAAAAATTCAAGCATCAGCTTTGTTGTCAGAGGTGGGATTCGAACCCACGCCGGGAACACCCGACTGCGACCTGAACGCAGCGCCTTAGACCGCTCGGCCATCCTGACACATTTACTCGTCTCCGTTCAACATTGAATACTCTAAAGAATATCTAACTATGCAAAATTTTGTCTTTTGTCATTAATGTAACAAAATTCATTCATATGCGGCAATATCAGTGCAGCTTCTTTATGCGAATTTAGCACTGTGGATTTTATAAAAATTCAAGCATCAGCTTTTGTTGTCAGAAGTGGGATTCGAACCGACGCCGGGAACACCCGACTGCGACCTGAACGCAGCGCCTTAGACCGCTCGGCCATCCTGACACATTTACTCGTCTCCGTTCAACAGTGAATACTCTATAGAATATCTAACTATGCAAAATTTTGTCTTTTGTCATTAATGTAAAAAAATTCATTCATATGCGGCAATATCAGTGCAGCTTCTTTATGCGAATTTAGCACTGTGGATTTTATACAAATTCAAGCATCAGCTTTTGTTGTCAGAAGTGGGATTCGAACCCACGTCGGGAACACCCGACTGCGACCTGAACGCAGCGCCTTAGACCGCTTGGCCATCCTGACACATTTACTACTCTCCGTTCAACATTGAATACTCTAAAGAATATCTAACTATGCAAAATTTTGTCTTTTGTCATTAATGAAACAGAATTCATTCATATGCGGCAATAACAGTGCAGCTTCTTTATGCGAATTTTACACTTTAGATTTTATAAAAATTCAAGCATCAGCTCTTGTTGTCAGAAGTGGGAGTCGCACCAATGCCGGGAACACCCGACTGCGACCTGAACGCAGCGCCTTAGACCGCTCGGCCATCCTGACACATTTACTCGTCTCCGTTCAACATTGAATACTCTAAAGACTATCTAACTATGCAAAATTTCGTCTTTTGTCATTAATGTAACAAAATTCATTCATATGCGGCAATATCAGTGCAGCTTCTTTATGCGAATTTTACACTTTGGATTTTATAAAAATTCAAGCATCAGCTTTTGTTGTCAGAAGTGGGATTCGAACCAACGCCGGGAACACCCGACTGCAACCTGAACGCCGCGCCTTAGACCGCTCGGCCATCCTGACACATTTACTCGTCTCCGTTTAACATTGAATACTCTTAAGAATATCTAACTATGCAAAATTTTGTCTTTTGTCATTAATGTAACAAAATTCATTCATATGCGGCAATATCAGTGCATCTTCTGTATGCGAATTTTACACTTTAGATTTTATAAAAATTCAAGCATCAGCTCTTGTTGTCAGAAGTGGGATTCGAACCCACGCCGGGAACACCCGACTGCGACCTGAACGCAGCGCCTTAGACCGCTCGGCCATCCTGACACATTTACTACTCTCCGTTCAACATTGAATACTCTAAAGAATATCTAACTATGCAAAATTTTGTCTTTTGTCATTAATGTAACAAAATTCATTCATATGCGGCAATATCAGTGCAGCTTCTTTATGCGAATTTTACACTTTGGATTGTATAAAAATTCAAGCATCAGCTTTTGTTGTCAGAAGTGGGATTCGTACCCACGCCGGGAACACCCGACTGCGCCCTGAACGCAGCGCCTTAGACCGCTCGGCCATCCTGACACATTTACTCGTCTCCGTTCAACATTGAATACTCTAAAGAATAACTATGCAAAATTTTGTCTTCTGTCATTAATGTAACAAAATTCATTCATATGCGGCAATATCAGTGCAGCTTCTTTATGCGAATTTTACACTTTGGATTTTATAAAAATTCAAGCATCATCTTTTGTTGTCAGAAGTGGGATTCGAACCCACGCCGGGAACACCCGACTGCGACCTGAACGCAGCGCCTTAGACCGCTCGGCCATCCTGACACATTTACTCGTCTCCGTTCAACATTGAATACTCTAAAGAATATCTAACTATGCAAAATTTTGTCTTTTGTCATTAATGTAACAAAATTCATTCATATGCGGCAATATCAGTGCAGCTTCTTTATGCGAATTTTAAAATTTGGATTTTATAAAAATTCAAGCATCATCACTTGTTGTCAGACGTGGGATTCGAACCCACGCCGGGAACACCCGACTGCGACCTGAACGCAGCGCCTTAGACCGCTCGGCCATCCTGACACATTTACTCGTCTCCGTTCAACATTGAATACTCTAAAGAATAACTATGCAAAATTTTGTCTTCTGTCATTAATGTAACAAAATTCAATAATATGCGGCAATATCAGTGCAGCTTCTTTATGCGAATTTTACACTTTGGATTTTATAAAAATTCAAGACTCAGCTTTTGTTGTCAGAAGTGGGATTCAAACCCACGCCGGGAACACCCGACTTCGACCTGAACGCAGCGCCTTAGACCGCTCGGCCATCCTGACACATTTACTCGTCTCCGTTCAACATTGAATACTCTAAAGAATATCTAACTATGCAAAATTTTGTCTTTTGTCATTAATGTAACAAAATTCATTCATATGCGGCAATATCAGTGCAGCTTCTTCGTGCGAATTTTACACTTTGGATTTTATAAAAATTCAAGCATCAGCTTTTGTTGTCAGAAGTGGGATTCGAACCCACGCCGGGAACACCCGACTGCGACCTGAACGCAGCGCCTTAGACCGCTCGGCCATCCTGACACATTTACTCGTCTCCGTTCAACATTGAATACTCTTAAGAATATCTAACTATGCAAAATTTTGTCTTTTGTCATTAATGTAACAAAATTCATTCATATGCGGCAATATCAGTGCAGCTTCTTTATGCGAATTTTACACTTTGGATTTTATAAAAAATTCTAGCATCATCTTTTGTTGTCAGAAGTGGGATTCGAACCCACGCCGGGAACACCCGACTGCGAGCTGAACGCAGCGCCTTAGACCGCTCGGCCATCCTGACACATTTACTCGTCTCCGTTCCACATTGAATACTCTACAGAATATCTAACTATGCAAAATTTTGTCTTTTGTCATTAATGTAACAAAATTCATTCATATGCGGCAATATCAGTGCAGCTTCTTTATGCGAATTTTACACTTTGGATTTTATAAAAATTCAAGCATCAGCTTTTGTTGTAAGAAGTGGGATTCGAACCCACGCCGGGAACACCCGACTGCGACCTGAACGCAGCGCCTTAGACCGCTCGGCCATCCTGACACATTTACTCGTCTCCGTTCAACATTGAATACTCTAAAGAATATCTAACTATGCAAAATTTTGTCTTTTGTCATTAATGTAACAAAATTCATTCATATGCGGCAATATCAGTGCAGCTTCTTTATGCGAATTTTACACTTTGGATTTTATAAAAATTCAAGCATCATCTTTTGTTGTCAGAAGTGGGATTCGAACCCACGCCGGGAACACCCGACTGCGACCTGAACGCAGCGCCTTAGACCGCTCGGCCATCCTGACACATTTACTCGTCTCCGTTCAACATTGAATACTCTAAAGAATATCTAACTATGCAAAATTTTGTCTTTTGTCATTAATGTAACAAAATTCATTCATATGCGGCAATATCAGTGCAGCTTCTTTATGCGAATTTTAAAATTTGGATTTTATAAAAATTCAAGCATCACCACTTGTTGTCAGACGTGGGATTCGAACCCACGCCGGGAACACCCGACTGCGACCTGAACGCAGCGCCTTAGACCGCTCGGCCATCCTGACACATTTACTCGTCTCCGTTCAACATTGAATACTCTAAAGAATATCTAACTATGCAAAATTTTGTCTTTTGTCATTAATGTAACAAAATTCATTCATATGCGGCAATATCAGTGCATCTTCTTTATGCGAATTTTACACTTTGGATTTTATAAAAAATTCTAGCATCATCTTTTGTTGTCAGAAGTGGGATTCGAACCCACGCCGGGAACACCCGACTGCGAGCTGAACGCAGCGCCTTAGACCGCTCGGCCATCCTGACACATTCACTCGTCTCCGTTCAACATTGAATACCCTAAAGAATATCTAACTATGCAAAATTTTGTCTTTTATCATTAATGTAACAAAATTCATTCATATGCGGCAATATCAGTGCAGCTTCTTTATGCGAATTTTACACTTTGGATTTTATAAAAATTCAAGCATCAGCTTTTGTTGTAAGAAGTGGGATTCCAACCCACGCCGGGAACACCCGACTGCGACCTGAACGCAGCGCCTTAGACCGCTCGGCCATCCTGACACATTTACTCGTCTCCGTTCAACATTGAATACTCTAAAGTAAATCTAACTATGCAAAATTTTGTCTTTTGTCATTAATGTAACAAAATTCATTCATATGCGGCAATATCAGTGCAGCTTCTTTATGCGAATTTTACACTTTGGATTTTATAAAAATTCAAGCATTATCTTTTGTTGTCAGAAGTGGGATTCGAACCCACGCCGGGAACACCCGACTGCGACCTGAACGCAGCGCCTTAGACCGCTCGGCCATCCTGACACATTCACTCGTCTCCGTTCAACATTGAATACTCTAAAGAATATCTAACTATGCAAAATTTTGTCTTTTATCATTAATGTAATAAAATTCATTCATATGCGGCAATATCAGTGCAGCTTCTTTATGCGAATTTTACACTTTGGATTTTATAAAAATTCTAGCATCATCTTTTGTTGTCAGAAGTGGGATTCGAACCCACGCCGGGAACACCCGACTGCGAGCTGAACGCAGCGCCTTAGACCGCTCGGCCATCCTGACACATTTACTCGTCTCCGTTCAACATTGAATACTCTAAAGAATATCTAACTATGCAAAATTTTGTCTTTTGTCATTAATGTAACAAAATTCATTCATATGCGGCAATATCAGTGCAGCTTCTTTATGCGAATTTTACACTTTGGATTTTATAAAAATTCAAGCATCAGCTTTTGTTGTAAGAAGTGGGATTCGAACCCACGCCGGGAACACCCGACTGCGACCTGAACGCAGCGCCTTAGACCGCTCGGCCATCCTGACACATTTACTCGTCTCCGTTCAACATTGAATACTCTAAAGAATATCTAACTATGCAAAATTTTGTCTTTTGTCATTAATGTAACAAAATTCATTCATATGCGGCAATATCAGTGCAGCTTCTTTATGCGAATTTTACACTTTGGATTTTATAAAAATTCAAGCATCATCTTTTGTTGTAAGAAGTGGGATTCGAACCCACGCCGGGAACACCCGACTGCGACCTGAACGCAGCGCCTTAGACCGCTCGGCCATCCTGACACATTTACTCGTCTCCGTTCAACATTGAATACTCTAAAGAATATCTAACTATGCAAAATTTTGTCTTTTGTCATTAATGTAACAAAATTCATTCATATGCGGCAATATCAGTGCAGCTTCTTTATGCGAATTTTAAAATTTGGATTTTATAAAAATTCAAGCATCACCACTTGTTGTCAGACGTGGGATTCGAACCCACTCCGGGAACACCCGACTGCGACCTGAACGCAGCGCCTTAGACCGCTCGGCCATCCTGACACATTTACTCGTCTCCGTTCAACATTGAATACCCTAAAGAATATCTAACTATGCAAAATTTTGTCTTTTATCATTAATGTAACAAAATTCATTCATATGCGGCAATATCAGTGCAGCTTCTTTATGCGAATTTTACACTTTGGATTTTATAAAAATTCAACCATCAGCTTTTGTTGTAAGAAGTGGGATTCCAACCCACGCCGGGAACACCCGACTGCGACCTGAACGCAGCGCCTTAGACCGCTCGGCCATCCTGACACATTTACTCGTCTCCGTTCAACATTGAATACTCTAAAGAATATCTAACTATGCAAAATTTTGTCTTTTGTCATTAATGTAACAAAATTCATTCATATGCGGCAATATCAGTGCAGCTTCTTTATGCGAATTTTACACTTTGGATTTTATAAAAATTCAAGCATTATCTTTTGTTGTCAGAAGTGGGATTCGAACCCACGCCGGGAACACCCGACTGCGACCTGAACGCAGCGCCTTAGACCGCTCGGCCATCCTGACACATTCACTCGTCTCCGTTCAACATTGAATACTCTAAAGAATATCTAACTATGCAAAATTTTGTCTTTTATCATTAATGTAATAAAATTCATTCATATGCGGCAATATCAGTGCAGCTTCTTTATGCGAATTTTACACTTTGGATTTTATAAAAATTCTAGCATCATCTTTTGTTGTCAGAAGTGGGATTCGAACCCACGCCGGGAACACCCGACTGCGAGCTGAACGCAGCGCCTTAGACCGCTCGGCCATCCTGACACATTTACTCGTCTCCGTTCAACATTGAATACTCTAAAGAATATCTAACTATGCAAAATTTTGTCTTTTGTCATTAATGTAACAAAATTCATTCATATGCGGCAATATCAGTGCAGCTTCTTTATGCGAATTTTACACTTTGGATTTTATAAAAAATTCTAGCATCATCTTTTGTTGTCAGAAGTGGGATTCGAACCCACGCCGGGAACACCCGACTGCGAGCTGAACGCAGCGCCTTAGACCGCTCGGCCATCCTTACACATTCACTCGTCTCCGTTCAACATTGAATACTCTAAAGAATATCTAACTATGCAAAATTTTGTCTTTTGTCATTAATGTAACAAAATTCATTCATATGCGGCAATATCAGTGCAGCTTCTTTATGCGAATTTTACACTTTGGATTTTATAAAAATTCTAGCATCATCTTTTGTTGTCAGAAGTGGGATTCGAACCCACGCCGGGAACACCCGACTGCGAGCTGAACGCAGCGCCTTAGACCGCTCGGCCATCCTGACACATTCACTCGTCTCCGTTCAACATTGAATACTCTTAAGAATATCTAACTATGCAAAATTTTGTCTTTTATCATTAATGTAACAAAATTCATTCATATGCGGCAATATCAGTGCAGCTTCTTTATGCGAATTTTACACTTTGGATTTTATAAAAAATTCTAGCATCATCTTTTGTTGTCAGAAGTGGGATTCGAACCCACGCCGGGAACACCCGACTGCGAGCTGAACGCAGCGCCTTAGACCGCTCGGCCATCCTGACACATTCACTCGTCTCCGTTCAACATTGAATACTCTTAAGAATATCTAACTATGCAAAATTTTGTCTCTTATCATTAATGTAACAAAATTCATTCATATGCGGCAATATCAGTGCAGCTTCTTTATGCGAATTTTACACTTTGGATTTTATAAAAATTCAAGCATCAGCTTTTGTTGTAAGAAGTGGGATTCCAACCCACGCCGGGAACACCCGACTGCGACCTGAACGCAGCGCCTTAGACCGCTCGGCCATCCTGACACATTTACTCGTCTCCGTTCAACATTGAATACTCTAAAGAATATCTAACTATGCAAAATTTTGTCTTTTGTCATTAATGTAACAAAATTCATTCATATGCGGCAATATCAGTGCAGCTTCTTTATGCGAATTTTACACTTTGGATTTTATAAAAATTCAAGCATTATCTTTTGTTGTCAGAAGTGGGATTCGAACCCACGCCGGGAACACCCGACTGCGACCTGAACGCAGCGCCTTAGACCGCTCGGCCATCCTGACACATTTACTCGTCTCCGTTCAACATTGAATACTCTAAAGAATATCTAACTATGCAAAATTTTGTCTTTTATCATTAATGTAATAAAATTCATTCATATGCGGCAATATCAGTGCAGCTTCTTTATGCGAATTTTACACTTTGGATTTTATAAAAATTCAAGCATCAGCTTTTGTTGTAAGAAGTGGGATTCCAACCCACGCCGGGAACACCCGACTGCGACCTGAACGCAGCGCCTTAGACCGCTCGGCCATCCTGACACATTTACTCGTCTCCGTTCAACATTGAATACTCTAAAGAATATCTAACTATGCAAAATTTTGTCTTTTGTCATTAATGTAACAAAATTCATTCATATGCGGCAATATCAGTGCAGCTTCTTTATGCGAATTTTACACTTTGGATTTTATAAAAATTCAAGCATTATCTTTTGTTGTCAGAAGTGGGATTCGAACCCACGCCGGGAACACCCGACTGCGACCTGAACGCAGCGCCTTAGACCGCTCGGCCATCCTGACACATTTACTCGTCTCCGTTCAACATTGAATACTCTAAAGAATATCTAACTATGCAAAATTTTGTCTTTTGTCATTAATGTAACAAAATTCATTCATATGCGGCAATATCAGTGCAGCTTCTTTATGCGAATTTCAAAATTTGGATTTTATAAAAATTCAAGCATCATCACTTGTTGTCAGACGTGGGATTCGAACCCACGCCGGGAACACCCGACTGCGACCTGAACGCAGCGCCTTAGACCGCTCGGCCATCCTGACACATTTACTCGTCTCCGTTCAACATTGAATACTCTAAAGAATATCTAACTATGCAAAATTTTGTCTTTTGTCATTAATGTAACAAAATTCATTCATATGCGGCAATATCAGTGCAGCTTCTTTGTGCGAATTTTACACTTTGGATTTTATAAAAATTCAAGACTCAGCTTTTGTTGTCAGAAGTGGGATTCGAACCCACGCCGGGAACACCCGACTGCGACCTGAACGCAGCGCCTTAGACCGCTCGGCCATCCTGACACATTTACTCGTCTCCGTTCAACATTGAATACTCTAAAGAATATCTAACTATGCAAAATTTTGTCTTTTGTCATTAATGTAACAAAATTCATTCATATGCGGCAATATCAGTGCAGCTTCTTTATGCGAATTTTAAACTTTGGATTTTATAAAAATTCAAGCATCATCACTTGTTGTCAGACGTGGGATTCGAACCCACGCCGGGAACACCCGACTGCGACCTGAACGCAGCGCCTTAGACCGCTCGGCCATCCTGACACATTTACTCGTCTCCGTTCAACATTGAATACTCTAAAGAATATCTAACTATGCAAAATTTTGTCTTTTTTCATTAATGTAACAAAATTCATTCATATGCGGCAATATCAGTGCAGCTTCTTTATGCGAATTTAGCACTGTGGATTTTATAAAAATTCAAGCATCAGCTTTTGTTGTCAGAAGTGGGATTCGAACCCACGCCGGGAACACCCGACTGCGACCTGAACGCAGCGTCTTAGACCGCTTGGCCATCCTGACACATTTACTACTCTCCGTTCAACATTGAATACTCTAAAGAATATCTAACTATGCAAAATGTTGATGTTTGTCATTAATGTAACAAAATTCATTCATATGCGGCAATATCAGTGCAGATTCTTTATGCGAATTTTACACTTTGGATTTTATAAAAATTAAAGCATCAGCTTTGGTTGTCAGAAGTGGGATTCGAACCCACGCCGGGAACACCCGACTGCGACCTGACCGCAGCGCCTTGGACCGCTCGGGCAACCTGACACATTTACTCGTCTCCATTCAAGATAGAATACTCTAAAGAATATCTAACTATGCAAAATTTTGTCTTTTGTCATTAATGTAACAAAATTCATTCATATGCGGCAATATCAGTGCAGCTTCTTTATGCGAATTTTACACTTTTGATTTTATAAAAATTAAAGCATCAGCTTTGGTTGTCAGAAGTGGGATTCGAACCCACGCCGGGAACACCCGACTGCGACCTGACCGCAGCGCCTTGGACCGCTCGGGCATCCTGACACATTTACTCGTCTCCATTCAAGATAGAATACTCTAAAGAATATCTAACTATGCAAAATTTTGTCTTTTGTCATTAATGTAACAAAATTCATTCATATGCGGCAATATCAGTGCAGCTTCTTTATGCGAATTTTACACTTTTGATTTTATAAAAATTCAAGCATCAGCTTTTGTTGTAAGAAGTGGGATTCCAACCCACGCCGTGAACACCCGACTGCGACCTGAACGCAGCGCCTTAGACCGCTCGGCCATCCTGACACATTTACTCGTCTCCGTACAACATTGAATACTCTTAAGAATATCGAACTATGCAAAATTTTGTCTTTTGTAATTAATCTAACAAAATTCATTCATATGCGGCAATATCAGTGCAGCTTCTTTATGCGAATTTTACACTTTGGATTTTATAAAAATTCAAGCATTATCTTTTGTTGTCAGAAGTGGGATTCGAACCCACGCCGGGAACACCCGACTGCGACCTGAACGCAGCGCCTTAGACCGCTCGGCCATCCTGACACATTTACTCGTCTCCGTTCAACATTGAATACTCTAAAGAATATCTAACTATGCAAAATTTTGTCTTTTATCATTAATGTAATAAAATTCATTCATATGCGGCAATATCAGTGCAGCTTCTTTATGCGAATTTTACACTTTGGATTTTATAAAAATTCAAGCATCAGCTTTTGTTGTAAGAAGTGGGATTCCAACCCACGCCGGGAACACCCGACTGCGACCTGAACGCAGCGCCTTAGACCGCTCGGCCATCCTGACACATTTACTCGTCTCCGTTCAACATTGAATACTCTAAAGAATATCTAACTATGCAAAATTTTGTCTTTTGTCATTAATGTAACAAAATTCATTCATATGCGGCAATATCAGTGCAGCTTCTTTATGCGAATTTTACACTTTGGATTTTATAAAAATTCAAGCATTATCTTTTGTTGTCAGAAGTGGGATTCGAACCCACGCCGGGAACACCCGACTGCGACCTGAACGCAGCGCCTTAGACCGCTCGGCCATCCTGACACATTTACTCGTCTCCGTTCAACATTGAATACTCTAAAGAATATCTAACTATGCAAAATTTTGTCTTTTGTCATTAATGTAACAAAATTCATTCATATGCGGCAATATCAGTGCAGCTTCTTTATGCGAATTTCAAAATTTGGATTTTATAAAAATTCAAGCATCATCACTTGTTGTCAGACGTGGGATTCGAACCCACGCCGGGAACACCCGACTGCGACCTGAACGCAGCGCCTTAGACCGCTCGGCCATCCTGACACATTTACTCGTCTCCGTTCAACATTGAATACTCTAAAGAATATCTAACTATGCAAAATTTTGTCTTTTGTCATTAATGTAACAAAATTCATTCATATGCGGCAATATCAGTGCAGCTTCTTTGTGCGAATTTTACACTTTGGATTTTATAAAAATTCAAGACTCAGCTTTTGTTGTCAGAAGTGGGATTCGAACCCACGCCGGGAACACCCGACTGCGACCTGAACGCAGCGCCTTAGACCGCTCGGCCATCCTGACACATTTACTCGTCTCCGTTCAACATTGAATACTCTAAAGAATATCTAACTATGCAAAATTTTGTCTTTTGTCATTAATGTAACAAAATTCATTCATATGCGGCAATATCAGTGCAGCTTCTTTATGCGAATTTTAAACTTTGGATTTTATAAAAATTCAAGCATCATCACTTGTTGTCAGACGTGGGATTCGAACCCACGCCGGGAACACCCGACTGCGACCTGAACGCAGCGCCTTAGACCGCTCGGCCATCCTGACACATTTACTCGTCTCCGTTCAACATTGAATACTCTAAAGAATATCTAACTATGCAAAATTTTGTCTTTTTTCATTAATGTAACAAAATTCATTCATATGCGGCAATATCAGTGCAGCTTCTTTATGCGAATTTAGCACTGTGGATTTTATAAAAATTCAAGCATCAGCTTTTGTTGTCAGAAGTGGGATTCGAACCCACGCCGGGAACACCCGACTGCGACCTGAACGCAGCGTCTTAGACCGCTTGGCCATCCTGACACATTTACTACTCTCCGTTCAACATTGAATACTCTAAAGAATATCTAACTATGCAAAATGTTGATGTTTGTCATTAATGTAACAAAATTCATTCATATGCGGCAATATCAGTGCAGATTCTTTATGCGAATTTTACACTTTGGATTTTATAAAAATTAAAGCATCAGCTTTGGTTGTCAGAAGTGGGATTCGAACCCACGCCGGGAACACCCGACTGCGACCTGACCGCAGCGCCTTGGACCGCTCGGGCAACCTGACACATTTACTCGTCTCCATTCAAGATAGAATACTCTAAAGAATATCTAACTATGCAAAATTTTGTCTTTTGTCATTAATGTAACAAAATTCATTCATATGCGGCAATATCAGTGCAGCTTCTTTATGCGAATTTTACACTTTTGATTTTATAAAAATTCAAGCATCAGCTTTTGTTGTAAGAAGTGGGATTCCAACCCACGCCGTGAACACCCGACTGCGACCTGAACGCAGCGCCTTAGACCGCTCGGCCATCCTGACACATTTACTCGTCTCCGTACAACATTGAATACTCTTAAGAATATCGAACTATGCAAAATTTTGTCTTTTGTAATTAATCTAACAAAATTCATTCATATGCGGCAATATCAGTGCAGCTTCTTTATGCGCATTTTACACTTTGGATTTTATAAAAATTCAAGCATCAGCTTCTGTTGTCAGAAGTGGGATTCGAACCCACGCCTGGAACACCCGACTGCGACCTGAACGAAGCGCCTTAGATCGCTCGGCCATCCTGACACATTTACTCGTCTCCATTCAACATTGAATACTCTAAAGAATATCTAACCATGCAAACTTTCGTCTTTTGTCATTAATGTAACAAAATTCATTCATATGCGGCAATATCAGTGCAGCTTCTTTATGCGAATTTTACACTTTGGATTTTATAAAAATTCAAGCATCATCTTTTGTTGTCAGAAATGGGATTCAAACCCACGCCGGGAACACCCGACTGCGACCTGAACGAAGCGCCTTAGATCGCTCGGCCATCCTGACACATTTACTCCTCTCCATTCAACATTGAATACTCTAAAGAATATCTACCTATGCAAAATTTTTACGTTTGTAATTAGTGTAACAAAATTCATTCATATGCTGCAATATCAGTGCAGCTTCTTTATGCGAATTTTACACTTTGGATTTTATAAAAATCAAGCGTAAGATATTGTTGTCAGAAGTGGGATTCGAACCCACGCCGGGAACACCCGACTGCGCCCTGAACGCGGCGCCTTACACCGCTCGGCCAACCTGACACATGGACTCGACTCCATTCAACATTGAATACTCTAAAGAATATCTAACTATGCAAAAGTATTACTTTTGTCATTAATGTAACAAAATTCATTCATATGCGGCAATATCAGTGCAGCTTCTTTATGCGAATTTTACACTGTGGATGTTATAAAAATTCATCAACAGATATTGTTGTCAGAAATGGGATTCGAACAAACGCCGGGAACACCCGACTGCGACCTGAACGCAGCGCCTTAAACCGCTCGGCCAACCTGACACATGTACTCGTCTCCATTCAACATTGAATACTCTAAAGAATATCTAACTATGCAAAATTTGTACTTTTGTCATTAATGTAACAAAATTCATTCATATGCTGCAATATCAGTGCAGATTCTTTATGCGAAGTTTACACTTTGGATTTTATAAAAATCAAGCATCAGATATTGTTGTCAGAAGTGGGATTCGAACCCACGCCGGGAACACCCGACTGCGCCCTGAACGCAGCGCCTTAGACCGCTCGGCCATCCTGATACATGCGCTCGACTCCATTCAACATTGAATAATCTAAAGAATACCTAACTATGCAAAATTTTGTCTTTTGTCATTAATGTAACAAAATTCATTCATATGCGGCAATATCAGTGCAGCTTCTTTATGCGAATTTAACACTGTGGATGTTATAAAAATTCATCAACAGATATTGTTGTCAGAAGTGGGATTCGAACCCACGCCGGGGACACCCGACTGCGACCTGAACGCAGCGCCTTAGACCGCTCGGCCATCCTGACACATTTACTCGTCTCCATTCAACATTGAATACTCTAAAGAATATCTAACTATGAAAAATTTTTCCTTTTGTCATTAATGTAACAAAATTCATTCATATGCGGCAATATCAGTGCAGCTTCTTTATGCGAATTTTACACTTAAGATTTTATAAACATTCAAGCATCAGATGTTGTTGTCAGAAGTGGGAGTCGAACCCACGCCGGGAACACCCGACTGCGACCTGAACGCAGCGCCTTAGACCGCTCGGCCATCCTGACATATGCACTCGTCTCCATTCAACATTGAATACTCTAAAGACTATCTAACTATGCTAAATTTTGACTTTTGTAATTAATGTAACAAATTTCATTCATATGCGGCAATATCAGTGCAGCTTCTTTATGCGAATTTTACACTTTGGATTTTATAAAAATTCAAGCATCAGGTATTGTTGTCAGAAGTGGGA
The DNA here is from genome assembly GCF_053919585.1 of Euprymna scolopes. Taxonomy (NCBI): domain Eukaryota; kingdom Metazoa; phylum Mollusca; class Cephalopoda; order Sepiida; family Sepiolidae; genus Euprymna; species Euprymna scolopes. The sequence goes on along the minus strand of NC_136513.1, from coordinate 19,810,432 downwards.
TTCGAACCAAGGACGGGAACACCCGACTGCGACCTGAACGCAGTCCCTTAGATCGCTCGGCCATCCTGACACATTTACTCTTCTCCATTCAACATTGAATACTCTAAAGAATATCTAACTATGCAAAATTTTGTCTTTTGTCATTAATGTAACAAAATTCATTCATAGGCGGCAATATCAGTGCAGCTTCTTTATGCGAATTTTATACTTAGTATTTAATAAAAATTCAACCATCATCTTTTGTTGTCAGAAATGGGATTCGAACCCACGCCGGGAACACCCGACTGCGACCTGAACGAAGCGCCTTAGACCGCTCGGCCATCCTGACACATTTACTCGTCTCCGTTCAACATTGAATACTCTAAAGAATATCTAACTATGCAAAATGTTGATGTTTGTCATTAATGTAACAAAATTCATTCATATGCGGCAATATCAGTGCAGATTCTTTATGCGAATTTTACACTTTGGATTTTATAAAAATTAAAGCATCAGCTTTTGTTGTCAGAAGTGGGATTCGAACCCACGCCGGGAACACCCGACTGCGACCTGACCTCAGCGCCTTGGACCGCTCGGGCATCCTGACACATTTGCTCGTCTCCATTCAAGATAGAATACTCTAAAGAATATCTAACTATGCAAAATTTTGTCTTTTGTCATTAATGTAACAAAATTCATTCATATGCGGCAATATCAGTGCAGCTTCTTTATGCGAATTTTACACTTTTGATTTTATAAAAATTCAAGCATCAGCTTTTGTTGTAAGAAGTGGGATTCCAACCCACGCCGTGAACACCCGACTGCGACCTGAACGCAGCGCCTTAGACCGCTCGGCCATCCTGACACATTTACTCGTCTCCGTACAACATTGAATACTCTTAAGAATATCTAACTATGCAAAATTTTGTCTTTTGTAATTAATCTAACAAAATTCATTCATATGCGGCAATATCAGTGCAGCTTCTTTATGCGCATTTTACACTTTGGATTTTATAAAAATCCAAGCATCAGCTTCTGTTGTCAGTAGTGGGATTCGAACCCACGCCGGGAACACCCGACTGCGACCTGAACGCAGCGCCTTAGACCGCTCGGCCATCCTGACACATTTACTCGTCTCCATTCAACATTGAATACTCTAAAGAATATCTAACCATGCAAACTTTCGTCTTTTGTCATTAATGTAACAAAATTCATTCATATGCGGCAATATCAGTGCAGCTTCTTTATGCGAATTTTACACTTTGGATTTTATAAAAATTCAAGCATCATCTTTTGTTGTCAGAAATGGGATTCAAACCCACGCCGGGAACACCCGACTGCGACCTGAACGAAGCGCCTTAGACCGCTCGGCCATCCGGACACATTTACTCGTCTCCGTTCAACATTGAATACTCTAAAGAATATCTAACTATGCCAAATGTTGATGTTTGTCATTAATGTAACAAAATTCATTCATATGCGGCAATATCAGTGCAGCTTCTTTATGCGAATTTTACACTTTGGATTTTAAAAAAATTCAAGCATCAGCTTTTGTTGTCAGAAGTGGGATTCGACCCCACACCGGGAACACCCGACTGCGACCTGAACGGACCGCCTTAGACGGCTCGGCCATCCTGACACATTTACTCGTCTCCATTCAAGATAGAATACTCTAAAGAATATCTAACTACGCAAAATTTTGTCTTTTGTCATTAATGTAACAAAATCCGTTCATATGCGGCAATATCAGTGCAGCTTCTTTATGCGAATTTTACACTTTGGATTTTATAAAAATTCAAGCATCAGCTTTTGTTGTCAGAAGTGGGATTCGAACCCACGCCGGGAACACCCGACTGCGACCTGAACGCAGCGCCTTAGACCGCTCGGCCATACTGACACATTTACTCGTCTCCGTTCAACATTGAATACTCTAAAGAATATCTAACTATGCAAAATTTTGTCTTTTGTCATTAATTTAACAAAATTCATTCATATGGGGCAATATCAGTGCAGCTTCTTTATGCGAATTTTACACTTTGGATTTTATAAAAATTCAAGCATCAGCTTTTGTTGTCAGAAGTGGGATTCGAACCCACGCCGGGAACACCCGACTGCGACCTGAACGCAGCGCCTTAGACCGCTCGGCCATCCGGACACATTTACTCGTCTCCGTTCAACATTGAATACTCTAAAGAATATCTAACTATGCAAAATTTTGTCTTTTGTCATTAATGTAACAAAATTCATTCATATGCGGCAATATCAGTGCAGCTTCTTTATGCGAATTTTACACTTTGGATTTTATAAAAGTTCAAGCATCAGCTCTGTTGTCAGAAGTGGGATTCGAACCCACGCCGGGAACACCCGACTGCGACCTGAACGCAGCGCCTTAGACCGCTCGGCCATCCTGACACATTTACTCGTCTCCGTTCAACATTGAATACTCTAAAGAATATCTAACTATGCAAAATTTTGTCTTTTGTCATTAATGTAACAAAATTCATTCATATGCGGCAATATCAGTGCAGCTTCTTCATGCGAATTTTACAATTTGGATTTTATAAAAATTCAAGCATCAGCTTTTGTTGTAAGAAGTGGGATTCGAACCCACGCCGGGAACACCCGACTGCGACCTGAACGCAGCGCCTTAGACCGCTCGGCCATCCTGACACATTTACTACTCTCCGTTCAACATTGAATACTCTAAAGAATATCTAACAATGCAAAAATTTGTCTTTTGTCATTAATGTAACAAAATTCATTCATATGCGGCAATATCAGTGCAGCTTCTTTATGCGAATTTTACACTTTGGATTTTATAAAAGTTCAAGCATCAGCTTTTGTTGTAAGAAGTGGGATTCGAACCCACGCCGGGAACACCCGACTGCGACCTGAACGCAGCGCCTTAGACCGCTCGGCCATCCTGACACATTTACTCGTCTCCGTTCAAAATTGAATACTCTAAAGAATATCTAACTATGCAAAATTTTGTATTTTGTCATTAATGTAACAAAATTCATTCATATGCGGCAATATCAGTGCAGCTTCTTTATGCGAATTTTACACTTTGGATTTTATAAAAATTCAAGCATCAGCTTTTGTTGTCAGAAGTGGGATTCGAACCCACGCCGGGAACACCCGACTGCGACCTGAACGCAGCGCCTTAGACCGCTCGGCCATCCTGACACATTTACTCGTCTCCGTTCAACATTGAATACTCTTAAGAATATCTAACTATGCAAAATTTTGTCTTTTTTCATTAATGTAACAAAATCCATTCATATGCGGCAATATCAGTGCAGCTTCTGTATGCGAATTTTACACTTTGGTTTTTATAAAAATTCAAGCATCAGCTTTTGTTGTCAGAAGTGGGATTCGAACCCACGCCGGGAACACCCGACTGCGACCTGAACGCAGCGCCTTAGACCGCTCAGCTATCCTGACACATTTACTCGTCTCCGTTCAACATTGAATACTCTTAAGAATATCTAACTATGCAAAATTTTGTCTTTTGTCATTAAGGTAACAAAATTCATTCATTTGCGACAATATCAGTGCAGCTTCTTTATGCGCATTTTACACTTTGGATTTTATAAAAATTCAAGCATCAGCTTTTGTTGTAAGAAGTGGGATTCGAACCCACGCCGGGAACACCCGACTGCGACCTGAACGCAGCGCCTTAGACCGCTCGGCCATCCTGACACATTTACTCGTCTCCGTTCAACATTGAATACTCTAAAGAATATCTAACTATGCAAAATTTTGTCTTTTGTCATTAATGTAACAACATTCATTCATATGCGGCAATATCAGTGCAGCTTCTTTATGCGAATTTTAAACTTTGGATTTTATAAAAATTCAAGCATCATCTTTTGTTGTCAGACGTGGGATTCGAACCCACGCAAGGAACACCCGACTGCGACCTGAACGCACAACCTTAGGCCGCTCGGTCATCCTGACACATTTACTCGTCTCCGTTCAACATTGAATACTCTAAAGAATATCTAACTATGCAAAATTTTGTCTTTTGTCATTAATGTAACAAAATTCATTCATATGCGGCAATATCAGTGCAGCTTCTTTATGCGAATTTTACACTTTGGATTTTATAAAAGTTCAAGCATCAGCTCTGTTGTCAGAAGTGGGATTCGAACCCACGCCGGGAACACCCGACTGCGACCTGAACGCAGCGCCTTAGACCGCTCGGCCATCCTGACACATTTACTCGTCTCCGTTCAACATTGAATACTCTAAAGAATATCTAACTATGCAAAATTTTGTCTTTTGTCATTAATGTAACAAAATTCATTCATATGCGGCAATATCAGTGCAGCTTCTTCATGCGAATTTTACAATTTGGATTTTATAAAAATTCAAGCATCAGCTTTTGTTGTAAGAAGTGGGATTCGAACCCACGCCGGGAACACCCGACTGCGACCTGAACGCAGCGCCTTAGACCGCTCGGCCATCCTGACACATTTACTACTCTCCGTTCAACATTGAATACTCTAAAGAATATCTAACTATGCAAAAATTTGTCTTTTGTCATTAATGTAACAAAATTCATTCATATGCGGCAATATCAGTGCAGCTTCTTTATGCGAATTTTACACTTTGGATTTTATAAAAGTTCAAGCATCAGCTTTTGTTGTAAGAAGTGGGATTCGAACCCACGCCGGGAACACCCGACTGCGACCTGAACGCAGCGCCTTAGACCGCTCGGCCATCCTGACACATTTACTCGTCTCCGTTCAAAATTGAATACTCTAAAGAATATCTAACTATGCAAAATTTTGTCTTTTGTCATTAATGTAACAAAATTCATTCATATGCGGCAATATCAGTGCAGCTTCTTTATGCGAATTTTACACTTTGGATTTTATAAAAATTCAAGCATCAGCTTTTGTTGTCAGAAGTGGGATTCGAACCCACGCCGGGAACACCCGACTGCGACCTGAACGCAGCGCCTTAGACCGCTCGGCCATCCTGACACATTTACTCGTCTCCGTTCAACATTGAATACTCTTAAGAATATCTAACTATGCAAAATTTTGTCTTTTTTCATTAATGTAACAAAATCCATTCATATGCGGCAATATCAGTGCAGCTTCTTTATGCGAATTTTACACTTTGGATTTTATAAAAGTCAAGCATCAGCTTTTGTTGTCAGAAGTGGGATTCGAACCCACGCCGGGAACACCCGACTGCGACCTAAACGCAGCGTCTTAGACCGCTCGGACATCCTTACACATTTACTCGTCTCCGTTCAACATTGAATACTCTAAAGAATATCTAACAATGCAATATTTTGTCTTTTGTCATTAATGTAACAAAATTCATTCATATGCTGCAATATCAGTGCAGCTTCTGTATGCGAATTTTACACTTTGGTTTTTATAAAAATTCAAGCATCAGCTTTTGTTGTCAGAAGTGGGATTCGAACCCACGCCGGGAACACCCGACTGCGACCTGAACGCAGCGCCTTAGACCGCTCAGCTATCCTGACACATTTACTCGTCTCCGTTCAACATTGAATACTCTTAAGAATATCTAACTATGCAAAATTTTGTCTTTTGTCATTAAGGTAACAAAATTCATTCATTTGCGACAATATCAGTGCAGCTTCTTTATGCGCATTTTACACTTTGGATTTTATAAAAATTCAAGCATCAGCTTTTGTTGTAAGAAGTGGGATTCGAACCCACGCCGGGAACACCCGACTGCGACCTGAACGCAGCGCCTTAGACCGCTCGGCCATCCTGACACATTTACTCGTCTCCGTTCAACATTGAATACTCTAAAGAATATCTAACTATGCAAAATTTTGTCTTTTGTCATTAATGTAACAACATTCATTCATATGCGGCAATATCAGTGCAGCTTCTTTATGCGAATTTTAAACTTTGGATTTTATAAAAATTCAAGCATCATCTTTTGTTGTCAGACGTGGGATTCGAACCCACGCAAGGAACACCCGACTGCGACCTGAACGCACCACCTTAGGCCGCTCGGTCATCCTGACACATTTACTCGTCTCCGTTCAACATTGAATACTCTAAAGAATATCTAACTATGCAAAATTTTGTCTTTTGTCATTAATGTAACAAAATTCATTCATATGCGGCAATATCAGTGCAGCTTCTTTATGCGAATTTTACACTTTGGATTTTATAAAAATTCAAGCATCAGCTTTTGTTGTCAGAAGTGGGATTCGAACCCACGCCGGGAACACCCGACTGCGACCTGAACGCAGCGCCTTAGACCGCTCGGCCATCCTTCCACATTTACTACTCTCCGTTCAACATTGAATAATCTAAAGAATATCTAACTATGCAAAATTTTGTCTTTTGTCATTAATGTAACAAATTTCATTCATATGCGGCAATATCAGTGCAGCTCCTTTATGCGAATTTTACACTTTGGATTTTATAAAAATTCAAGCATCAGCTTTTGTTGTAAGACGTGGGATTCGAACCCACGCCGGGAATACCCGACTGCGACCTGTACGCAGCGCCTTAGACCGCTCGGCCATCCTGACACATTTACTCGTCTCCGTTCAACATTGAATACTCTAAAGAATATCTAACTATGCAAAATTTTGTCTTTTGTCATTAATGTAACAAAATTCATTCATATGCGGCAATATCAGTGCAGCTTCTTTATGCGAATTTTACACTTTGGATTTTATAAAAATTCAAGCATCAGCTTTTGTTGTCAGAAGTGGGATTCGAACCCACGCCGGGAACACCCGACTGCGACCTGAACGCAGCGCCTTAGACCGCTCGGGCATCCTGAAACATTGACACGTCTCCGTTCAACATTGAATACTCTAAAGAATATCTAACTATGCAAAATTTTGTCTTTTGTCATTAATGTAACAAAATTCATTCATATGCGGCAATATCAGTGCTGCTTCTTTCTGCGAATTTTACACTTTGGATTTTATAAAAATTCAAGCATCATCTTTTGTTGTCAGAAGTGGGATTCGAACCTACGCCGGGAACACCCGACTGCGACCTGAACGCAGCGCCTTAGACCGCTCAGCCATCCTGACACATTTACTCCTCTCCGTTCAACATTGAATACTCTAAAGAATATCTAACTATGCCAAATTTTGTCTTTTGTCATTAATGTAACAAAATTCATTCATATGCGGCAATATCAGTGCAGCTTCTTTATGCGAATTTTACACTTTGGATTTTATAAAAATTCAAGCATCAGCTTTTGTTGTAAGAAGTGGGATTCCAACCCACGCCGGGAACACCCGACTGCGACCTGAACGCAGCGCCTTAGACCGCTCGGCCATCCTGACACATTTACTCGTCTCCGTTCAACATTGAATACTCTAAAGAATATCTAACTATGCAAAATTTTGTCTTTTGTCATTAATGTAACAAAATTCATTCATATGCGGCAATATCAGTGCAGCTTCTTTATGCGAATTTTACACTTTGGATTTTATAAAAATTCAAGCATCAGCTTTTGTTGTCAGAAGTGGGATTCGAACCCACGCCGGGAACACCCGACTACGACCTGAACGCAGCGCCTTAGACCGCTCGGCCATCCTGACACATTTACTCGTCTCCGTTCAACATTGAATACTCTTAAGAATATCTAACTATGCAAAATTTTGTCTTTTGTCATTAATGTAACAAAATCGATTCATATGCGGCAATATCAGTGCAGCTTCTTTATGCGAATTTTACACTTTGGATTTTATAAAAATTCAAGCATCAGCTTTTGTTGTCAGGAGTGGGATTCGAACCCACGCCGGGAACACCCGACTGCGACCTGAACGCAGCGCCTTAGACCGCTCGGCCATCCTGACACATTTACTCGTCTCCGTTCGACATTGAATACTCTAAAGAATATCTAACAATGCAAAATTTTGTCTTTTGTCATTAATGTAACAAAATTCATTCATATGCTGCAATATCAGTGCAGCTTCTTTATGCGAATTTTACACTTTGGATTTTATAAACGTTCAAGCATCAGCTTTTGTTGTCAGAAGTGGGATTCGAACCCACGCCGGGAACACCCGACTGCGACCTGAACGCAGCGCCTTAGACCGCTCAGCCATCCTGACACATTTACTCGTCTCCCTTCAACATTGAATAGTCTTAAGAATATCTAACTATGCAAAATTTTGTCTTTTGTCATGAGGGAAACAAAATTCATTCATTTGCGGCCATATCAGTGCAGATTCTTTATGCGCATTTTACACGTTGGATTTTATAAAAATTCAAGCATCAGCTATTGTCGTAAGAAGTGGGATTCGAACCCACGCCGGGAACACCCGACTGCGACCTGAACGCAGCGCCTTAGACCGCTCGGCCATCCTGACACATTTACTCGTCTCCGTTCAACATTGAATACTCTAAAGAATATCTAACTATGCAAAATTTTGTCTTTTGTCATTAATGTAATTACATTCATTCATATGCGGCAATATCAGTGCAGCTTCTTTATGCGAATTTTAAACTGTGGATTTTATAAAAATTCAAGCATCATCTTTTGTTGTCAGACGTGGGATTCGAACCCACGCCGGGAACACCCGACTGCGACCTGAACGCACCGCCTTAGGCCGCTCGGCCATCCTGACATATTTACTCGTCTCCGTTCAACATTGACTACTCTAAAGAATATCTAACTATGCAAAATTTTGTCTTTTGTCATTAATGTAACAAAATTCATTCATATGCGGCAGTATCAGTGCAGCTTCTTTATGCGAATTTTACACTTTGGATTTTATAAAAATTTTAGCAACATCTTTTGTTGTCAGAAGTACGATTCGAACCCACGCCGGGAACACCCGACTGCGACCTGAACGCGGCGCCTTAGACCGCTCGGGCATCCTGACACATTTACACGTCTCCGTTCAACATTGAATACTCTTAAGAATATCTAACTATGCAAAATTTTGTCTTTTGTCATTAATGTAACAAAATTCATTCATATGCGGCAATATCAGTGCAGCTTCTTTATGCGAATTTTACACTTTGGATTTTATAAAAATTCTAGCATCATCTTTTGTTGTCAGAAGTGGGATTCGAACCCACGCCGCGAACACCCGACTGCGACCTGAACGCAGCGCCTTAGACCGCTCAGCCATCCTGACACATTTACTCGTCTCCGTTCAACATTGAATACTCTAAAGAATATCTAACTATGCAAAATTTTGTCTTTTGTAATTAATGTAACAAAATTCATTCATATGCGGCAATATCAGTGCAGCTTCTTTATGCGAATTTTACACTTTGGATTTTATAAAAATTCAAGCATCAGCTTTTGTTGTCAGAAGTGGGATTCGAACCCACGCCGGGAACACCCGACTGCGACCTGAACGCAGCGCCTTAGACCGCTCGGACATCCTGACACATTTACTCGTCTCCGTTCGACATTGAATACTCTAAAGAATATCTAACAATGCAAAATTTTGTCTTTTGTCATTAATGTAACAAAATTCATTCATATGCTGCAATATCAGTGCAGCTTCTTTATGCGAATTTTACACTTTGGATTTTATAAAAATTCAAGCATCAGCTTTTGTTGTCAGAAGTGGGATTCGAACCCACGCCGGGAACACCCGACTGCGACCTGAACGCAGCGCCTTAGACCGCTCGGGCATCCTGAAACATTGACACGTCTCCGTTCAACATTGAATACTCTAAAGAATATCTAACTATGCAAAATTTTGTCTTTTGTCATTAATGTAACAAAATTCATTCATATGCGGCAATATCAGTGCAGCTTCTTTATGCGAATTTTACACTTTGGATTTTATAAAAATTCAAGCATCAGCTTTTGTTGTCAGAAGTGGGATTCGAACCCACGCCGGGAACACCCGACTGCGACCTGAACGCAGCGCCTTAGACCGCTCGGCCATCCTGACACATTTACTCGTCTCCGTTCAAAATTGAATACTCTAAAGAATATCTAACTATGCAAAATTTTGTCTTTTGTCATTAATGTAACAAAATTCATTCATATGCGGCAATATCAGTGCAGCTTCTTTATGCGAATTTTACACTTTGGATTTTATAAAAATTCAAGCATCAGCTTTTGTTGTCAGAAGTGGGATTCGAACCCACGCGGGAACACCCGACTGCGACCTGAACGCAGCGCCTTAGACCGCTCGGCCATCCTGACACATTTACTCGTCTCCGTTCAACATTGAATACTCTTAAGAATATCTAACTATGCAAAATTTTGTCTTTTTTCATTAATGTAACAAAATCCATTCATATGCGGCAATATCAGTGCAGCTTCTTTATGCGAATTTTACACTTCGGATTTTATAAAAGTCAAGCATCAGCTTTTGTTGTCGGAAGTGGGATTCGAACCCACGCCGGGAACACCCGACTGCGACCTAAACGCAGCGCCTTAGACCGCTCGGACATCCTGACACATTTACTCGTCTCCGTTCAACATTGAATACTCTAAAGAATATCTAACAATGCAAAATTTTGTCTTTTGTCATTAATGTAACAAAATCCATTCATATGCTGCAATATCAGTGCAGCTTCTGTATGCGAATTTTACACTTTGGTTTTTATAAAAATTCAAGCATCAGCTTTTGTTGTCAGAAGTGGGATTCGAACCCACGCCGGGAACACCCGACTGCGACCTGAACGCAGCGCCTTAGACCGCTCAGCTATCCTGACACATTTACTCGTCTCCGTTCAACATTGAATACTCTTAAGAATATCTAACTATGCAAAATTTTGTCTTTTTTCATTAATGTAACAAAATCCATTCATATGCGGCAATATCAGTGCAGCTTCTTTATGCGAATTTTACACTTTGGATTTTATAAAAGTCAAGCATCAGCTTTTGTTGTCAGAAGTGGGATTCGAACCCACGCCGGGAACACCCGACTGCGACCTAAACGCAGCGCCTTAGACCGCTCGGACATCCTGACACATTTACTCGTCTCCGTTCAACATTGAATACTCTAAAGAATATCTAACAATGCAAAATTTTGTCTTTTGTCATTAATGTAACAAAATTCATTCATATGCGGCAATATCAGTGCAGCTTCTTTATGCGAATTTTACACTTTGGATTTTATAAAAATTCAAGCATCATCTTTTGTTGTCAGACATGGGATTCGAACCCACGCAAGGAACACCCGACTGCGACCTGAACGCACCACCTTAGGCCGCTCGGCCATCCTGACACATTTACTCGTCTCCGTTCAACATTGAATACTCTAAAGAATATCTAACTATGCAAAATTTTGTCTTTTGTCATTAATGTAACAAAATTCATTCATATGCGGCAATATCAGTGCAGCTTCTTTATGCGAATTTTACACTTTGGATTTTATAAAAATTCAAGCATCAGCTTTTGTTGTCAGAAGTGGGATTCCAACCCACGCCGGGAACACCCGACTGCGACCTGAACGCAGCGCCTTAGACCGCTCGGGCATCCTGAAACATTGACACGTCTCCGTTCAACATTGAATACTCTAAAGAATATCTAACAATGCAAAATTTTGTCTTTTGTCATTAATGTAACAAAATTCATTCATATGCGGCAATATCAGTGCAGCTTCTTTATGCGAATTTTACACTTTGGATTTTATAAAAATTCAAGCATCATCTTTTGTTGTCAGAAGTGGGATTCGAACCCACGCCGGGAACACCCGACTGCGACCTGAACGCAGCGCCTTAGACCGCTCAGCCATCCTGACACATTTACTCCTCTCCGTTCAACATTGAATACTCTAAAGAATATCTAACTATGCCAAATTTTGTCTTTTGTCATTAATGTAACAAAATTCATTCATTTGCGGCAATATCAGTGCAGCTTCTTTATGCGAATTTTACACTTTGGATTTTATAAAAATTCAAGCATCAGCTTTTGTTGTAAGAAGTGGGATTCCAACCCACGCCGGGAACACCCGACTGCGACCTGAACGCAGCGCCTTAGACCGCTCGGCAATCCTTCCACATTTTCTACTCTCCGTTCAACATTGAATACTCTAAAGAATATCTAACTATGCAAAATTTTGTCTTTTGTCATAAATGTAACAAAATTCATTTATATGCTGCAATATCAGTGCAGCTTCTGTATGCGAATTTTACACTTTGGTTTTTATAAAAATTCAAGCATCAGCTTTTGTTGTCAGAAGTGGGATTCGAACCCACGCCGGGAACACCCGACTGCGACCTGAACGCAGCGCCTTAGACCGCTCAGCTATCCTGACACATTTACTCGTCTCCGTTCAACATTGAATACTCTTAAGAATATCTAACTATGCAAAATTTTGTCTTTTTTCATTAATGTAACAAAATCCATTCATATGCGGCAATATCAGTGCAGCTTCTTTATGCGAATTTTACACTTTGGATTTGATAAAAATTCAAGCATCAGCTTTTGTTGTCAGAAGTGGGATTCGAACCCACGCCGGGAACACCCGACTGCGACCTAAACGCAGCGCCTTAGACCGCTCGGACATCCTGACACATTTACTCGTCTCCGTTCAACATTGAATACTCTAAAGAATATCTAACAATGCAAAATTTTGTCTTTTGTCATTAATGTAACAAAATTCATTCATATGCTGCAATATCAGTTCAGCTTCTGTATGCGAATTTTACACTTTGGTTTTTATAAAAATTCAAGCATCAGCTTTTGTTGTCAGAAGTGGGATTCGAACCCACGCCGGGAACACCCGACTGCGACCTGAACGCAGCGCCTTAGACCGCTCAGCTATCTTGACACATTTACTCGTCTCCGTTCAACATTGAATACTCTTAAGAATATTTAACTATGCAAAATTTTGTCTTTTGTCATTAAGGTAACAAAATTCATTCATTTGCGGCAATATCAGTGCAGCTTCTTTATGCGAATTTTAAACTTTGGATTTTATAAAAATTCAAGCATCATCTTTTGTTGTCAGACATGGGATTCGAACCCACGCAAGGAACACCCGACTGCGACCTGAACGCACCACCTTAGGCCGCTCGGCCATCCTGACACATTTACTCGTCTCCGTTCAACATTGAATACTCTAAAGAATATCTAACTATGCAAAATTTTGTCTTTTGTCATTAATGTAACAAACTTCATTCATATGCGGCAATATCAGTGCAGCTTCTTTATGCGAATTTTACACTTTGGATTTTATAAAAATTCAAGCATCAGCTTTTGTTGTCAGAAGTGGGATTCGAACCCACGCCGGGAACACCCGACTGCGACCTGAACGCAGCGCCTTAGACCGCTCGGCAATCCTTCCACATTTTCTACTCTCCGTTCAACATTGAATACTCTAAAGAATATCTAACTATGCAAAATTTTGTCTTTTGTCATTAATGTAACAAAATTCATTCATATGCGGCAATATCAGTGCAGCTTCTTTATGCGAATTTTACACTTTGGATTTTATAAAAATTCAAGCATCAGCTTTTGTTGTCAGAAGTGGGATTCCAACCCACGCCGGGAACACCCGACTGCGACCTGAACGCAGCGCCTTAGACCGCTCGGGCATCCTGAAACATTGACACGTCTCCGTTCAACATTGAATACTCTAAAGAATATCTAACAATGCAAAATTTTGTCTTTTGTCATTAATGTAACGAAATTCATTCATATGCGGCAATATCAGTGCAGCTTCTTTATGCGAATTTTACACTTTGGATTTTATAAAAATTCAAGCATCATCTTTTGTTGTCAGAAGTGGGATTCGAACTCACGCCGGAAACACCCGACTGCGACCTGAACGCAGCGCCTTAGACCGCTCAGCCATCCTGACACATTTACTCCTCTCCGTTCAACATTGAATACTCTAAAGAATATCTAACTATGCCAAATTTTGTCTTTTGTCATTAATGTAACAAAATTCATTCATTTGCGGCAATATCAGTGCAGCTTCTTTATGCGAATTTTACACTTTGGATTTTATAAAAATTCAAGCATCAGCTTTTGTTGTAAGAAGTGGGATTCCAACCCACGCCGGGAACACCCGACTGCGACCTGAACGCAGCGCCTTAGACCGCTCGGCCATCCTGACACATTTACTCGTCTCCGTTCAACATTGAATACTCTAAAGAATATCTAACTATGCAAAATTTTGTCTTTTGTCATTAATGTAACAAAATTCATTCATATGCGGCAATATCAGTGCAGTTTCTTTATGCGAATTTTACACTTTGGATTTTATAAAAATTCAAGCACCAGCTTTTGTTGTCAGAAGTGGGATTCGAACCCACGCCGGGAACACCCGACTGCGAGCTGAACGCAGCGCCTTAGACCGCTCGGCCATCCTGACACATTTACTCGTCTCCGTTCAACATTGAATACTCTTAAGAATATCTAACTATGCAAAATTTTGTCTTTTTTCATTAATGTAACAAAATCGATTCATATGCGGCAATATCAGTGCAGCTTCTTTATGCGAATTTTACACTTTGGATTTTATAAAAATTCAAGCATCAGCTTTTGTTGTCAGGAGTGGGATTCGAACCCACGCCGGGAACACCCGACTGCGAGCTGAACGCAGCGCCTTAGACCGCTCGGCCATCCTGACACATTTACTCGTCTCCGTTCAACATTGAATACTCTTAAGAATATCTAACTATGCAAAATTTTGTCTTTTTTCATTAATGTAACAAAATCGATTCATATGCGGCAATATCAGTGCAGCTTCTTTATGCGAATTTTACACTTTGGATTTTATAAAAATTCAAGCATCAGCTTTTGTTGTCAGGAGTGGGATTCGAACCCACGCCGGGAACACCCGACTGCGACCTGAACGCAGCGCCTTAGACCGCTCGGCCATCCTGACACATTTACTCGTCTCCGTTCGACATTGAATACTCTAAAGAATATCTAACAATGCAAAATTTTGTCTTTTGACATTAATGTAACAAAATTCATTCATATGCTGCAATATCAGTGCAGCTTCTTTATGCGAATTTTACACTTTGGATTTTATAAACGTTCAAGCATCAGCTTTTGTTGTCAGAAGTGGGATTCGAACCCACGCCGGGAACACCCGACTGCGACCTGAACGCAGCGCCTTAGACCGTTCAGCCATCCTGACACATTTACTCGTCTCCGTTCAACATTGAATAGTCTTAAGAATATCTAACTATGCAAAATTTTGTCTTTTGTCATAAGGGAAACAAAATTCATTCATTTGCGGCAATATCAGTGCAGATTCTTTATGCGCATTTTACACGTTGGATTTTATAAAAATGCAAGCATCAGCTATTGTCGTAAGAAGTGGGATTCGAACCCACGCCGGGAACACCCGACTGCGACCTGAACGCACCGCCTTAGGCCGCTCGGCCATCCTGACACATTTACTCGTCTCCGTTCAAAATTGAATACTCTAAAGAATATCTAACTATGCAAAATTTTGTCTTTTGTCATTAATGTAACAAAATTCATTCATATGCGGCAGTATCAGTGCAGCTTCTTTATGCGAATTTTACACTTTGGATTTTATAAAAATTCTAGCAACATCTTTTGTTGTCAGAAGTACGATTCGAACCCACGCCGGGAACACCCGACTGCGACCTGAACGCGGCGCCTTAGACCGCTCGGGCATCCTGACACATTTACACGTCTCCGTTCAACATTGAATACTCTTAAGAATATCTAACTATGCAAAAGTTTGTCTTTTGTCATTAATGTAACAAAATTCATTCATATACGGCAATATCAGTGCAGCTTCTTTATGCGAATTTTACACTTTGGATTTTATAAAAATTCTAGCATCATCTTTTGTTGTCAGAAGTGGGATTCGAACCCACGCCGCGAACACCCGACTGCGACCGGAACGCAGCGCCTTAGACCGCTCAGCCATCCTGACACATTTACTCGTCTCCGTTCAGCATTGAATACTCTAAAGAATATCTAACTATGCAAAATTTTGTCTTTTGTAATTAATGTAACAAAATTCATTCATATGCGGCAATATCAGTGCAGCTTCTTTATGCGAATTTTACACTTTGGATTTTATAAAAATTCAAGCATCAGCTTTTGTTGTCAGAAGTGGGATTCGAACCCACGCCGGGAACACCCGACTGCGACCTGAACGCAGCGCCTTAGACCGCTCAGCCATCCTGACACATTTACTCGTCTCCGTTCAACATTGAATACTCTAAAGAATATCTAACTATGCAAAATTTTGTCTTTTGTCATTAATGTAACAAAATTCATTCATATGCGGCAATATCAGTGCAGCTTCTTTATGCGAATTTTAAACTTTGGATTTTATAAAAATTCAAGCATCAGCTTTTGTTGTAAGAAGTGGGATTCCAACCCACGCCGGGAACACCCGACTGCGACCTGAACGCAGCGCCTTAGGCCGCTCGGCCATCCTGACACATTTACTCGTCTCCGTTCAACATTGAATACTCTAAAGAATATCAAACTATGCAAAATTTTGTCTTTTGTCATTAATGTAACAAAATTCATTCATATGCGGCAATATCAGTGCAGCTTCTTTATGCGAATTTTACACTTTGGATTTTATAAAAATTCAAGCATCAGCTTTTGTTGTCAGAAGTGGGATTCGAACCCACGCCGGGAACACCCGACTGCGACCTGAACGCAGCGCCTTAGACCGCTCGGCCATCCTGACACATTTACTCGTCTCCGTTCAACATTGAATACTCTTAAGAATATCTAACTATGCAAAATTTTGTCTTTTGTCATTAATGTAACAAAATTCATTCATATGCGGCAATATCAGTGCAGCTTCTTTATGCGAATTTTACACTTTGGATTTTATAAAAATTCAAGCATCAGCTTTTGTTGTAAGAAGTGGGATTCGAACCCACGCCGGGAACACCCGACTGCGACCTGAACGCAGCGCCTTAGACCGCTCGGCCATCCTGACACATTTACTCGTCTCCGTTCAACATTGAATACTCTTAAGAATATCTAACTATGCAAAATTTTGTCTTTTGTCATTAATGTAACAAAATTCATTCATATGCGGCAATATCAGTGCAGCTTCTTTATGCGAATTTTACACTTTGGATTTTATAAAAATTCAAGCATCAGCTTTTGTTGTCAGAAGTGGGATTCGAACCCACGCCGGGAACACCCGACTTCGACCTGAACGCAGCGCCTTAGACCGCTCGGCCATCCTGACACATTTACTCGTCTCCGTTCAACATTGAATACTCTAAAGAATATCTAACTATGCAAAATTTTGTCTTTTGTCATTAATGTAACAAAATTCATTCATATGCGGCAATATAAGTGCAGCTTCTTTATGCGAATTTTACACTTTGGATTTTATAAAAATTCAAGCATCAGCTTTTGTTGTCAGAAGTGGGATTCGAACCCACGCCGGGAACACCCGACTGCGACCTGAACGCAGCGCCTTAGACCGCTCGGCCATCCTGACACATTTACTCGTCTCCGTTCAACATTGAATACTCTAAAGAATATCTAACTATGCAAAATTTTGTCTTTTGTCATTAATGTAACAAAATTCATTCATATGCGGCAATATCAGTGCAGCTTCTTTATGCGAATTTTACACTTTGGATTTTATAAAAATTCAGGCATCAGCTTTTGTTGTCAGAAGTGGGATTCGAACCCACGCCGGGAACACCCGACTGCGACCTGAACGCAGCGCCTTAGACCGCTCGGCCATCCTGACACATTTACTCGTCTCCGTTCAACATTGAATACTCTTAAGAATATCTAACTATGCAAAATTTTGTCTTTTGTCATTAATGTAACAAAATTCATTCATATGCGGCAATATCAGTGCAGCTTCTTTATGCGAATTTTACACTTTGGATTTTATAAAAATTCAAGCATCAGCTTTTGTTGTCAGAAGTGGGATTCGAACCCACGCCGGGAACACCCGACTGCGACCTGAACGCAGCGCCTTAGACCGCTCGGCCATCCTGACACATTTACTCTTCTCCGTTCAACATTGAATACTCTAAAGAATATCTAACTATGCAAAATTTTGTCTTTTGTCATTAATGTAACAAAATTCATTCATATGCGGCAATATAAGTGCAGCTTCTTTATGCGAATTTTACACTTTGGATTTTATAAAAATTCAAGCATCAGCTTTTGTTGTCAGAAGTGGGATTCGAACCCACGCCGGGAACACCCGACTGCGACCTGAACGCAGCGCCTTAGACCGCTCGGCCATCCTGACACATTTACTCGTCTCCGTTCAACATTGAATACTCTTAAGAATATCTAACTATGCAAAATTTTGTCTTTTGTCATTAATGTAACAAAATTCATTCATATGCGGCAATATCAGTGCAGCTTCATTATGCGAATTTTACACTTTGGATTTTATAAAAAATCAAGCATCAGCTTTTGTTGTCAGAAGTGGGATTCGAACCCACGCCGGGAACACCCGACTGCGACCTGAACGCAGCGCCTTAGACCGCTCGGCCATCCTGACACATTTACTCGTCTCCGTTCAACATTGAATACTCTAAAGAATATCTAACTATGCAAAATTTTGTCTTTTGTCATTAATGTAACAAAATTCATTCATATGCGGCAATATCAGTGCAGCTTCTTTATGCGAATTTTACACTTTGGATTTTATAAAAATTCAAGCATCAGCTTTTGTTGTCAGAAGTGGGATTCGAACCCACGCCGGGAACACCCGATTGCGACCTGAACGCAGCGCCTTAGACCGCTCGGCCATCCTGACACATTTACTCGTCTCCGTTCAACATTGAATACTCTAAAGAATATCTAACTATGCAAAATTTTGTCTTTTGTCATTAATGTAACAAAATTCATTCATATGCCGCAATATCAGTGCAGCTTCTTTATGCGAATTTTACACTTTGGATTTTATAAAAATTCAAGCATCAGCTTTTGTTGTCAGAAGTGGGATTCGAACCCACGCCGGGAACACCCGACTGCGACCTGAACGCAGCGCCTTAGACCGCTCGGCCATCCTGACACATTTACTCGTCTCCGTTCAACATTGAATACTCTAAAGAATATCTAACTATGCAAAATTTTGTCTTTTGTCATTAATGTAACAAAATTCATTCATATGCGGCAATATCAGTGCAGCTTCTTTATGCGAATTTTACACTTTGGATTTTATAAAAATTCAAGCATCAGCTTTTGTTGTCAGAAGTGGGATTCGAACCCACGCCGGGAACACCCGACTGCGACCTGAACGCAGCGCCTTAGACCGCTCGGCCATCCTGACACATTTACTCGTCTCCGTTCAACATTGAATACTCTAAAGAATATCTAACTATGCCAAATTTTGTCTTTTGTCATTAATGTAACAAAATTCATTCATTTGCGGCAATATCAGTGCAGCTTCTTTATGCGAATTTTACACTTTGGAATTTATAAAAATTCTAGCATCATCTTTTGTTGTCAGAAGTGGGATTCGAACCCACGCCGGGAACACCCGACTGCGACCTGAACGCAGCGCCTTAGACCGCTCGGCCATCCTGACACATTTACCCGTCTCCGTTCAACATTGAATACTCTAAAGAATATCTAACTATGCAAAATTTTGTCTTTTGTCATTAATGTAACAAAATTCATTCATATGCGGCAATATCAGTGCAGCTTCTTTATGCGAATTTTACACTTTGGATTTTATAAAAATTCAAGCATCAGCTTTTGTTGTCAGAAGTGGGATTCGAACCCACGCCGGGAACACCCGACTGCGACCTGAACGCAGCGCCTTAGACCGCTCGGCCATCCTGACACATTTACTCGTCTCCGTTCAACATTGAATACTCTAAAGAATATCTAACTATGCAAAATTTTGTCTTTTGTCATTAATGTAACAAAATTCATTCATATGCGGCAATATCAGTGCAGCTTCTTTATGCGAATTTTACACTTTGGATTTTATAAAAATTCAAGCATCAGCTTTTGTTGTCAGAAGTGGGATTCGAACCCACGCCGGGAACACCCGACTGCGACCTGAACGCAGCGCCTTAGACCGCTCAGCCATCCTGACACATTTACTCGTCTCCGTTCAACATTGAATACTCTAAAGAATATCTAACTATGCAAAATTTTGTCTTTTGTCATTAATGTAACAAAATTCATTCATATGCGGCAATATCAGTGCAGCTTCTTTATGCGAATTTTACACTTTGGATTTTATAAAAATTCAAGCATCAGCTTTTGTTGTCAGAAGTGGGATTCGAACCCACGCCGGGAACACCCGACTGCGACCTGAACGCAGCGCCTTAGACCGCTCGGCCATCCTGACACATTTACTCGTCTCCGTTCAACATTGAATACTCTAAAGAATATCTAACTATGCAAAATTTTGTCTTTTGTCATTAATGTAACAAAATTCATTCATATGCGGCAATATCAGTGCAGCTTCTTTATGCGAATTTTACACTTTGGATTTTATAAAAATTCAAGCATCAGCTTTTGTTGTCAGAAGTGGGATTCGAACCCACGCCGGGAACACCCGACTGCGACCTAAACGCAGCGCCTTAGACCGCTCGGCCATCCTGACACATTTACTCGTCTCCGTTCAACATTGAATACTCTTAAGAATATCTAACTATGCAAAATTTTGTCTTTTGTCATTAATGTAACAAAATTCATTCATATGCGGCAATATCAGTGCAGCTTCTTTATGCGAATTTTACACTTTGGATTTTATAAAAATTCTAGCATCATCTTTTGTTGTCAGAAGTGGGATTCGAACCCACGCCGGGAACACCCGACTGCGACCTGAACGCAGCGCCTTAGACCGCTCGGCCATCCTGACACATTTACTCGTCTCCGTTCAACATTGAATACTCTAAAGAATATCTAACTATGCAAAATTTTGTCTTTTGTCATTAATGTAACAAAATTCATTCATATGCGGCAATATCAGTGCAGCTTCTTTATGCGAATTTTACACTTTGGATTTTATAAAAATTCAAGCATCAGCTTTTGTTGTCAGAAGTGGGATTCGAACCCACGCCGGGAACACCCGACTGCGACCTGAACGCAGCGCCTTAGACCGCTCGGCCATCCTGACACATTTACTCGTCTCCGTTCAACATTGAATACTCTAAAGAATATCTAACTATGCAAAATTTTGTCTTTTGTCATTAATGTAACAAAATTCATTCATATGCGGCAATATCAGTGCAGCTTCTTTATGCGAATTTTACACTTTGGATTTTATAAAAATTCAGGCATCAGCTTTTGTTGTCAGAAGTGGGATTCGAACCCACGCCGGGAACACCCGACTGCGACCTGAACGCAGCGCCTTAGACCGCTCGGCCATCCTGACACATTTACTCGTCTCCGTTCAACATTGAATACTCTTAAGAATATCTAACTATGCAAAATTTTGTCTTTTGTCATTAATGTAACAAAATTCATTCATATGCGGCAATATCAGTGCAGCTTCTTTATGCGAATTTTACACTTTGGATTTTATAAAAATTCAAGCATCAGCTTTTGTTGTCAGAAGTGGGATTCGAACCCACGCCGGGAACACCCGACTGCGACCTGAACGCAGCGCCGTAGACCGCTCGGCCAACCTGACACATTCACTCGTCTCCGTTCAACATTGAATACTCTAAAGAATATCTAACTATGCAAAATTTTGTCTTTTGTCATTAATGTAACAAAATTCATTCATATGCGGCAATATCAGTGCAGCTTCTTTATGCGAATTTTACACTTTGGATTTTATAAAAATTCAAGCATCAGCTTTTGTTGTCAGAAGTGGGATTCGAACCCACGCCGGGAACACCCGACTGCGACCTGAACGCAGCGCCTTAGACCGCTCGGCCATCCTGACACATTTACTCGTCTCCGTTCAACATTGAATACTCTTAAGAATATCTAACTATGCAAAATTTTGTCTTTTGTCATTAATGTAACAAAATTCATTCATATGCCGCAATATCAGTGCAGCTTCTTTATGCGAATTTTACACTTTGGATTTTATAAAAATTCAAGCATCAGCTTTTGTTGTCAGAAGTGGGATTCGAACCCACGCCGGGAACACCCGACTGCGACCTGAACGCAGCGCCTTAGACCGCTCGGCCATCCTGACACATTTACTCGTCTCCGTTCAACATTGAATACTCTAAAGAATATCTAACTATGCAAAATTTTGTCTTTTGTCATTAATGTAACAAAATTCATTCATATGCGGCAATATCAGTGCAGCTTCTTTATGCGAATTTTACACTTTGGATTTTATAAAAATTCAAGCATCAGCTTTTGTTGTCAGAAGTGGGATTCGAACCCACGCCGGGAACACCCGACTGCGACCTGAACGCAGCGCCTTAGACCGCTCGGCCATCCTGACACATTTACTTGTCTCCGTTCAACATTGAATACTCTTAAGAATATCTAACTATGCAAAATTTTGTCTTTTGTCATTAATGTAACAAAATTCATTCATATGCGGCAATATCAGTGCAGCTTCTTTATGCGAATTTTACACTTTGGATTTTATAAAAATTCAAGCATCAGCTTTTGTTGTCAGAAGTGGGATTCGAACCCACGCCGGGAACACCCGACTGCGACCTGAACGCAGCGCCTTAGACCGCTCGGCCATCCTGACACATTTACTCGTCTCCGTTCAACATTGAATACTCTAAAGAATATCTAACTATGCAAAATTTTGTCTTTTGTCATTAATGTAACAAAATTCATTCATATGCGGCAATATCAGTGCAGCTTCTTTATGCGAATTTTACACTTTGGATTTTATAAAAATTCAAGCATCAGCTTTTGTTGTCAGAAGTGGGATTCGAACCCACGCCGGGAAAACCCGACTGCGACCTGAACGCAGCGCCTTAGACCGCTCGGCCATCCTGACACATTTACTCGTCTCCGTTCAACATTGAATACTCTAAAGAATATCTAACTATGCAAAATTTTGTCTTTTGTCATTAATGTAACAAAATTCATTCATATGCGGCAATATCAGTGCAGCTTCTTTATGCGAATTTTACACTTTGGATTTTATAAAAATTCTAGCATCAGCTTTTGTTGTCAGAAGTGGGATTCGAACCCACGCCGGGAACACCCGACTGCGACCTGAACGCAGCGCCTTAGACCGCTCGGCCATCCTGACACATTTACTCGTCTCCGTTCAACATTGAATACTCTAAAGAATATCTAACTATGCAAAATTTTGTCTTTTGTCATTAATGTAACAAAATTCATTCATATGCGGCAATATCAGTGCAGCTTCTTTATGCGAATTTTACACTTTGGATTTTATAAAAATTCAGGCATCAGCTTTTGTTGTCAGAAGTGGGATTCGAACCCACGCCGGGAACACCCGACTGCGACCTGAACGCAGCGCGTTAGACCGCTCGGCCATCCTGACACATTTACTCGTCTCCGTTCAACATTGAATACTCTTAAGAATATCTAACTATGCAAAATTTTGTCTTTTGTCATTAATGTAACAAAATTCATTCATATGCGGCAATATCAGTGCAGCTTCTTTATGCGAATTTTACACTTTGGATTTTATAAAAATTCAAGCATCAGCTTTTGTTGTCAGAAGTGGGATTCGAACCCACGCCGGGAACACCCGACTGCGACCTGAACGCAGCGCCTTAGACCGCTCGGCCATCCTGACACATTCACTCGTCTCCGTTCAACATTGAATACTCTAAAGAATATCTAACTATGCAAAATTTTGTCTTTTGTCATTAATGTAACAAAATTCATTCATATGCGGCAATATCAGTGCAGCTTCTTTATGCGAATTTTACACTTTGGATTTTATAAAAATTCAAGCATCAGCTTTTGTTGTCAGAAGTGGGATTCGAACCCACGCCGGGAACACCCGACTGCGACCTGAACGCAGCGCCTTAGACCGCTCGGCCATCCTGACACATTCACTCGTCTCCGTTCAACATTGAATACTCTAAAGAATATCTAACTATGCAAAATTTTGTCTTTTGTCATTAATGTAACAAAATTCATTCATATGCGGCAATATCAGTGCAGCTTCTTTATGCGAATTTTACACTTTGGATTTTATAAAAATTCAAGCATCAGCTTTTGTTGTCAGAAGTGGGATTCGAACCCACGCCGGGAACACCCGACTGCGACCTGAACGCAGCGCCTTAGACCGCTCGGCCATCCTGACACATTTACTCGTCTCCGTTCAACATTGAATACTCTTAAGAATATCTAACTATGCAAAATTTTGTCTTTTGTCATTAATGTAACAAAATTCATTCATATGCGGCAATATCAGTGCAGCTTCTTTATGCGAATTTTACACTTTGGATTTTATAAAAATTCTAGCATCAGCTTTTGTTGTCAGAAGTGGGATTCGAACCCACGCCGGGAACACCCGACTGCGACCTGAACGCAGCGCCTTAGACCGCTCGGCCATCCTGACACATTTACTCGTCTCCGTTCAACATTGAATACTCTAAAGAATATCTAACTATGCAAAATTTTGTCTTTTGTCATTAATGTAACAAAATTCATTCATATGCGGCAATATCAGTGCAGCTTCTTTATGCGAATTTTACACTTTGGATTTTATAAAAATTCAAGCATCAGCTTTTGTTGTCAGAAGTGGGATTCGAACCCACGCCGGGAACACCCGACTGCGACCTGAACGCAGCGCCTTAGACCGCTCGGCCATCCTGACACATTTACTCGTCTCCGTTCAACATTGAATACTCTAAAGAATATCTAACTATGCAAAATTATTTCTTTTGTCATTAATGTAACAAAATTAATTCATATGCGGCAATATCAGTGCAGCTTCTTTATGCGAATTTTACACTTTGGATTTTATAAAAATTCAAGCATCAGCTTTTGTTGTCAGAAGTGGGATTCGAACCCACGCCCGGAACACCCGACTGCGACCTGAACGCAGCGCCTTAGACCGCTCGGCCATCCTGACACATTTACTCGGCTCCGTTCAACATTGAATACTCTAAAGAATATCTAACTATGCAAAATTTTGTCTTTTGTCATGAATGTAACAAAATTCATTCATATGCGGCAATATCAGTGCAGCTTCTTTATGCGAATTTTACACTTTGGATTTTATAAAAATTCAAGCATCAGCTTTTGTTGTCAGAAGTGGGATTCGAACCCACGCCGGGAACACCCGACTGAGACCTGAACGCAGCGCCTTAGACCGCTCGGCCATCCTGACACATTTACTCGTCTCCGTTCAACATTGAATACTCTAAAGAATATCTAACTATGCAAAATTTTGTCTTTTGTCATTAATGTAACAAAATTCATTCATATGCGGCAATATCAGTGCAGCTTCTTTATGCGAATTTTACACTTTGGATTTTATAAAAATTCAAGCATCAGCCTTTGTTGTCAGAAGTGGGATTCGAACCCACGCCGGGAACACCCGACTGCGACCTGAACGCAGCGCCTTAGACCGCTCGGCCATCCTGACACATTTACTCGTCTCCGTTCAACATTGAATACTCTAAAGAATATCTAACTATGAAAAATTTTGTCTTTTGTCATTAATGTAACAAAATTCATTCATATGCGGCAATATCAGTGCAGCTTCTTTATGCGAATTTTACACTTTGGATTTTATAAAAATTCAAGCATCAGCTTTTGTTGTCAGAAGTGGGATTCGAACCCACGCCGGGAACACCCGACTGCGACCTGAACGCAGCGCCTTAGACCGCTCGGCCATCCTGACACATTTACTCGTCTCCGTTCAACATTGAATACTCTTAAGAATATCTAACTATGCAAAATTTTGTCTTTTGTCATTAATGTAACAAAATTCATTCATATGCGGCAATATCAGTGCAGCTTCTTTATGCGAATTTTACACTTTGGATTTTATAAAAATTCAAGCATCAGCTTTTGTTGTCAGAAGTGGGATTCGAACCCACGCCGGGAACACCCGACTGCGACCTGAACGCAGCGCCTTAGACCGCTCGGCCATCCTGACACATTTACTCGTCTCCGTTCAACATTGAATACTCTAAAGAATATCTAACTATGCAAAATTTTGTCTTTTGTCATTAATGTAACAAAATTCATTCATATGCGGCAATATCAGTGCAGCTTCTTTATGCGAATTTTACACTTTGGATTTTATAAAAATTCAGGCATCAGCTTTTGTTGTCAGAAGTGGGATTCGAACCCACGCCGGGAACACCCGACTGCGACCTGAACGCAGCGCCTTAGACCGCTCGGCCATCCTGACACATTTACTCGTCTCCGTTCAACATTGAATACTCTTAAGAATATCTAACTATGCAAAATTTTGTCTTTTGTCATTAATGTAACAAAATTCATTCATATGCGGCAATATCAGTGCAGCTTCTTTATGCGAATTTTACACTTTGGATTTTATAAAAATTCAAGCATCAGCTTTTGTTGTCAGAAGTGGGATTCGAACCCACGCCGGGAACACCCGACTGCGACCTGAACGCAGCGCCTTAGACCGCTCGGCCATCCTGACACATTCACTCGTCTCCGTTCAACATTGAATACTCTAAAGAATATCTAACTATGCAAAACTTTGTCTTTTGTCATTAATGTAACAAAATTCATTCATATGCGGCAATATCAGTGCAGCTTCTTTATGCGAATTTTACACTTTGGATTTTATAAAAATTCAAGCATCAGCTTTTGTTGTCAGAAGTGGGATTCGAACCCACGCCGGGAACACCCGACTGCGACCTGAACGCAGCGCCTTAGACCGCTACGCCATCCTGACACATTTACTCGTCTCCGTTCAACATTGAATACTCTTAAGAATATCTAACTATGCAAAATTTTGTCTTTTGTCATTAATGTAACAAAATTCATTCATATGCGGCAATATCAGTGCAGCTTCTTTATGCGAATTTTACACTTTGGATTTTATAAAAATTCAAGCATCAGCTTTTGTTGTCAGAAGTGGGATTCGAACCCACGCCGGGAACACACGACTGCGACCTGAACGCAGCGCCTTAGACCGCTCGGCCATCCTGACACATTTACTCGTCTCCGTTCAACATTGAATACTCTAAAGAATATCTAACTATGCAAAATTTTGTCTTTTGTCATTAATGTAACAAAATTCATTCATATGCGGCAATATCAGTGCAGCTTCTTTATGCGAATTTTACACTTTGGATTTTATAAAAATTCAAGCATCAGCTTTTGTTGTCAGAAGTGGGATTCGAACCCACGCCGGGAACACCCAACTGCGACCTGAACGCAGCGCCTTAGACCGCTCGGCCATCCTGACACATTTACTCGTCTCCGTTCAACATTGAATACTCTAAAGAATATCTAACTATGCAAAATTTTGTCTTTTGTCATTAATGTAACAAAATTCATTCATATGCGGCAATATCAGTGCAGCTTCTTTATGCGAATTTTACACTTTGGATTTTATAAAAATTCAAGCATCAGCTTTTGTTGTCAGAAGAGGGATTCGAACCCACGCCGGGAACACCCGACTGCGACCTGAACGCAGCGCCTTAGACCGCTCGGCCATCCTGACTCATTTTACTCGTCTCCGTTCAACATTGAATACTCTAAAGAATATCTAACTATGCAAAATTTTGTCTTTTGTCATTAATGTAACAAAATTCATTCATATGCGGCAATATCAGTGCAGCTTCTTTATGCGAATTTTACACTTTGGATTTTATAAAAATTCAAGCATCAGCTTTTGTTGTCAGAAGTGGGATTCGAACCCACGCCGGGAACACCCGACTGCGACCTGAACGCAGCGCCTTAGACCGCTCGGCCATCCTGACACATTTACTCGTCTCCGTTCAACATTGAATACTCTTAAGAATATCTAACTATGCAAAATTTTGTCTTTTGTCATTAATGTAACAAAATTCATTCATATGCGGCAATATCAGTGCAGCTTCTTTATGCGAATTTTACACTTTGGATTTTATAAAAATTCAAGCATCATCTTTTGTTGTCAGAAGTGGGATTCGAACCCACGCCGGGAACACCCGACTGCGACCTGAACGCAGCGCCTTAGACCGCTCGGCCATCCTGACAAATTTACTCGTCTCCGTTCAACATTGAATACTCTAAAGAATATCTAACTATGCAAAATTTTGTCTTTTGTCATTAATGTAACAAAATTCATTCATATGCGGCAATATCAGTGCAGCTTCTTTATGCGAATTTTACACTTTGGATTTTATAAAAATTCAAGCATCAGCTTCTGTTGTCAGAAGTGGGATTCGAACCCACGCCGGGAACACCCGACTGCGACCTGAACGCAGCGCCTTAGACCGCTCGGCCATCCTGACACATTTACTCGTCTCCGTTCAACATTGAATACTCTTAAGAATATCTAACTATGCAAAATTTTGTCTTTTGTCATTAATGTAACAAAATTCATTCATATGCGGCAATATCAGTGCAGCTTCTTTATGCGAATTTTACACTTTGGATTTTATAAAAATTCAAGCATCAGCTTTTGTTGTCAGAAGAGGGATTCGAACCCACGCCGGGAACACCCGACTGCGACCTGAACGCAGGGCCTTAGACCGCTCGGCCATCCTGACTCATTTTACTCGTCTCCGTTCAACATTGAATACTCTAAAGAATATCTAACTATGCAAAATTTTGTCTTTTGTCATTAATGTAACAAAATTCATTCATATGCGGCAATATCAGTGCAGCTTCTTTATGCGAATTTTACACTTTGGATTTTATAAAAATTCAAGCATCATCTTTTGTTGTCAGAAGTGGGATTCGAACCCACGCCGGGAACACCCGACTGCGACCTGAACGCAGCGCCTTAGACCGCTCGGCCATCCTGACACATTTACTCGTCTCCGTTCAACATTGAATACTCTAAAGAATATCTAACTATGCAAAATTTTGTCTTTTGTCATTAATGTAACAAAATTCATTCATATGCGGCAATATCAGTGCAGCTTCTTTATGCGAATTTTACACTTTGGATTTTATAAAAATTCAAGCATCAGCTTCTGTTGTCAGAAGTGGGATTCGAACCCACGCCGGGAACACCCGACTGCGACCTGAACGCAGCGCCTTAGACCGCTCGGCCATCCTGACACATTTACTCGTCTCCGTTCAACATTGAATACTCTTAAGAATATCTAACTATGCAAAATTTTGTCTTTTGTCATTAATGTAACAAAATTCATTCATATGCGGCAATATCAGTGCAGCTTCTTTATGCGAATTTTACACTTTGGATTTTATAAAAATTCAAGCATCAGCTTTTGTTGTCAGAAGTGGGATTCGAACCCACGCCGGGAACACCCGACTGCGACCTGAACGCAGCGCCTTAGACCGCTCGGCCATCCTGACACATTTACTCGTCTCCGTTCAACATTGAATACTCTAAAGAATATCTAACTATGCAAAATTTTGTCTTTTGTCATTAATGTAACAAAATTCATTCATATGCGGCAATATCAGTGCAGCTTCTTTATGCGATTTTTACACTTTGGATTTTATAAAAATTCAAGCATCAGCTTTTGTTGTCAGAAGTGGGATTCGAACCCACGCCGGGAACACCCGACTGCGACCTGAACGCAGCGCCTTAGACCGCTCGGCCATCCTGACACATTTACTCGTCTCCGTTCAACATTGAATACTCTAAAGAATATCTAACTATGCAAAATTTTGTCTTTTGTCATTAATGTAACAAAATTCATTCATATGCGGCAATATCAGTGCAGCTTCTTTATGCGAATTTTACACTTTGGATTTCATAAAAAATTCTAGCATCATCTTTTGTTGTCAGAAGTGGGATTCGAACCCACGCCCGGAACACCCGACTGCGACCTGAACGCAGCGCCTTAGACCGCTCGGCCATCCTGACACATTTACTCGTCTCCGTTCAACATTGAATACTCTAAAGAATATCTAACTATGCAAAATTTTGTCTTTTGTCATTAATGTAACAAAATTCATTCATATGCGGCAATATCAGTGCAGCTTCTTTGTGCGAATTTTACACTTTGGATTTTATAAAAATTCAAGCATCAGCTTTTGTTGTCAGAAGTGGGATTCGAACCCACGCCGGGAACACCCGACTGCGACCTGAACGCAGCGCCTTAGACCGCTCGGCCATCCTGACACATTTACTCGTCTCCGTTCAACATTGAATACTCTAAAGAATATCTAACTATGCAAAATTTTGTCTTTTGTCATTAATGTAACAAAATTCATTCATATGCGGCAATATCAGTGCAGCTTCTTTATGCGAATTTTACACTTTGGATTTTATAAAAAATTCTAGCATCATCTTTTGTTGTCAGAAGTGGGATTCGAACCCACGCCGGGAACACCCGACTGCGACCTGAACGCAGCGCCTTAGACCGCTCGGCCATCCTGACACATTTACTGTTCTCCGTTCAACATTGAATACTCTAAAGAATATCTAACTATGCAAAATTTTGTCTTTTGTCATTAATGTAACAAAATTCATTCATATGCGGCAATATCAGTGCAGCTTCTTTGTGCGAATTTTACACTTTGGATTTTATAAAAATTCAAGCATCAGCTTTTGTTGTCAGAAGTTGGATTCGAACCCACGCCGGGAACACCCGACTGCGACCTGAACGCAGCGCCTTAGACCGCTCGGCCATCCTGACACATTTACTCGTCTCCGTTCAACATTGAATACTCTAAAGAATATCTAACTATGCAAAATTTTGTCTTTTGTCATTAATGTAACAAAATTCATTCATATGCGGCAATATCAGTGCAGCTTCTGTATGCGAATTTTACACTTTGGATTTTATAAAAAATTCTAGCATCATCTTTTGTTGTCAAAAGTGGGATTCGAACCCACGCCGGGAACACCCGACTGCGAGCTGAACGCAGCGCCTTAGACCGCTCGGACATCCTGACACATTTACTCGTCTCCGTTCAACATTGAATACTCTAAAGAATATCTAACTATGCAAAATTTTGTCTTTTGTCATTAATGTAACAAAATTCATTCATATGCGGCAATATCAGTGCAGCTTCTTTGTGCGAATTTTACACTTTGGATTTTATAAAAATTCAAGCATCAGCTTTTGTTGTCAGAAGTGGGATTCGAACCCACGCCGGGAACACCCGACTGCGACCTGAACGCAGCGCCTTAGACCGCTCGGCCATCCTGACACATTAATCGTCTCCGTTCAACATTGAATACTCTAAAGAATATCTAACTATGCACAATTTTGTCTTTTGTCATTAATGTAACAAAATTCATTCATATGCGGCAATATCAGTGCAGCTTCTTTATGCGAATTTTACACTTTGGATTTTATAAAAATTCAAGCATCAGCTTTTGTTGTAAGAAGTGGGATTCGAACCCACGCCGGGAACACCCGACTGCGACCTGAACGCAGCGCCTTAGACCGCTCGGCCATCCTGACACATTTACTCGTCTCCGTTCAACATTGAATACTCTAAAGAATATCTAACTATGCAAAATATTGTCTTTTGTCATTAATGTAACAAAATTCATTCATATGCGGCAATATCAGTGCAGCTTCTTTATGCGAATTTTACACTTTGGATTTTATAAAAAATTCTAGCATCATCTTTTGTTGTCAGAAGTGGGATTCGAACCCACGCCGGGAACACCCGACTGCGAGCTGAACGCAGCGCCTTAGACCGCTCGGCCATCCTGACACATTTACTCGTCTCCGTTCAACATTGAATACTCTAAAGAATATCTAACTATGCAAAATTTTGTCTTTTGTCATTAATGTAACAAAATTCATTCATATGCGGCAATATCAGAGCAGC
This sequence comes from Euprymna scolopes, assembly GCF_053919585.1. NCBI lineage: Eukaryota > Metazoa > Mollusca > Cephalopoda > Sepiida > Sepiolidae > Euprymna > Euprymna scolopes. The sequence continues at coordinate 19,778,770 of NC_136513.1, read as the reverse complement.
TTCTTTATGCGAATTTTACACTTTGGATTTTATAAAAAATTCTAGCATCATCTTTTGTTGTCAGAAGTGGGATTCGAACCCACGCCGGGAACACCCGACTGCGACCTGAACGCAGCGCCTTAGACCGCTCGGCCATCCTGACACATTTACTCGTCTCCGTTCAACATTGAATACTCTAAAGAATATCTAACTATGCAAAATTTTGTCTTTTGTCATTAATGTAACAAAATTCATTCATATGCGGCAATATCAGTGCAGCTTCTTTGTGCGAATTTTACACTTTGGATTTTATAAAAATTCAAGCATCAGCTTTTGTTGTCAGAAGTGGGATTCGAACCCACGCCGGGAACACCCGACTGCGACCTGAACGCAGCGCCTTAGACCGCTCGGCCATCCTGACACATTTACTCGTCTCCGTTCAACATTGAATACTCTAAAGAATATCTAACTATGCAAAATTTTGTCTTTTGTCATTAATGTAACAAAATTCATTCATATGCGGCAATATCAGTGCAGCTTCTTTATGCGAATTTTACACTTTGGATTTTATAAAAAATTCTAGCATGGTCTTTTGTTGTCAGAAGTGGGATTCGAACCCATGCCGGGAACACCCGATTGCGACCTGAACGCAGCGCCTTAGACCGCTCGGCCATCCTGACACATTTACTCGTCTCCGTTCAACATTGAATACTCTAAAGAATATCTAACTATGCAAAATTTTGTCTTTTGTCATTAATGTAACAAAATTCCTTCATATGCGGCAATATCAGTGCAGCTTCTTTGTGCGAATTTTACACTTTGGATTTTATAAAAATTCAAGCATCAGCTTTTGTTGTCAGAAGTTGGATTCGAACCCACGCCGGGAACACCCGACTGCGACCTGAACGCAGCGCCTTAGACCGCTCGGCCATCCTGACACATTTACTCGTCTCCGTTCAACATTGAATACTCTAAAGAATATCTAACTATGCAAAATTTTGTCTTTTGTCATTAATGTAACAAAATTCATTCATATGCGGCAATATCAGTGCAGCTTCTTTATGCGAATTTTACACTTTGGATTTTATAAAAAATTCTAGCATCATCTTTTGTTGTCAGAAGTGGGATTCGAACCCACGCCGGGAACACCCGACTGCGACCTGAACGCAGCGCCTTAGACCGCTCGGCCATCCTGACAACTTTTACTCGTCTCCGTTCAACATTGAATACTCTAAAGAATATCTAACTATGCAAAATTTTGTCTTTTGTCATTAATGTAACAAAATTCATTCATATGCGGCAATATCAGTGCAGCTTCTTTGTGCGAATTTTACACTTTGGATTTTATAAAAATTCAAGCATCAGCTTTTGTTGTCAGAAGTGGGATTCGAACCCACGCCGGGAACACCCGACTGCGACCTGAACGCAGCGCCTTAGACCGCTCGGCCATCCTGACACATTTACTCGTCTCCGTTCAACATTGAATACTGTTAAGAATATCTAACTATGCACAATTTTGTCTTTTGTCATTAATGTAACAAAATTCATTCATATGCGGCAATATCAGTGCAGCTTCTTTATGCGAATTTTACACTTTGGATTTCATAAAAAATTCTAGCATCATCTTTTGTTGTCAGAAGTGGGATTCGAACCCACGCCGGGAACACCCGACTGCGAGCTGAACGCAGCGCCTTAGACCGCTCGGCCATCCTGACACATTTACTCGTCTCCGTTCAACATTGAATACTCTAAAGAATATCTAACTATGCAAAATTTTGTCTTTTGTCATTAATGTAACAAAATTCATTCATATGCGGCAATATCAGTGCAGCTTCTTTATGCGAATGTTACACTTTGGATTTTATAAAAATTCAAGCATCAGCTTTTGTTGTCAGAAGAGGGATTCGAACCCACGCCGGGAACACCCGACTGCGACCTGAACGCAGCGCCTTAGACCGCTCGGCCATCCTGACACATTAATCGTCTCCGTTCAACATTGAATACTCTAAAGAATATCTAACTATGCACAATTTTGTCTTTTGTCATTAATGTAACAAAATTCATTCATATGCGGCAATATCAGTGCAGCTTCTTTATGCGAATTTTACACTTTGGATTTTATAAAAATTCAAGCATCAGCTTTTGTTGTAAGAAGTGGGATTCGAACCCACGCCGGGAACACCCGACTGCGACCTGAACGCAGCGCCTTAGACCGCTCGGCCATCCTGACACATTTACTCGTCTCCGTTCAACATTGAATACTCTAAAGAATATCTAACTATGCAAAATATTGTCTTTTGTCATTAATGTAACAAAATTCATTCATATGCGGCAATATCAGTGCAGCTTCTTTATGCGAATTTTACACTTTGGATTTTATAAAAAATTCTAGCATCATCTTTTGTTGTCAGAAGTGGGATTCGAACCCACGCCGGGAACACCCGACTGCGAGCTGAACGCAGCGCCTTAGACCGCTCGGCCATCCTGACACATTTACTCGTCTCCGTTCAACATTGAATACTCTAAAGAATATCTAACTATGCAAAATTTTGTCTTTTGTCATTAATGTAACAAAATTCATTCATATGCGGCAATATCAGAGCAGCTTCTTTATGCGAATTTTACACTTTGGATTTTATAAAAAATTCTAGCATCATCTTTTGTTGTCAGAAGTGGGATTCGAACCCACGCCGGGAACACCCGACTGCGACCTGAACGCAGCGCCTTAGACCGCTCGGCCATCCTGACACATTTACTCGTCTCCGTTCAACATTGAATACTCTAAAGAATATCTAACTATGCAAAATTTTGTCTTTTGTCATTAATGTAACAAAATTCATTCATATGCGGCAATATCAGTGCAGCTTCTTTGTGCGAATTTTACACTTTGGATTTTATAAAAATTCAAGCATCAGCTTTTGTTGTCAGAAGTGGGATTCGAACCCACGCCGGGAACACCCGACTGCGACCTGAACGCAGCGCCTTAGACCGCTCGGCCATCCTGACACATTTACTCGTCTCCGTTCAACATTGAATACTCTAAAGAATATCTAACTATGCAAAATTTTGTCTTTTGTCATTAATGTAACAAAATTCATTCATATGCGGCAATATCAGTGCAGCTTCTTTATGCGAATTTTACACTTTGGATTTTATAAAAAATTCTAGCATGGTCTTTTGTTGTCAGAAGTGGGATTCGAACCCATGCCGGGAACACCCGATTGCGACCTGAACGCAGCGCCTTAGACCGCTCGGCCATCCTGACACATTTACTCGTCTCCGTTCAACATTGAATACTCTAAAGAATATCTAACTATGCAAAATTTTGTCTTTTGTCATTAATGTAACAAAATTCCTTCATATGCGGCAATATCAGTGCAGCTTCTTTGTGCGAATTTTACACTTTGGATTTTATAAAAATTCAAGCATCAGCTTTTGTTGTCAGAAGTTGGATTCGAACCCACGCCGGGAACACCCGACTGCGACCTGAACGCAGCGCCTTAGACCGCTCGGCCATCCTGACACATTTACTCGTCTCCGTTCAACATTGAATACTCTAAAGAATATCTAACTATGCAAAATTTTGTCTTTTGTCATTAATGTAACAAAATTCATTCATATGCGGCAATATCAGTGCAGCTTCTTTATGCGAATTTTACACTTTGGATTTTATAAAAAATTCTAGCATCATCTTTTGTTGTCAGAAGTGGGATTCGAACCCACGCCGGGAACACCCGACTGCGACCTGAACGCAGCGCCTTAGACCGCTCGGCCATCCTGACAACTTTTACTCGTCTCCGTTCAACATTGAATACTCTAAAGAATATCTAACTATGCAAAATTTTGTCTTTTGTCATTAATGTAACAAAATTCATTCATATGCGGCAATATCAGTGCAGCTTCTTTGTGCGAATTTTACACTTTGGATTTTATAAAAATTCAAGCATCAGCTTTTGTTGTCAGAAGTGGGATTCGAACCCACGCCGGGAACACCCGACTGCGACCTGAACGCAGCGCCTTAGACCGCTCGGCCATCCTGACACATTTACTCGTCTCCGTTCAACATTGAATACTGTTAAGAATATCTAACTATGCACAATTTTGTCTTTTGTCATTAATGTAACAAAATTCATTCATATGCGGCAATATCAGTGCAGCTTCTTTATGCGAATTTTACACTTTGGATTTCATAAAAAATTCTAGCATCATCTTTTGTTGTCAGAAGTGGGATTCGAACCCACGCCGGGAACACCCGACTGCGAGCTGAACGCAGCGCCTTAGACCGCTCGGCCATCCTGACACATTTACTCGTCTCCGTTCAACATTGAATACTCTAAAGAATATCTAACTATGCAAAATTTTGTCTTTTGTCATTAATGTAACCAAATTCATTCATATGCGGCAATATCAGTGCAGCTTCTTTATGCGAATGTTACACTTTGGATTTTATAAAAATTCAAGCATCAGCTTTTGTTGTCAGAAGAGGGATTCGAACCCACGCCGGGAACACCCGACTGCGACCTGAACGCAGCGCCTTAGACCGCTTTGCCATCCTGACACATTTACTCGTCTCCGTTCAACATTGAATACTCTAAAGAATATCTAACTATGCAAAATTTTGTCTTTTGTCATTAATGTAACAAAATTCATTCATATGCGGCAATATCAGTGCAGCTTCTTTATGCGAATTTTACACTTTGGATTTTATAAAAAATTCTAGCATCATCTTTTGTTGTCAGAAGTGGGATTCGAACCCACGCCGGGAACACCCGACTGCGAGCTGAACGCAGCGCCATAGACCGCTCGGCCATCCTGACACATTTACTCATCGACGTTCAACATTGAATACTCTAAAGAATATCTAACTATGCAAAATTTTGTCTTTTGTCATTAATGTAACAAAATTCATTCATATGCGGCAATATCAGTGCAGCTTCTTTGTGCGAATTTTACACTTTGGATTTTATAAAAATTCAAGCATCAGCTTTTGTTGTCAGAAGTTGGATTCGAACCCACGCCGGGAACACCCGACTGCGACCTGAACGCAGCGCCTTAGACCGCTCGGCCATCCTGACACATTTACTCGTCTCCGTTCCACATTGAATACTCTAAAGAATATCTAACTATGCAAAATTTTGTCTTTTGTCATTAATGTAACAAAATTCATTCATATGCGGCAATATCAGTGCAGCTTCTTTATGCGAATTTTACACTTTGGATTTTATAAAAAATTCTAGCATCGTCTTTTGTTGTCAGAAGTGGGATTCGAACCCATGCCGGGAACACCCGATTGCGACCTGAACGCAGCGCCTTAGACCGCTCGGCCATCCTGACACATTTACTCGTCTCCGTTCAACATTGAATACTCTAAAGAATATCTAACTATGCAAAATTTTGTCTTTTGTCATTAATGTAACAAAATTCATTCATATGCGGCAATATCAGTGCAGCTTCTTTGTGCGAATTTTACACTTTGGATTTTATAAAAATTCAAGCATCAGCTTTTGTTGTCAGAAGTTGGATTCGAACCCACGCCGGGAACACCCGACTGCGACCTGAACGCAGCGCCTTAGACCGCTCGGCCATCCTGACACATTTACTCGTCTCCGTTCAACATTGAATACTCTAAAGAATATCTAACTATGCAAAATTTTGTCTTTTGTCATTAATGTAACAAAATTCATTCATATGCGGCAATATCAGTGCAGCTTCTTTATGCGAATTTTACACTTTGGATTTTATAAAAAATTCTAGCATCATCTTTCGTTGTCAGAAGTGGGATTCGAACCCACGCCGGGAACACCCGACTGCGACCTGAACGCAGCGCCTTAGACCGCTTGGCCATCCTGACACATTTACTCGTCTCCGTTCAACATTGAATACTCTAAAGAATATCTAACTATGCAAAATTTTGTCTTTTGTCATTAATGTAACAAAATTCATTCATATGCGGCAATATCAGTGCAGCTTCTTTGTGCGAATTTTACACTTTGGATTTTATAAAAATTCAAGCATCAGCTTTTGTTGTCAGAAGTGGGATTCGAACCCACGCCGGGAACACCCGACTGCGACCTGAACGCAGCGCCTTAGACCGCTCGGCCATCCTGACACATTTACTCGTCTCCGTTCAACATTGAATACTCTTAAGAATATCTAACTATGCCAAATTTTGTCTTTTGTCATTAATGTAACAAAATTCATTCATATGCGGCAATATCAGTGCAGCTTCTTTATGCGAATTTTACTCTTCGGATTTTATAAAAAATTCTAGCATCATCTTTTGTTGTCAGAAGTGGGATTCGAACCCACGCCGGGAACACCCGACTGCGAGCTGAACGCAGCGCCTTAGACCGCTCGGCCATCCTGACACATTTACTCGTCTCCGTTCAACATTGAATACTCTAAAGAATATCTAACTATGCAAAATTTTGTCTTTTGTCATTAATGTAACCAAATTCATTCATATGCGGCAATATCAGTGCAGCTTCTTTATGCGAATGTTACACTTTGGATTTTATAAAAATTCAAGCATCAGCTTTTGTTGTAAGAAGTGGGATTCGAACCCACGCCGGGAACACCCGACTGCGACCTGAACGCAGCGCCTTAGACCGCTTTGCCATCCTGACACATTTACTCGTCTCCGTTCAACATTGAATACTCTAAAGAATATCTAACTATGCAAAATTTTGTCTTTTGTCATTAATGTAACAAAATTCATTCATATGCGGCAATATCAGTGCAGCTTCTTTATGCGAATTTTACACTTTGGATTTTATAAAAAATTCTAGCATCATCTTTTGTTGTCAGAAGTGGGATTCGAACCCACGCCGGGAACACCCGACTGCGAGCTGAACGCAGCGCCTTAGACCGCTCGGCCATCCTGACACATTTACTCGTCGACGTTCAACATTGAATACTCTAAAGAATATCTAACTATGCAAAATTTTGTCTTTTGTCATTAATGTAACAAAATTCATTCATATGCGGCAATATCAGTGCAGCTTCTTTATGCGAATTTTACACTTTGGATTTTATAAAAAATTCTAGCATCATCTTTTGTTGTCAGAAGTGGGATTCGAACCCACGCCGGGAACACCCGACTGCGAGCTGAACGCAGCGCCTTAGACCGCTCGGCCATCCTGACACATTTACTCGTCGACGTTCAACATTGAATACTCTAAAGAATATCTAACTATGCAAAATTTTGTCTTTTGTCATTAATGTAACAAAATTCATTCATATGCGGCAATATCAGTGCAGCTTCTTTGTGCGAATTTTACACTTTGGATTTTATAAAAATTCAAGCATCAGCTTTTGTTGTCAGAAGTGGGATTCGAACCCACGCCGGGAACACCCGACTGCGACCTGAACGCAGCGCCTTAGACCGCTCGGCCATCCTGACACATTTACTCGTCTCCGTTCAACATTGAATACTCTAAAGAATATCTAACTATGCAAAATTTTGTCTTTTGTCATTAATGTAACAAAATTCATTCATATGCGGCAATATCAGTGCAGCTTCTTTGTGCGAATTTTACACTTTGGATTTTATAAAAATTCAAGCATCAGCTTTTGTTGTCAGAAGTTGGATTCGAACCCACGCCGGGAACACCCGACTGCGACCTGAACGCAGCGCCTTAGACCGCTCGGCCATCCTGACACATTTACTCGTCTCCGTTCAACATTGAATACTCTAAAGAATATCTAACTATGCAAAATTTTGTCTTTTGTCATTAATGTAACAAAATTCATTCATATGCGGCAATATCAGTGCAGCTTCTTTATGCGAATTTTACACTTTGGATTTTATAAAAAATTCTAGCATCATCTTTTGTTGTCAGAAGTGGGATTCGAACCCACGCCGGGAACACCCGACTGCGACCTGAACGCAGCGCCTTAGACCGCTCGGCCATCCTGACACATTTACTCGTCTCCGTTCAACATTGAATACTCTAAAGAATATCTAACTATGCAAAATTTTGTCTTTTGTCATTAATGTAACAAAATTCATTCATATGCGGCAATATCAGTGCAGCTTCTTTGTGCGAATTTTACACTTTGGATTTTATAAAAATTCAAGCATCAGCTTTTGTTGTCAGAAGTGGGATTCGAACCCACGCCGGGAACACCCGACTGCGACCTGAACGCAGCGCCTTAGACCGCTCGGCCATCCTGACACATTTACTCGTCTCCGTTCAACATTGAATACTCTTAAGAATATCTAACTATGCCAAATTTTGTCTTTTGTCATTAATGTAACAAAATTCATTCATATGCGGCAATATCAGTGCAGCTTCTTTATGCGAATTTTACACTTTGGATTTTATAAAAAATTCTAGCATCATCTTTTGTTGTCAGAAGTGGGATTCGAACCCACGCCGGGAACACCCGACTGCGAGCTGAACGCAGCGCCTTAGACCGCTCGGCCATCCTGACACATTTACTCGTCTCCGTTCAACATTGAATACTCTAAAGAATATCTAACTATGCAAAATTTTGTCTTTTGTCATTAATGTAACCAAATTCATTCATATGCGGCAATATCAGTGCAGCTTCTTTATGCGAATGTTACACTTTGGATTTTATAAAAATTCAAGCATCAGCTTTTGTTGTAAGAAGTGGGATTCGAACCCACGCCGGGAACACCCGACTGCGACCTGAACGCAGCGCCTTAGACCGCTTTGCCATCCTGACACATTTACTCGTCTCCGTTCAACATTGAATACTCTAAAGAATATCTAACTATGCAAAATTTTGTCTTTTGTCATTAATGTAACAAAATTCATTCATATGCGGCAATATCAGTGCAGCTTCTTTATGCGAATTTTACACTTTGGATTTTATAAAAAATTCTAGCATCATCTTTTGTTGTCAGAAGTGGGATTCGAACCCATGCCGGGAACACCCGACTGCGAGCTGAACGCAGCGTCTTAGACCGCTCGGCCATCCTGACACATTTACTCGTCGACGTTCAACATTGAATACTCTAAAGAATATCTAACTATGCAAAATTTTGTCTTTTGTCATTAATGTAACAAAATTCATTCATATGCGGCAATATCAGTGCAGCTTCTTTATGCGAATTTTACACTTTAGATTTTATAAAAATTCAAGCATCAGCTCTTGTTGTCAGAAGTGGGATTCGAACCCACGCCGGGAACACCCGACTGCGACCTGAACGCAGCGCCTTAGACCGCTCGGCCATCCTGACACATTTACTACTCTCCGTTCAACATTGAATACTCTAAAGAATATCTAACTATGCAAAATTTTGTCTTTTGTCATTAATGTAACAAAATTCATTCATATGCGGCAATATCAGTGCAGCTTCTTTATGCGAATTTTACACTTTGGATTGTATAAAAATTCAAGCATCAGCTTTTGTTGTCAGAAGTGGGATTCGTACCCACGCCGGGAACACCCGACTGCGCCCTGAACGCAGCGCCTTAGACCGCTCGGCCATCCTGACACATTTACTCGTCTCCGTTCAACATTGAATACTCTAAAGAATAACTATGCAAAATTTTGTCTTCTGTCATTAATGTAACAAAATTCATTCATATGCGGCAATATCAGTGCAGCTTCTTTATGCGAATTTTACACTTTGGATTTTATAAAAATTCAAGCATCATCTTTTGTTGTCAGAAGTGGGATTCGAACCCACGCCGGGAACACCCGACTGCGACCTGAACGCAGCGCCTTAGACCGCTCGGCCATCCTGACACATTTACTCGTCTCCGTTCAACATTGAATACTCTAAAGAATATCTAACTATGCAAAATTTTGTCTTTTGTCATTAATGTAACAAAATTCATTCATATGCGGCAATATCAGTGCAGCTTCTTTATGCGAATTTTAAAATTTGGATTTTATAAAAATTCAAGCATCATCACTTGTTGTCAGACGTGGGATTCGAACCCACGCCGGGAACACCCGACTGCGCCCTGAACGCAGCGCCTTAGACCGCTCGGCCATCCTGACACATTTACTCGTCTCCGTTCAACATTGAATACTCTAAAGAATAACTATGCAAAATTTTGTCTTCTGACATTAATGTAACAAAATTCAATAATATGCGGCAATATCAGTGCAGCTTCTTTATGCGAATTTTACACTTTGGATTTTATAAAAATTCAAGACTCAGCTTTTGTTGTCAGAAGTGGGATTCAAACCCACGCCGGGAACACCCGACTTCGACCTGAACGCAGCGCCTTAGACCGCTCGGCCATCCTGACACATTTACTCGTCTCCGTTCAACATTGAATACTCTAAAGAATATCTAACTATGCAAAATTTGTCTTTTGTCATTAATGTAACAAAATTCATTCATATGCTGCAATATCAGTGCAGCTTCTTTATGCGAATTTTACACTTTGGATTTTATAAAAATTCGAGCATCAGCTTTTGTTGTCAGAAGTGGGATTCGAACCCACGCCGGGAACACCCGACTGCGACCTGAACGCAGCGCCTTAGACCGCTCGGCCATCCTGACACATTCACTCGTCTCCGTTCAACATTGAATACTCTAAAGAATTACTATGCAAAATTTTGTCTTTTGTCATTAATGTAACAAAATTCATTCATATGCGGCAATATCAGTGCAGCTTCTTTATGCGAATTTTACACTTTGGATTTTATAAAAATTCAAGCATCATCACTTGTTGTCAGAAGTGGGATTCGAACCCACGCCGGGAACACCCGACTGCGACCTGAACGCAGCGCCTTAGACCGCTCGGTCATCCTGACACATTTACTCGTCTCCGTTCAACAGTGAATACTCTATAGAATATCTAACTATGCAAAATTTTGTCTTTTGTCATTAATGTAACAAAATTCATTCATATGCGGCAATATCAGTGCAGCTTCTTTATGCGAATTTAGCACTGTGGATTTTATACAAATTCAAGCATCAGCTTTTGTTGTCAGAAGTGGGATTCGAACCCACGTCGGGAACACCCGACTGCGACCTGAACGCAGCGCCTTAGACCGCTTGGCCATCCTGACACATTTACTACTCTCCGTTCAACATTGAATACTCTAAAGAATATCTAACTATGCAAAATTTTGTCTTTTGTCATTAATGAAACAGAATTCATTCATATGCGGCAATAACAGTGCAGCTTCTTTATGCGAATTTTACACTTTGGATTTTATAAAAATTCAAGCATCAGCTCTTGTTGTCAGAAGTGGGAGTCGCACCAATGCCGGGAACACCCGACTGCTACCTGAACGCAGCGCCTTAGACCGCTCGGCCATCCTGACACATTTACTCGTCTCCGTTCAACATTGAATACTCTAAAGACTATCTAACTATGCAAAATTTCGTCTTTTGTCATTAATGTAACAAAATTCATTCATATGCGGCAATATCAGTGCAGCTTCTTTATGCGAATTTTACACTTTGGATTTTATAAAAATTCAAGCATCAGCTTTTGTTGTCAGAAGTGGGATTCGAACCAACGCCGGGAACACCCGACTGCAACCTGAACGCCGCGCCTTAGACCGCTCGGCCATCCTGACACATTTACTCGTCTCCGTTTAACATTGAATACTCTTAAGAATATCTAACTATGCAAAATTTTGTCTTTTGTCATTAATGTAACAAAATTCATTCATATGCGGCAATATCAGTGCAGCTTCTTTATGCGAATTTTACACTTTGGATTGTATAAAAATTCAAGCATCAGCTTTTGTTGTCAGAAGTGGGATTCGTACCCACGCCGGGAACACCCGACTGCGCCCTGAACGCAGCGCCTTAGACCGCTCGGCCATCCTGACACATTTACTCGTCTCCGTTCAACATTGAATACTCTAAAGAAAAACTATGCAAAATTTTGTCTTCTGTCATTAATGTAACAAAATTCATTCATATGCGGCAATATCAGTGCAGCTTCTTCGTGCGAATTTTACACTTTGGATTTTATAAAAATTCAAGACTCAGCTTTTGTTGTCAGAAGTGGGATTCGAACCCACGCCGGGAACACCCGACTGCGACCTGAACGCAGCGCCTTAGACCGCTCGGCCATCCTGACACATTTACTCGTCTCCGTTCAACATTGAATACTCTTAAGAATATCTAACTATGCAAAATTTTGTCTTTTGTCATTAATGTAACAAAATTCATTCATATGCGGCAATATCAGTGCAGCTTCTTTATGCGAATTTTACACTTTGGATTTTATAAAAAATTCTAGCATCATCTTTTGTTGTCAGAAGTGGGATTCGAACCCACGCCGGGAACACCCGACTGCGAGCTGAACGCAGCGCCTTAGACCGCTCGGCCATCCTGACACATTTACTCGTCTCCGTTCAACATTGAATACTCTAAAGAATATCTAACTATGCAAAATTTTGTCTTTTGTCATTAATGTAACAAAATTCATTCATATGCGGCAATATCAGTGCAGCTTCTTTATAAGAATTTTACACTTTGGATTTTATAAAAATTCAAGCATCAGCTTTTGTTGTAAGAAGTGGGATTCGAACCCACGCCGGGAACACCCGACTGCGAGCTGAACGCAGCGCCTTAGACCGCTCGGCCATCCTGACACATTTACTCGTCTCCGTTCAACATTCAATACTCTAAAGAATATCTAACTATGCAAAATTTTGTCTTTTGTCATTAATGTAACAAAATTCATTCATATGCGGCAATATCAGTGCAGCTTCTTTATGCGAATTTTACACTTTGGATTTTATAAAAATTCAAGCATCATCTTTTGTTGTCAGAAGTGGGATTCGAACCCACGCCGGGAACACCCGACTGCGACCTGAACGCAGCGCCTTAGACCGCTCGGCCATCCTGACACATTTACTCGTCTCCGTTCAACATTGAATACTCTAAAGAATATCTAACTATGCAAAATTTTGTCTTATGTCATTAATGTAACAAAATTCATTCATATGCGGCAATATCAGTGCAGCTTCTTTATGCGAATTTTAAAATTTGGATTTTATAAAAATTCAAGCATCATCACTTGTTGTCAGACGTGGGATTCGAACCCACGCCGGGAACACCCGACTGCGACCTGAACGCAGCGCCTTAGACCGCTCGGCCATCCTGACACATTTACTCGTCTCCGTTCAACATTGAATACTCTAAAGAATATCTAACTATGCAAAATTTTGTCTTTTGTCATTAATGTAACAAAATTCATTCATATGCGGCAATATCAGTGCAGCTTCTTTGTGCGAATTTTACACTTTGGATTTTATAAAAATTCAAGACTAAGCTTTTGTTGTCAGAAGTGGGATTCGAACCCACGCCGGGAACACCCGACTGCGACCTGAACGCAGCGCCTTAGACCGCTCGGCCATCCTGACACATTTACTCGTCTCCGTTCAACATTGAATACTCTAAAGAATATCTAACTATGCAAAATTTTGTCTTTTGTCATTAATGTAACAAAATTCATTCATATGCGGCAATATCAGTGCAGCTTCGTTATGCGAATTTCAAAATTTGGATTTTATAAAAATTCAAGCATCATCACTTGTTGTCAGACGTGGGATTCGAACCCACGCCGGGAACACCCGACTGCGACCTGAACGCAGCGCCTTAGACCGCTCGGTCATCCTGACACATTTACTCGTCTCCGTTCAACATTGAATACTCTAAAGAATATCTAACTATGCAAAATTTTGTCTTTTGTCATTAATGTAACAAAATTCATTCATATGCGGCAATATCAGTGCAGCTTCTTTGTGCGAATTTTACACTTTGGATTTTATAAAAATTCAAGCATCAGCCTTTGTTGTCAGAAGTGGGATTCGAACCCACGCCGGGAACACTCGACTGCGACCTGAACGCAGCGCCTTAGACCGCTCGGCCATCCTGACACATTTACTCGTCTCCGTTCAACATTGAATACTCTAAAGAATATCTAACTATGCAAAATTTTGTCTTTTGTCATTAATGTAACAAAATTCATTCATATGCGGCAATATCAGTGCAGCTTCTTTATGCGAATTTTAAACTTTGGATTTTATAAAAATTCAAGCATCATCACTTGTTGTCAGACGTGGGATTCGAACCCACGCCGGGAACACCCGACTGCGACCTGAACGCAGCGCCTTAGACCGCTCGGCCATCCTGACACATTTACTCGTCTCCGTTCAACATTGAATACTCTAAAGAATATCTAACTATGCAAAATTTTGTCTTTTGTCATTAATGTAACAAAATTCATTCATATGCGGCAATATCAGTGCAGCTTCTTTATGCGAATTTAGCACTGTGGATTTTATAAAAATTCAAGCATCAGCTTTTGTTGTCAGAAGTGGGATTCGAACCCACGCCGGGAACACCCGACTGCGACCTGAACGCAGCGTCTTAGACCGCTTGGCCATCCTGACACATTTACTACTCTCCGTTCAACATTGAATACTCTAAAGAATATCTAACTATGCAAAATTTTGTCTTTTGTCATTAATGTAACAAAATTCATTCATATGCGGCAATATCAGTGCATCTTCTTTATGCGAATTTTACACTTTGGATTTTATAAAAATTCAAGCATCAGCTTTTGTTGTCAGAAGTGGGATTCGAACCAACGCCGGGAACACCCGACTGCAACCTGAACGCCGCGCCTTAGACCGCTCGGCCATCCTGACACATTTACTCGTCTCCGTTCAACATTGAATACTCTAAAGAATATCTAACTATGCAAAATTTTGTCTTTTGTCATTAATGTAACAAAATTCATTCATATGCGGCAATATCAGTGCAGCTTCTTTATGCGAATTTTACACTTTGGATTTTATAAAAATTCAAGCATCAGCTTTTGTTGTCAGAAGTGGGATTCGAACCAACGCCGGGAACACCCGACTGCAACCTGAACGCCGCGCCTTAGACCGCTCGGCCATCCTGACACATTTACTCGTCTCCGTTCAACATTGAATACTCTAAAGAATATCTAACTATGCAAAATTTTGTCTTTTGTCATTAATGTAACAAAATTCATTCATATGCGGCAATATCAGTGCAGCTTCTTTATGCGAATTTTACACTTTGGATTTTATAAAAATTCAAGCATTATCTTTTGTTGTCAGAAGTAGGATTCGAACCCACGCCGGGAACACCCGACTGCGACCTGAACGCAGCGCCTTAGACCGCTCGGCCATCCTGACACATTTACTCGTCTCCGTTCAACATTGAATACTCTAAAGAATATCTAACTATGCAAAATTTTGTCTTTTGTCATTAATGTAACAAAATTCATTCATATGCGGCAATATCAGTGCAGCTTCTTTATGCGAATTTAGCACTGTGGATTTTATAAAAATTCAAGCATCAGCTTTTGTTGTCAGAAGTGGGATTCGAACCCACGCCGGGAACACCCGACTGCGACCTGAACGCAGCGTCTTAGACCGCTTGGCAATCCTGACACATTTACTACTCTCCGTTCAACATTGAATACTCTAAAGAATATCTAACTATGCAAAATTTTGTCTTTTGTCATTAATGTAACAAAATTCATTCATATGCGGCAATATCAGTGCATCTTCTTTATGCGAATTTTACACTTTGGATTTTATAAAAATTCAAGCATCAGCTTTTGTTGTCAGAAGTGGGATTCGAACCAACGCCGGGAACACCCGACTGCAACCTGAACGCCGCGCCTTAGACCGCTCGGCCATCCTGACACATTTACTCGTCTCCGTTCAACATTGAATACTCTAAAGAATATCTAACTATGCAAAATTTTGTCTTTTGTCATTAATGTAACAAAATTCATTCATATGCGGCAATATCAGTGCATCTTCTTTATGCGAATTTTACACTTTGGATTTTATAAAAATTCAAGCATCAGCTTTTGTTGTCAGAAGTGGGATTCGAACCAACGCCGGGAACACCCGACTGCAACCTGAACGCCGCGCCTTAGACCGCTCGGCCATCCTGACACATTTACTCGTCTCCGTTCAACATTGAATACTCTAAAGAATATCTAACTATGCAAAATTTTGTCTTTTGTCATTAATGTAACAAAATTCATTCATATGCGGCAATATCAGTGCAGCTTCTTTATGCGAATTTTACACTTTGGATTTTATAAAAATAAAAGCATTATCTTTTGTTGTCAGAAGTGGGATTCGAACCCACGCCGGGAACACCCGACTGCGACCTGAACGCAGCGCCTTAGACCGCTCGGCCATCCTGACACATTTACTCGTCTCCGTTCAACATTGAATACTCTAAAGAATATCTAACTATGCAAAATTTTGTCTTTTGTCATTAATGTAACAAAATTCATTCATATGCGGCAATATCAGTGCAGCTTCTTTATGCGAATTTCAAAATTTGGATTTTATAAAAATTCAAGCATCATCACTTGTTGTCAGACGTGGGATTCGAACCCACGCCGGGAACACCCGACTGCGACCTGAACGCAGCGCCTTAGACCGCTCGGCCATCCGCACACATTTACTCGTCTCCGTTCAACATTGAATACTCTAAAGAATATCTAACTATGCAAAATTTTGTCTTTTGTCATTAATGTAACAAAATTCATTCATATGCGGCAATATCAGTGCAGCTTCTTTGTGCGAATTTTACACTTTGGATTTTATAAAAATTCAAGACTCAGCTTTTGTTGTCAGAAGTGGGATTCGAACCCACGCCGGGAACACCCGACTTCGACCTGAACGCAGCGCCTTAGACCGCTCGGCCATCCTTACACATTTACTCGTCTCCGTTCAACATTGAATACTCTAAAGAATATCTAACTATGCAAAATTTTGTCTTTTGTCATTAATGTAACAAAATTCATTCATATGCGGCAATATCAGTGCAGCTTCTTTATGCGAATTTTAAACTTTGGATTTTATAAAAGTTCAAGCATCATCACTTGTTGTCAGACGTGGGATTCGAACCCACGCCGGGAACACCCGACTGCGACCTGAACGCAGCGCCTTAGACCGCTCGGCCATCCTGACACATTTACTCGTCTGCGTTCAACATTGAATACTCTAAAGAATATCTAACTATGCAAAATTTTGTCTTTTGTCATTAATGTAACCAAATTCATTCATATGCGGCAATATCAGTGCAGCTTCTTTGTGCGAATTTTACACTTTGGATTTTAAACAAAATTCAAGCATCAGCTTTTGTTATTAGAAGTGGGATTCGAACCCACGCCGGGAACACCCGACTGCGACCTGAACGCAGCGCCTTAGACCGCTCGGCCATCCTGACACATTTACTCGTCTCCGTTCAACATTGAATACTCTAAAGAATATCTAACTATGCAAAATTTTGTCTTTTGTCATTAATGTAACAAAATTCATTCATATGCGGCAATATCAGTGCAGCTTCTTTATGCGAATTTAGCACTGTGGATTTTATAAAAATTCAAGCATCAGCTTTTGTTGTCAGAAGTGGGATTCGAACCCACGCCGGGAACACCCGACTGCGACCTGAACGCAGCGTCTTAGACCGCTTGGCCATCCTGACACATTTACTACTCTCCGTTCAACATTGAATACTCTAAAGAATATCTAACTATGCAAAATTTTGTCTTTTGTCATTAATGTAACAAAATTCATTCATATGCGGCAATATCAGTGCATCTTCTTTATGCGAATTTTACACTTTGGATTTTATAAAAATTCAAGCATCAGCTTTTGTTGTCAGAAGTGGGATTCGAACCAACGCCGGGAACACCCGACTGCAACCTGAACGCAGCGCCTTAGACCGCTCGGCCATCCTGACACATTTACTCGTCTCCGTTCAACATTGAATACTCTTAAGAATATCTAACTATGCAAAATTTTGTCTTTTGTCATTAATGTAACAAAATTCATTCATATGCGGCAATATCAGTGCATCTTCTTTATGCGAATTTTACACTTTGGATTTTATAAAAATTCAAGCATCAGCTCTTGTTGTCAGAAGTGGGATTCGAACCCACGCCGGGAACACCCGACTGCGACCTGAACGCAGCGCCTTAGACCGCTCGGCCATCCTTACAGATTTACTACTCTCCGTTCAACATTGAATACTCTAAAGAATATCTAACTATGCAACATTTTGTCTTTTGTCATTAATGTAACAAAATTCATTCATATGCGGCAATATCAGTGCAGCTTCTTTATGCGAATTTTACACTTTGGATTTTATAAAAATTCAAGCATCAGCTTTTGTTGTCAGAAGTGGGATTCGTACCACCGCCGGGAACACCCGACTGCGCCCTGAACGCAGCGCCTTAGACCGCTTAGCCATCCTGACACATTTACTCCTCTCCGTTCAACATTGAATAATCTAAAGAATAACTATGCAAAATTTTGTCTTCTGTCATTAATGTAACAAAATTCATTCATATGCGGCAATATCAGTGCAGCTTCTTTATGCGAATTTTACACTTTGGATTTTATAAAAATTCAAGCATCAGCTTTTGTTGTCAGAAGTTGGATTCGAACCAACGCCGGGAACACCAGACTGCGACCTGAACGCAGCGCCTTAGACCGCTCGGCCATCCTGACACATTTACTCGTCTCCGTTCAACATTGAATACTCTAAAGAATATCTAACTATGCAAAATTTTGTCTTTTGTCATTAATGTAACAAAATTCATTCATATGCGGCAATATCAGTGCAGCTTCTTTATGCGAATTTTACACTTTGGATTTTAAACAAAATTCAAGCATCAGCTTCTGTTGTCAGAAGTGGGATTCGAACCCACGCCGGGAACACCCGACTGCGACCTGAACGCAGCGCCTTAGACCGCTCGGCCATCCTGATACATTTACTCGTCTCCGTTCAACATTGAATACTCTAAAGAATATCTAACTATGCAACATTTTGTCTTTTGTCATTAATGTAACAAAATTCATTCATATGCGGCAATATCAGTGCAGCTTCTTTATGCGAATTTTACACTTTGGATTTTATAAAAATTCAAGCATCAGCTTTTGTTGTAAGAAGTGGGATTCGAACCCACGCCGGGAACACACGACTGCGACCTGAACGCAGCGCCTTAGACCGCTCGGCCATCCTGACACATTTACTCGTCTCCGTTCAACATTGAATACTCTAAAGAATATCTAACTATGCAAAATTTTGTCTTTTGTCATTAATGTAACAAAATTCATTCATATGCGGCAATATCAGTGCATCTTCTTTATGCGAATTTTACACTTTGGATTTTATAAAAATTCAAGCATCAGCTTTTGTTGTCAGAAGTGCGATTTGAACCAACGCCGGGAACACCCGACTGCAACCTGAACGCCGCGCCTTAGACCGCTCGGCCATCCTGACACATTTACTCGTCTCCGTTCAACATTGAATACTGTTAAGCATATGTAACTATGCAAAATTTTGTCTTTTTTCATTAATGTAACAAAATTCATTCATATGCGGCAATATCAGTGCAGCTTCTTTATGCGAATTTTGCACTTTGGATTTTATAAAAATTCAAGCATCAGCTTTTGTTGTCAGAAGTGGGATTCGAACCCACGCCGGGAACACCCGACTGCGACCTGAACGCAGCGCCTTTGACCGCTCGGCCATCCTGACACATTTACTCGTCTCCGTTCAACATTGAATACTCTAAAGAATATCTAACTATGCAAAATTTTGTCTTTTGTCATTAATGTAACAAAATTCATTCATATGCGGCAATATCAGTGCAGCTTCTTTATGCGAATTTTACACTTTGGATTTTATAAAAATTCAAGCATCAGCTTTTGTTGTAAGAAGTGGGATTCGAACCCACGCCGGGAACACCCGACTGCGACCTGAACTTAGACCGCTCGGCCATCCTGACACATTTACTCGTCTCCGTTCAACATTGAATACTCTTAAGAATATCTAACTATGCAAAATTTTGTCTTTTGTCATTAATGTAACAAAATTCATTCATATGCGGCAATATCAGTGCAGCTTCTTTATGCGAATTTTACACTTTGGATTTTATAAAAAATTCTAGCATCATCTTTTGTTGTCAGAAGTGGGATTCGAACCCACGCCGGGAACACCCGACTGCGAGCTGAACGCAGCGCCTTAGACCGCTCGGCCATCCTGACACATTTACTCGTCTCCGTTCAACATTGAATACTCTAAAGAATATCTAACTATGCAAAATTTTGTCTTTTGTCATTAATGTAACAAAATTCATACATATGCGGCAATATCAGTGCAGCTTCTTTATGCGAATTTTACACTTTGGATTTTATAAAAATTCAAGCATCAGCTTTTGTTGTAAGAAGTGGGATTCGAACCAACGCCGGGAACACCCGACTGCGACCTGAACGCAGCGCCTTAGACCGCTCGGCCATCCTTACACATTTACTCGTCTCCGTTCAACATTGAATACTCTAAAGAATATCTAACTATGCAAAATTTTGTCTTTTGTCATTATTGTAACAAAATTCATTCATTTGCGGCAATATCAGTGCAGCTTCTTTATGCGAATTTTACACTTTGGATTTTATAAAAATTCAAGCATCAGCTTTTGTTGTAAGAAGTGGGATTCAAACCAACGCCGGGAACACCCGACTGCGACCTGAACGCAGCGCCTTAGACCGCTCGGCCATCCTGACACATTTACTCGTCTCCGTTCAACATTGAATACTCTAAAGAATATCTAACTATGCAAAATTTTGTCTTTTGTCATTAATGTAACAAAATTCATTCATTTGCGGCAATATCAGTGCAGCTTCTTTATGCGAATTTTACACTTTGGATTTTATAAAAATTCAAGCATCAGCTTTTGTTGTAAGAAGTGGGATTCGAACCAACGCCGGGAACACCCGACTGCGACCTGACCGCAGCGTCTTAGACCGCTCGGCCATCCTGACACATTTACTCGTCTCCGTTCAACATTGAATACTCTAAAGAATATCTAACTATGCAAAATTTTGTCTTTTGTCATTAATGTAACAAAATTCATTCATTTGCGGCAATATCAGTGCAGCTTCTTTATGCGAATTTTACACTTTGGATTTTATAAAAATTCAAGCATCAGCTTTTGTTGTAAGAAGTGGGATTCGAACCAACGCCGGGAATACCCGACTGCGACCTGAACGCAGCGCCTTAGACCGCTCGGCCATCCTGACACATTTACTCGTCTCCGTTCAACATTGAATACTCTAAAGAATATCTAACTATGCAAAATTTTGTCTTTTGTCATTAATGTAACAAAATTCATTCATTTGCGGCAATATCAGTGCAGCTTCTTTATGCGAATTTTACACTTTGGATTTTATAAAAATTCAAGCATCAGCTTTTGTTGTAAGAAGTGGGATTCGAACCAAGGCCGGGAACACCCGACTGCGACCTGAACGCAGCGCCTTAGACCGCTCGGCCATCCTGACACATTTACTCGTCTCTGTTCAACATTGAATACTCTAAAGAATATCTAACTATGCAAAATTTTGTCTTTTGTAATTAATGTAACAAAATTCATTCATATGCGGCAATATCAGTGCAGCTTCTTTATGCGAATTTTACACTTAGGATTTTATAAAAATTCAAGCATCAGCTTTTGTTGTAAGAAGTGGGATTCGAACCCACGCCGGGAACACCCGACGGCGACCTGAACCCAGCGCCTTAGACCGCTCGGCCATCCTCACACATTTACTCGTCTCCGTTCAACATTGAATACTCTAAAGAATATCTAACTATGCAAAATTTTGTCTTTTGTCATTAATGTAACAAAATTCATTCATATGCGGCAATATCAGTGCAGCTACTTTATGCGAATTTTACACTTTGGATTTTATAAAAATTCAAGCATCAGCTTTTGTTGTAAGAAGTGGGATTCGAACCAACGCCGGGAACACCCGACTGCGACCTGAACGCAGCGCCTTAGGCCGCTCGGCCATCCTGATACATTTACTCGTCTCCATTCAACATTGACTACTCTAAAGAATATCTAACTATGCAAAATTTTGTCTTCTGTCATTAATGTAACAAAATTAATTCTTATGCGGCCATATCAGTGCAGCTTCTTTATGCGAATTTTACACTTTGGATTTTATAAAAATTCAAGCATCAGCTTTTGTAGTCAGAAGCGGGATTCGAACCCACGCCGGGAACACCCGACTGCGACCTGAACGCAGCGCCTTAGACCGCTCGGCCATCCTGACACATTTACTCGTCTCCGTTCAACATTTAATACTCTAAAGCATATCTAACTATGCAAAATTTTGTCTTTTGTCATAAATGTAACAAAATTCATTCATTTGCGGCAATATCAGTGCAGCTTCTTTATGCGAATTTTACACTTTGGATTTTATAAAAATGCAAGCATCAGCGTTTGTTGTCAGAAGTGGGATTCGAACCCGCGCCGGGAACACCCGACTACGACCTGAACGCAGCGCCTTAGACCGCTCGGCCATCCTGACACATTTACTCGTCTCCGTTCAACATTGAATACTCTAAAGAATATCTAACTATGCAAAATTTTGTCTTTTGTCATTAATGTAACAAAATTCATTCATTTGCGGCAATATCAGTGCAGCTTCTTTATGCGAATTTTACACTTTGGATTTTATAAAAATTCAAGCATCAGCTTTTGTTGTCAGAAGTGGGATTCGAACCCACGCCGGGAACACCCGACTGCGACCTTAACGCAGCGCCTTAGACCGCTCGGCCATCCTGACACATTTACTCGTCTCCGTTCAACATTGAATACTCTAAAGAATATCTAACTATGCAAAATTTTGTCTTTTGTCATTAATGTAACAAAATTCATTCATATGCGGCAATATCAGTGCAGCTACTTTATGCGAATTTTACACTTTGGATTTTATAAAAATTCAAGCATCAGCTTTTGTTGTAAGAAGTGGGATTCGAACCAACGCCGGGAACACCCGACTGCGACCTGAACGCAGCGCCTTAGGCCGCTCGGCCATCCTGATACATTTACTCGTCTCCATTCAACATTGACTACTCTAAAGAATATCTAACTATGCAAAATTTTGTCTTCTGTCATTAATGTAACAAAATTAATTCTTATGCGGCCATATCAGTGCAGCTTCTTTATGCGAATTTTACACTTTGGATTTTATAAAAATTCAAGCATCAGCTTTTGTAGTCAGAAGTGGGATTCGAACCCACGCCGGGAACACCCGACTGCGACCTGAACGCAGCGCCTTAGACCGCTCGGCCATCCTGACACATTTACTCGTCTCCGTTCAACATTTAATACTCTAAAGCATATCTAACTATGCAAAATTTTGTCTTTTGTCATAAATGTAACAAAATTCATTCATTTGCGGCAATATCAGTGCAGCTTCTTTATGCGAATTTTACACTTTGGATTTTATAAAAATTCAAGCATCAGCTTTTGTTATCAGAAGTGGGATTCGAACCCGCGCCGGGAACACCCGACTACGACCTGAACGCAGCGCCTTAGACCGCTCGGCCATCTTGACACATTTACTCGTCTCCGTTCAACATTGAATACTCTAAAGAATATCTAACTATGCAAAATTTTGTCTTTTGTCATTAATGTAACAAAATTCATTCATATGCGGCAATATCAGTGCAGCTTCTTTATGCGAATTTTACACTTTGGATTTTATAAAAATGCAAGCATCAGCGTTTGTTGTCAGAAGTGGGATTCGAACCCGCGCCGGGAACACCCGACTACGACCTGAACGCAGCGCCTTAGACCGCTCGGCCATCCTGACACATTTACTCGTCTCCGTTCAACATTGAATACTCTAAAGAATATCTAACTATGCAAAATTTTGTCTTTTGTCATTAATGTAACAAAATTCATTCATATGCGGCAATATCAGTGCAGCTTCTTTATGCGAATTTTACACTTTGGATTTTATAAAAATGCAAGCCTCAGCTTTTGTTGTCATCAGTGGGATTCGAACCCACGCCGGGAACACCCGACTGCGACCTGAACGCAGCGCCTTAGACCGCTCGGCCATCCTGACACATTTACTCGTCTCCGTTCAACATTGAATACTCTAAAGAATATATCTAACTATGCAAAATTTTGTCTTTTGTCAT
Source organism: Euprymna scolopes (assembly GCF_053919585.1). Classification (NCBI taxonomy): domain Eukaryota; kingdom Metazoa; phylum Mollusca; class Cephalopoda; order Sepiida; family Sepiolidae; genus Euprymna; species Euprymna scolopes. Next base: position 19,754,823 of record NC_136513.1, on the reverse strand, counting down.
TAATGTAACAAAATTCATTCATATGCGGCAATATCAGTGCAGCTTCTTTATGCGAATTTTACACTTTGGATTTTATAAAAATTCAAGCATCAGCTTTTGTTGTCAGAAGTGGGATTCGAACCCACGCCGGGAACACCCGACTGCGACCTGAACGCTCGGCCATCCTGACACATTTACTCGTCTCCGTTCAACATTGAATACTCTTAAGAATATCTAACTATGCAAAATTTTGTCTTTTGTCATTAATGTAACACAATTCATTCATATGCGGCAATATCAGTGCAGCTTCTTTATGAGAATTTTACACTTTGGATTTTATGAAAATGCAAGCATCAGCGTTTGTTGTCAGAAGTGGGATTCGAACCCGCGCCGGGAACACCCGACTACGACCTGAACGCAGCGCCTTAGACCGCTCGGCCATCCTGACACATTTACTCGTCTCCGTTCAACATTGAATACTCTAAAGAATATCTAACTATGCAAAATTTTGTCTTTTGTCATTAATGTAACAAAATTCATTCATTTGCGGCAATATCAGTGCAGCTTCTTTATGCGAATTTTACACTTTGGATTTTATAAAAATTCAAGCATCAGCTTTTGTTGTCAGAAGTGGGATTCGAACCCACGCCGGGAACACCCGACTGCGACCTGAACGCAGCGCCTTAGACCGCTCGGCCATCCTGACACATTTACTCGTCTCCGTTCGACATTGAATACTCTAAAGAATATCTAACTATGCAAAATTTTGTCTTTTGTCATTAATGTAACAAAATTCATTCATATGCGGCAATATCAGTGCAGCTTCTTTATGCGAATTTTACACTTTGGATTTTATAAAAATGCAAGCCTCAGCTTTTGTTGTCATCAGTGGGATTCGAACCCACGCCGGGAACACCCGACTGCGACCTGAACGCTCGGCCATCCTGACACATTTACTCGTCTCCGTTCAACATTGAATACTCTTAAGAATATCTAACTATGCAAAATTTTGTCTTTTGTCATTAATGTAACAAAATTCATTCATATGCGGCAATATCAGTGTAGCTTCTTTATGCGAATTTTGCACTTTGTATTTTATAAAAATTCAAGCATCAGCTTTTGTTGTAAGAAGTGGGATTCGAACCAACGCCGGGAACACCCGACTGCGACCTGAACGCAGCGCCTTAGACCGTTCGGCCATCCTGATACATTTACTCGTCTCCGTTCAACATTGAATACTCTTAAGAATATCTAACTATGCAAAATTTTGTCTTTAATGTAACAAAATTCATTCATATGCGGCAATATCAGTGCAGCTTCTTTATGCGAATTTTACACTTTGGATTTTATAAAAATGCAAGCATCAGCTTTTGTTGTCAGAAGTGGGATTCGAACCCACGCCGGGAACACCCGACTGCGACCTGAACGCAGCGCCTTAGGCCGCTCGGCCATCCTGATACATTTACTCGTCTCCATTCAACATTGAATACTCTAAAGAATATCTAACTATGCAAAATTTTGTCTTTTGTCATTAATGTAACAAAATTCATTCGTATGCGGCAATATCAGTGCAGCTTCTTTATGCGAATTTTACACTTTGGATTTTATAAAAGTTCAAGCATCAGCTTTTGTTGTCAGAAGTGGGATTCGAACCCACGCCGGGAACACACGACTGCGACCTGAACGCAGCGCCTTAGACCGCTCGGCCATCCTGACACATTTACTCGTCTCCGTTCAACATTGAATACTCTAAAGAATAACTATGCAAAATTTTGTCTTTTGTCATTAATGTAACAAAATTCATTCATATGCGGCAATATCAGTGCAGCTTCTTTATGCGAATTTTACACTTTGGATTTTATAAAAATTCAAGCATCAGCTTTTGTTGTCAGAAGTGGGATTCGAACCCACGCCGGGAACACCCGACTGCGACCTGAACGCAGCGCCTTAGACCGCTCGGCCATACGGACACATTTACTCGTCTCCGTCCAACATTTAATACTCTAAAGAATATCTAACTATGCAAAATTTTGTCTTCTGTCATTAATGTAACAAAATTCATTCATATGCGGCAATATCAGTGCAGCTTCTTTATGCGAATTTTACACTTTGGATTTTATAAAAATTCAAGCATCAGCTTTTGTTGTCAGAAGTGGGATTCGAACCCACGCGGGAACACCCGACTGCGACCTGAACGCAGCGCCTTAGACCGCTCGGCCATCCTGACACATTTACTCGTCTCCGTTCAACATTGAATACTCTTAAGAATATCTAACTATGCAAAATTTTGTCTTTTGTCATTAATGTAACAAAATTCGTTCATATGCGGCAATATCAGTGCAGCTACTTTATGCGAATTTTACACTTTGGATTTTATAAAAATTCAAGCATCAGCTTTTGTTGTAAGAAGTGGGATTCGAACCAACGCCGGGAACACCCGACTGCGACCTGAACGCAGCGCCTTAGGCCGCTCGGCCATCCTGACACATTTACTCGTCTCCATTCAACATTGACTACTCTAAAGAATATCTAACTATGCAAAATTTTGTCTTCTGTCATTAATGTAACAAAATTCATTCATATGCGGCCATATCAGTGCAGCTTCTTTATGCGAATTTTACACTTTGGATTTTATAAAAATTCAAGCATCAGCTTTTGTAGTCAGAAGTGGGATTCGAACCCACGCCGGGAACACCCGATTGCGACCTGAACGCAGCGCCTTAGACCGCTCGGCCATACGGACACATTTACTCGTCTCCGTCCAACATTTAATACTCTAAAGAATATCTAACTATGCCAAATTTTGTCTTTTTTCATTAATGTAACAAAATTCATTCATATGCGGCAATATCAGTGCAGCTTCTTTATGCGAATTTTACACTTTGGATTTTATAAAAATTAAGCATCAGCTTTTGTTGTAAAAAGTGGGATTCGAACCAACGCCGGGAACACCCGACTGCGACCTGAACGCAGCGCCTTAGACCGCTCGGCCATCCTGACACATTTACTCGTCTCCGTTCAACATTGAATACTCTAAAGAATATCTAACTATGCATAATTTTGTCTTTTGTCATTAATGTAACAAAATTCATTCATTTGCGGCAATATCAGTGCAGCTTCTTTATGCGAATTTTACACTTTGGATTTTATAAAAATTCAAGCATCAGCTTTTGTTGTCAGAAGTGGGATTCGAACCCGCGCCGGGAACACCCGACTACGACCTGAACGCAGCGCCTTAGACCGCTCGGCCATCCTGACACATTTACTCGTCTCCGTTCAACATTGAATACTCTAAAGAATATCTAACTATGCAAAATTTTGTCTTTTGTCATTAATGTAACAAAATTCATTCATATGCGGCAATATCAGTGCAGCTTCTTTATGCGAATTTTACACTTTGGATTTTATAAAAATGCAAGCATCAGCGTTTGTTGTCAGAAGTGGGATTCGAACCCGCGCCGGGAACACCCGACTACGACCTGAACGCAGCGCATTAGACCGCTCGGCCATCCTAACACATTTACTCGTCTCCGTTCAACATTGAATACTCTAAAGAATATCTAACTATGCAAAATTTTGTCTTTTGTCATTAATGTAACAAAATTCATTCATTTGCGGCAATATCAGTGCAGCTTCTTTATGCGAATTTTACACTTTGGATTTTATAAAAATTCAAGCATCAGCTTTTGTTGTCAGAAGTGGGATTCGAACCCACGCCGGGAACACCCGACTGCGACCTGAACGCAGCGCCTTAGACCGCTCGGCCATCCTGACACATTTACTCGTCTCCGTTCAACATTGAATACTCTAAAGAATATCTAACTATGCAAAATTTTGTCTTTTGTCATTAATGTAACAAAATTCATTCATATGCGGCAATATCAGTGCAGCTTCTTTATGCGAATTTTACACTTTGGATTTTATAAAAATTCAAGCATCAGCTTTTGTTGTCAGAAGTGGGATTCGAACCCACGCCGGGAACACCCGACTGCGACCTGAACGCTCGGCCATCCTGACACATTTACTCGTCTCCGTTCAACATTGAATACTCTTAAGAATATCTAACTATGCAAAATTTTGTCTTTTGTCATTAATGTAACAAAATTCATTCATATGCGGCAATATCAGTGCAGCTTCTTTATGCGAATTTTACACTTTGGATTTTATAAAAATTCAAGCATCAGCTTTTGTTGTCAGAAGTGGGATTTGAACCAACGCCGGGAAAACCCGACTGCAACCTGAACGCCGCGCCTTAGACCGCTCGGCCATCCTGACATATTTACTCGTCTCCGTTCAACATTGAATACTCTTAAGAATATCTAACTATGCAAAATTTTGTCTTTTGTCATTAATGTAACAAAATTCATTCATATGCGGCAATATCAGTGCAGCTTCTTTATGCGAATTTTACACTTTGGATTTTATAAAAATTCAAGCATCATCTTTTGTTGTCAGAAGTGGGATTCGAACCCACGCCGGGAACACCCGACTGCGACCTGAACGCAGCACCTTTGACCGCTCGGCCATCCTGACACATTTACTCGTCTCCGTTCAACATTGAATACTCTAAAGAATAACGCTGCAAAATTTTGTCTTTTGTCATTAATGTAACACAATTCATTCATATGCGGCAATATCAGTGCAGCTTCTTTATGCGAATTTTACACTTTGGATTTTATAAAAATTCAAGCATCAGCTTTTGTTGTCAGAAGTGGGATTCGAACCCACGCCGGGAACACCCGACTGCGACCTGAACGCAGCGCCTTAGACCGCTCGGCCATCCTGACACATTTACTCGTCTCCGTTCAACATTGAATACTCTAAAGAATATCTAACTATGCAAAATTTTGTCTTTTGTCATTAATGTAACAAAATTCATTCATATGCGGCAATATCAGTGCAGCTTCTTTATGCGAATTTTACACTTTGGATTTTATAAAAATTCAAGCATCAGCTTTTGTTGTCAGAAGTGGGATTCGAACCAACGCCGGGAACACCCGACTGCGACCTGAACGCAGCGCCTTAGACCGCTCGGCCATCCTGACACATTTACCCGTCTCCGTTCAACATTGAATACTCTAAAGAATAACACTGCAAAATTTTGTCTTTTGTCATTAATGTAACAAAATTCATTCATATGCGGCAATATCAGTGCAGCTACTTTATGCGAATTTTACACTTTGGATTTTATAAAAATTCAAGCATCAGCTTTTGTTGTCAGAAGTGGGATTCGAACCAACGCCGGGAACACCCGACTGCGACCTGAACGCAGCGCCTTAGACCGCTCGGCCATCCTGGCACATTTACTCGTCTCCGTTCAACATTGAATACTCTAAAGAATATCTAACTATGCAAAATTTTGTCTTTTGTCATTAATGTAACAAAATTCATTCATATACGGCAATATCAGTGCAGCTTCTTTATGCGAATTTTACACTTTGGATTTTATAAAAATTCAAGCATCAGCTTTTGTTGTCAGAAGTGGGATTCGAACCCACGCCGGGAACACCCGACTGCTACCTGAACGCAGCGCCCTAGACCGCTCGGCCATCCTGACACATTTACTCGTCCCCGTTCAACATTGAATACTCTAAAGAATATCTAACTATGCAAAATTTTGTCTTTTGTCATTAATGTAACAAAATTCATTCATATGCGGCAATATCAGTGCAGCTTCTTTATGCGAATTTTACACTTTGGATTTTATAAAAATTCAAGCATCAGCTTTTGTTGTCAGAAGTGGGATTCGAACCCACGCCGGGAACACCCGACTGCGACCTGAACGCAGCGCCTTAGACCGCTCGGCCATCCTGACACATTTACTCGTCTCCGTTCAACATTGAATACTCTAAAGAATATCTAACTATGCAAAATTTTGTCTTTTGTCATTAATGTAACAAAATTCATTCATATGCGGCAATATCAGTGCAGCTTCTTTATGCGAATTTTACACTTTGGATTTTATAAAAATTCAAGCATCAGCTTTTGTTGTCAGAAGTGGGATTCGAACCCACGCCGGGAACAAAATTTTGTCTTTTGTCATTAATGTAACAAAATTCATTCATATGCGGCAATATCAGTGCAGCTTCTTGATACGAATTTTACACTTTGGATTTTATAAAAATTCAAGCATCAGCTATTGTTGTCAGAAGTGGGATTCGAACCCACGCCGGGAACACCCGACTGCGACCTGAACGCAGCGCCTTAGACCGCTCGGCCATCATGACATATTTGCACTGCTCAATTCAACATTGAATACTCTAAAGAATATCTAACTATGCAAAATTTTGACTTTTGTCATTAATGTAACAAAATTCATTCATATGCGGCAATATCAGTGCAGCTTCTTTATGCGAATTTTTCACTTTCGATGTTATAAAATGTCAAGCATCAGCTATTGGTGTCAGAAGTGGGGTCGAACTCACGCCGGGAACACCCGACGGCGACCTGAACACAGCGCCTTAGACCGCTCGGCCATCCTGACTCATTTACTCGTCTCCATTCAACATTGAATATTCTAAAGAATATAAAATTATGCAAAATTTTGTCTTTTGTCATTAATGTAACAAAATTCATTCATATGCGGCACTATGAATGCAGCTCCTTTATGCAAATTTTACACTTTATAAAAAATCAAGCGTCAGCTATTTTTGTCAGAAGTGGTATTCGAACCCGCGCCGAGAAAACCGACCTGAAAGCAGTTCCTTAGACCGCTCGGCCATCCTGATACGTTTAAATATTTGCATTCAACATTGAATAGTCTAAAGAAAATAAAATCATACAAAATTTTACTGTTTGTCATTAATGTAACAAAATATTTGTTAAGCTTCTTTGTTGCTGTATCTTTGAAATTCTTTATTTGGTTTATGAACTCCGATGGTTTACCATTTTCCTCCTACTACATATCTCATTAATCCGCACAGATTCTCTTTCTTTTTTATCTCTTCTGCCACTCATAACGTTCTACTTACTCATGTAAGTTTGTCATAAATCAGTCCGAAGCATTTCATACGGTTGTGTCGTAGGTTGAGTCAACTTTGATCAACACCGATATATATCGCTTAAGTTTGACTGAAGTTTGTTTACGTAAAAAATTGTTCAGATTAACCACGGTATTTTACATATAAAATTGTTTAAATGTTTTTTTTATTTTATAATAATTATATAATTCAGTTTTCAATAATCATGTGATTAATTCAATATTTAACTCCATCTGTCATTATTTCTTTTCAAGAACAAAGCCAACCTGTTGTTTTTATTGTTCAATATTTGTAATTTTTAATAATAAAATAAAACGTATTTAATCATTTTAAAATTTCATCTTGCATTATTTCTTTTCTTTTAACGGCGTGATTGATTTAAATTAAATGCTAATCACATGATTACATTTCAATAATAAAGTAAATATAAACAAACTTCTGTTTACACTAAGCTATACATACCGATGTCGCACCAATGTGTAACTTTTTTAATAACATGGTTCGAGGCTATTTATACAACTAAATGCTAAATCTCCCGAATCTTATTGCATTTCATTCTTCTAAATTTTCATCATGTAAAGATTGCATCTTTGAAAATCTCCAGCTGTGAGAATCAGCCTTTAGTAGGGTGTATTCCAATTCCTGCTATAGCTGTTTATTTGAATTTGAAATCATAAAAATTGGTCAGTCATCTCGTCCGATGTATAACAATAACATAATGAATTGTCAAGAGTCTACGATAATTTTAAATGCCTGTACAACAAGTCTGGGAACTTATTGAAGTGACCTCGTATGTTTATGCGTATGTCTGTATATGCGATACGTGAGTGTGTGCCATGCTCTTGTGTTTATATATGTGTGTGTGTGCGTGTGTGTGTGTGTGTGTGTGCGTGCGTGTGCGCGCGCGTGTGTGTGTGCGCGCGTATGTTTGTACGTGTGTGTATGTGTGTATGCGTGTATGTGTGCATGTGTCTGCATTACCTAATTTATACAACCAAGCACTTTGAAGAAAATGCTCTCACATTGCCTTTGAACGCTTATGCCAAAGCATACAACCAGTCTGAGAGTATCCTGTACCTAGTGCAACGGAACGCCACCATTTTTCCGCGAGTATTGTTGTCTCATTTGGGCTGATGCATCAGCTACTAGTCTTTCTTTCACTACTAGACACGGTTCAAAACATAGTGACCAACCGAATAGCTCCCGCACTGTCAACCAAACTCCAACCTCTGTCCCATCGACGAAATGTTGCATCCCTGTGCCTATTTCACAAGTATTTTAATGGCAGGTGCTTCGACGAACTCCCAGCCTTTGGTACCCCCTCAACGTAAATACCCCCAACTAACCTGGCAAGCAACAAAATCCCACCCATACACTAGATGCCGGAAAAGCTTCTACTCAACTAGTTACTTCCCTCGAACTGCTAGATTTTGAGCCCCTGCTTCCCCGGCTGTACTGACATGCAGAAGTTCAAGAGTAATATGAACAGTCATCTTGCTGTTCAACTCGCTACATATCCCTGCAGATTTTGTCCTTAATAGTAGCCCTTTACATCCAGTGATACTGTGCCTTCTTTGGGGTGAAAAAGCAATTAAAAAAAAAAAGAAAAGAAAAAAGACGATCAAATGCAGCCAGTAATATATCATTAGTTGCAATAAATGGTATGTGATCAATTGCAATCTAGGGGAAATAACCCTTATTTGCATTTTATTCGAAAATGTGGTTAAGAATTATTTCCCTTAGGTGACAATTGAGTTTGTTTTAACTTAAATTTAAACTGGATTTAAAAAAAAAAAAATTTATTCACCACAAATAAGGCATATTGTTATTGAAACATTAGAGCCATTGTGATTAGGGACCAAATGTAAAGGAGGCATTCTAGGTGGGGAGTTGTGCAGTGAGATGTTTGCATTTCATTTAAACTTCTGCGTGTTGATACAACCGGTTTTGTTTTAATGGTTTTGTTTTACACCACGACATATCGACGCTGTTGGATATGTCGTCATTGATCTGAGGGAGATACTTTATCTTACTAAGACATAAGCGTTGTTGGCCACTTTAGCTCCCTATTTCGTATGCTTGTTTTTTTTTTGTTTTTTTTTTCTTATCAGTTCGTGAAAAAAAAATACTTTTGAATTTTTTATTTAAACTGCTTAAAAAATTAAAATTTAAGAAAGTTGTTTTTATTATTATTAAAGAATTGTGCGAAGGAATTTTGTGCCATTTCCTAAACAATCTCGGATTGGATTCGAATATTTGTTTCTTTTAAATAAATTGATGCGAATATTTGTTTCTTTTAAATAAATTGATGCGTATATATATATATATATATATATATATATATATATATATATATATATATATATATATATATATATATATATATATATATATATATATATATATATATATATATATATAAAATGCGTACCGTGCACTTTAAACCAAATCACAAGTAAGATTAGGAAAATAAACAAATATTTTACTTGTTCGAAATTCATCACAAATATATTTCAGAGGTAGACTCCATCTTCGGTGTGTCCTTTGTTTCTTTTTTTTTTTTCTTTTCTTCTTCCTTGTCATGCTGTTACTTTGGAGAAAGAAGTCTGTATAGAGCCACACGTTGTATCTGGCGGTTTTATTTTGAATTGTTTGAACTGTGCGCAGCTAACGCGAGAATAACGTCAAAGAATGAGAGTTCAATAATATAGAAGCGTTGTTTTAATTTGAATAAATCAAATTAAAACAACTTTTCTATATTATTGAACTCTCATTCTTTGATATATATATATATATATATATATATATATATATATATATATATATATATATGTGTGTGTGTGTGTGTGTGTGTGTGTGTGTGTGTGTGTGTGTGTGTGTGTGTGTGTACACACACATATATATATATATATATATATATAGATAGATAGATAGATAGATAGATATGTGTGTGTATATATATATGTGTATATACACACACACACACACACATACATATATATATATATATATATATATATATATATATATATATATATATATATATATATATATATTTAGTAATGTGATTGATAATTCAAAATTCAAATTAGAATTAAAAATTAAAAATCTGTTTCATAAGAAGGAACAACAACAAAGTCAATAATTTGTACGATCGTTTCGGAAACGATGTTTTTATTGTGATAGACATTAAGCCACGGACAATAATTTTGACATATAGTTTTTTTTTTAACAAAGTCTCCTCATCAGCAAAACTATTGGGTGTTTTTTTTATATATATCTAAAAGTCACCATAAATAAACCTAGCATTTTTAAGTAAGGCAGATGTATCTTTTAATTGTTCGCCTTTTGAAAACAGTAATTATCGTCAAAGCATTCATTTGGATGTTGATTGTAGCTCATAAATGCATGAAATGTTGAATTTTCAAAAAGAACGCCAATGGAACATTTTATATCGGTTAGACGCAATAGAGAGCTAAAGTGGTGAAAATGTGGGTGCTTACTGTGCGCTAATGGCTTAGTAAAATAGAGTTATCTCCCTCAGATCAGTGTTTTGTCCGAATGAAATGAAACTTTGGTCATAACTAGTTTATTATATTCAAAACATCACATCAAAACACTAGGGTCTTTGGCCGTTTTTTATCCGTTCTACAGCATATGTTCTAGATGGCCCCCATTTAGCTTTTGTTTTTATTTTGGGTCACCTTGTGCTAACAATAATTTTCAGGGGAGATAATTTTTATTTTCCCTTTTCTTTAAGTTTTCTGGGTAGTCCAAGAACCTGACGGTAAACCAGGGAAAATGATACAAATCTAATTGATGCGTATTTACGGTTAGGTTTGTTGCGAACCAGGATATAATAATCCTAACTCGCTACAAAAGAAAATAATGAAATGAATGGAAGGAAGGAAACAAAACTCAATTGCTGAATAAAATAAACATGTTTATTTTCTGTTGAAAATAAATGGTTTAGGTGGAACACGTGTTTAGTTCAGTCGTGACGACTACGCGCATGGAAAAAGAGGAATAAAGTAGGGGAACGAGAAATGGCAGTCCAGCGTGTAGAAAAAGAAAGAGAGAGGGGGTGGACCTCAGTAAAGCCTGCGTACATGGTAGTAGTCGTCCACGTGGAAGTGTCTTCAGGCCACAAGCTGTGAACGCGAACTTGTCTGGTTGACGAACCAAGGCAAAAGGGAAGAAAGAGGAAGTTGAACATTTGTTGTTGACTTTTATACCGGGTCAGTGTTCTGACTGCGCATGTCTGGATTTCCTTTCAGGGGAAGTAACGTTGCCCATGTGTGTGTACATGTGCGCGTATGTGTGCATACATGTGTGTACGTTAGTGTGTGTGTGTATGCACATGAATGTGAGTGTATGTAGGTGAACGTGAATATATGTAGGTGTCTGTGCGTATGTGCATGCGTACATGTGTGTGTGTGCGTGCGTGTGTGTGTGTGTGTGTGTGTGTGTGTGTGTGTGTGTGTGTGTGTGTGTGTGTGTGTGTGTGTGTGTGTGAGGAAAAACATGTTCAAACGGATTAAAGCGGATTATTTAAATACGTTCTTTCAATTTTTTGTTACTGTAGCAAAGCCTATAATATTAATAACACCAACATCTAGTTTTTTTTTACATTACAAAAAATAAAAATGTGACGATAGTTATAGAGGAATTGTAATTTTTTTTAAACAAAATTGCAATTTATTTTATATGCTCGACAATCATCGTCGCATTTTCATTTTTTCTAATGTTCAAAACTAGATGTTAGTGTGTGTGGGAACGTGATGAGAATTAGCAGCGAACCGGATGTTAACGCATCCACCATGAGAGACAAAATGAAAAATCGTCTTTTGCACATGGCTCCACGCATCGCTTCCGCCTGGTAAGAAAAAAATGAGATAACCACAAAATAATTATCGAATAATGGCAGAGCTCCGCGCCTAAAATAAACACCTCAAATATCACAGTCACTGGGAGCCGGTGCGCCACTATAAAACGAGGGATTTGATGGAACCAAAAAGAGGGAAGAGGAGATTCGCCCTGCTGCGTCAGTGAACGCACGGACAGATTCTCCCACCCGACCTAAAGAAATGAAGAAAGAGGCGGGAAAAGAAGACGAAGACGCCGGGCTGCTAGCTGCTGATGAAAGAAGTCACCCGCTTTCCAGTTACAAACCAGGACACGCATCACCGACAGCAGGATGACCGGCCTACCTTAACCATCTCCATCGTCCAAAAGATAAGTTCCATTTTACGAACATTCATTCCTCGTCAATTCATACATACCTACAAACATTTTACGAACATTCATTCCTTGTCAATTCATACATACCTACAAACAGTTTACGAACATTCATTTCTTGTCAATTCATACATACCTACAAACATTTTACGAACATTCATTCCTTGTTAAATCGTACATACCTGCAAACATTCTACGAACATTTCACCGTAATACAAACTGTCAAATATCTCCATCGGACAATCCATTCTTCGTTAAATCACATTCCATCCTACGAACACTTTGCCTCTTATAATACAAGTTGTTAGTAGTAAATAAAATCGGTTCTCAACCTTCAATATTCGTCTGTCTTTAATTATATGGAGTCAAAATCTACACACTTCCAACGTTGTTCATTTCATGTATTCTTGGTTGTGACCTTTATGGCATCCTTTCCTACCTCTAATCCTTTTTTTATAAATACCGAGGCCATAAGTGTTATTAATATTATAAGCTGTGTAAAAAAAATTAAATAAAATAAAATAAAAAATAAAAATCGTCACAGCTTTAAAAGTTTCATCCTGGTTTTATTAAAGAGTTTCATTCTTTGTATGTTTTTTAAAGGTTAAAAAAAAAAATTTTAAACCTTAATATTTACTTTTTAATTAAGACAAAAAATTGCCGCAGCTTCTTTTTTAAATGTTTTCATCTAATGAAAATAACGTTTGCTGGTTTTGCCTTAATAATCGCGTAAAGGCTACATTTTGTATTATTAGCAAATTAAACTTTGTTACATAGAAATAAATAAATAAATCGCCGCAGCTTTCTTTTTTTTTTTTTTTTTATGTTCTGATTAAATAAAACATATCGTTGCAACATTGAGCGTCCTCAACTATGAGATGAAAAAAATGAACGAATCTCTTAGTAAAAAAGAGTTGTCTCCCTGTGCAACAAATTGTAAAACAGCGCCAATTATTCCTGGTTGATTTTTCGTTTTTTTTTTTTGTTTTTTTTGTTTTTTTAATTTATACTAATTTCGCCATGACACATAAGTACATAATAATGTTTTCCCCTAAAATGCGTAATGTAAACAATCACCGATCAAAGTATAGTATATGTTCTGAGTAATAATTACTATTACCGACATAAATTATTTTAAAGGAAATGCTATTGGGAAGTTAGTCAGAAAAAATATTTTTCTTCTACCTAACCATTGTGACCTATTTGGGTTTCCACAAATAAGTATTTCATATAAGTTCTGTAAAGATCGGATCTGACGAAAACGAGCGAATTTTCTTTAGATCATTAACTGACTAAACAAAATGTTTTCTCTATCCGGTATTTACGGAATTTTAAAGGCTTGCAACTTCTATTAATTGAAATATCTTTTTATTATTATTATTATTATTTAAAAAAAAAACGCAAATACGTAACAAGTGACTAGGCAACGCAAAATAAATTGTTTTTGATAACGGTATTCCCTTTAAAATAATTCATGTCGATGTTATGTCCTCGGTTAGAGAAAAATAAATCCTTTTTAACTGGGATGTTAAATTTCCCCTGCATTAAAAACTGACCTCGTGACTCATTTTGTCCTTATAGAGAAACACGTAAATTGGAAAAAACATAAATTAATAATAGCAAGGGAGACAATCCGTGGATGGTTTTAAAAACTTAGTTATCTCCCCTTGATAAAGAAAGAGGTTACTATTGATCAAAATAGTGAATTGATGATCAACGAGCTGTAAAAAGGAAGCAGACGATAATTAGACAGTTCTGAAGTGTTATGATTGTACTTGTATATTTTCATGTGATACAGTAAATGTGCCAACAAGGCAGCAATTCAAGGTGAAATTGTATCCGCTTCTACAAGGAGTGTTCCAAAAGTAATGGCTCTTGTTTTTATTTTTATTATCATTATTATTATTATTATTATTATTATTATTATTATTATTATTATTATTATTATTATTATTATTATTATTTCGCCCGAATAGATCAGAAGGGTGTGCAAATTGCATTGTTATGATGACAGAACTTATGCATTTATGACCTGAAAGTGTCATCTTTCTGTTGCAGTTATTGACAATGCGAGAATCTAAGAAATCAATTCCTGCCACGGACGTTTGTCAGAAACATAGATGTGTCTTTGAATTCCTAGCAAAAGTGCATTGAGAATTGTGGTGACCATGTAGAATAATAAATTCTGGAGCATGAAAAGTCCGTCGTTTTAATGGTGACATTCCCGTCTTCGTAGCTCTTCAACATTTTCAGTTAAAAAAAAATGGAGGCTTCACTTTTGGAACGACCCTTGTATGATAAGCATGCTCTGGACACATATGTATTGTACAGCCATCATTCATCGCTGGAAATAGTGTATTAAGACTGATGGTGACTATGTAGAAAAATAAATTCTAGAGCACAAATAATCGCTACTTTTAATGGCACCACTCCTGTCTTCGTAGCTCTTCAATGTGTTTAATTTTAAAGAAATTAGGAGGCTTTAGTTTTGGAATGACCCTTGTATGTAAATTTTTGCTCCCCCTTCCCCCTCCATACATGGCAACTGAATCATGGGTGTTTTATTAAGTTCACAAGTTCTTGCGGAATTTTTAATTTTGATTTTGAATGATGTGTTTCCAAATAAATTTTCATTATAATACCTTTGCTTTATATATCATTTTAAAAAGCGTTTTTCGCTCTATCTAATCGTTTAAATTACAATCGTTTTAAAGCAATTATGTCTTCTTTTCAGAACGTTGAATACAAGATGGAAAAAAAAGGCAAATTCGTAAAATTTTCTTATTTCAATTCAAGCTAGGCTGGAAAGCTGCTGAAACAGCTCGTGATATCAACGAAGAGTTTGGCCCAGGAACCACTACTGAACGCACAGCACAATAGTGGTTCAAGAAATTTCGTAGCAGCGACGAGAGTCTTGAAGATGATGAGTGTAGTGGTCGGCCATCGGGTGTTGAAAACGATTAAAGCTTCTTTCTTAGAACTGCACGCCTGTGGAACTCTGTTCCGTCTGCCTGCTTCCCACCTGACTACAACTTGGATATCTTCAAGTCCAGCGTTAACAAATTCCTAATGAACCGCCCTCTTAAGTAAACACTTCATTAAATCTCCACGCTAACGTACTGTACTTGCAATAACCCTTATCCCTGAGTGGCTTCCGGGCCTTGATAAGTGGTGACCACCGTGTAAAAAAAAAATTAAGAGCCTTAGTCGAAGTCAATTCATGCACAACTGTTCAAGAACTTGCTTCTGAAATAAACATAACATATACTATATACGATGATTTCCAACCACTTGAGATCGGAAAGACAATAAAAAAAACTTGATAAATGGGTGCCTCACGAATTGAATGACAACCAAAAGAAACGCCTTTATGAAGTGTCATCTTTCTATTCTTTTACGCAACAAGAAAGATCCATTTCTCGACCAGGTTGTGAGTTGCAATGAAAAGTGGACTCTTTACGACAACTGCCGATGTTCAGCTCAGTAGTTAGACAGCTGCTACGTTCAAGAGGTAACAATTAAAAATATGAACGATATGAAATATGATTTTAGGAAAATGATACTTTCCTTTATTTACAATAATAGCAAAAGAAACGAAAAGGTTGTACACAAATTTTTACAATAACAAAACAAACGAAAAAGGCTTGTTAAAAGATACAGTGGTTTAGAATTACTACTATCAATGCTAAAAAATAATAAGCATGCTCTGGACACATATGTACAGCCATCATTCATCGCTGGAAATAGTGATTAATTTGCCTCATCCGCCATACTCTCCAGACATCTCACCTACCGACTATCACTTTTTCAAGTAATTTTCTGAGTGAGAAATGCTTAAAAAACCTAAGCGATATCAAAAACGCTTTCAGCGACTTTGTCGGCAGCAGAACGCAATTTTTATGCTCATCTTTTATTTACTATTCAAACGTATCTATTGTGTCGTGGAACAACAGTGAAAATAAGAACAATCACGTCGAGGTTCGGTTAAGGAACAAGTGTATTAACAATAATGTACAAAGATAGGAAGTTTGGATATCTGCTGGGCACTCGGCTAGCAGTTGAAGTGCAGTCGCATCATCACACCGGTGTTGAAATTACTAGCGCTATTTATAGTGCTAATCCGTGTAAATTCCTCTGTTCAAGGAAGGCCGGTATAACACCCCTCTTTGAAAATATCTCGTCTGGGATTAATAACGTTTTTGTTTTGGGTTCACCCTAATCAATTCTGTTGATTTCCGTTTTCTGTTTGATCTTCTGTTCTCCAGAGCTGTCTCTGGTATAGCCACTTGAAACACTGTGTCCATGATGTCCTTCTCAGGCGATCTGGTCACCTCACTGTTCGAGTATCTTTTCCGAATTTGGTTAGTGTGACGTTTGTGTATGAAGCCTGGTCCCTTAATCATGTAGACCATGTTGCCTATTTGTTTCTCAACAATGCCGGACTCACAGAAAGTCTTATTATTTTTGTGAATCTTGTAGAAGACTCTTTTGCCAACTTTATACCGTTTTTGTTTTTTTTTTGTTTTGTTTTTTTGTTTTGTTTTTTTGTTATCAGCTTTTTTAGGTTTGGCCTATCCTAGTTTGGTAACAACTTGTGAAAAATCGGTCTAACCTTGCGTCCGAACATAACCTCAGCAGGTGTCTTCAACATTTCGATGTTTGCATTCGAAGTGACTCTGAAGACTTGTAGAAACTGTTGGATTGACTTATCCGTCGGCAATCCACTAGCTTTTTTCAGAGCTCTCTTGAATGTGTCAACAAATTTCTCTGCTTGTCCATTACTTCTTCGGTGGTATGGCGGAATGGTTATATGCTCGATTAGATGACCCTCGCAAAACTTTTTAAATTCTGTAGACGTAAATTGCGTTCCATCGTCTGTAATAATGCAGTCTACTACTCCACACCTCGGGAATAGTTCATACAGGAAGTTGATAGTTACCTCGGATGTGGGATTCTTACATTTTAATACTTCCGGCCATCTAGATAGGCTGTCTACAACAATGAGATAATAGAACCCATCTAGCAGTCCTGCAAAATCTAAATGAATCCTAGACCAAGGTCGGTCCGGATTTGCTCACGATCCGAATTGAATCGGAGGAGTTTTCATAGCTAATGCGCATCCTCTACACTCCCTGATTTTTCCTTCTATATCCTTATCCATGTTTGATCAATAAACGAAATAGCGTATAAGGCTTTTCATTCTTGATATACCTGGATGTCCTACATGGAATTTCTTGAGCATTCTTTTCTGTAATGTCGCAGGAATTACGACCTTGTCGCGATATAACAGGACGTTATCACAAATTGAATAAATTTCTTCATCCAGTTCATTATTGTTGATCCTTTCTTTCATGCGTATAATAAATTCGTCCACCTCTACCTTACTCTTAATCTCATCAAGCATTACTGGAAGTTCTCTTATTCTGTCACATAACATATATTTTACTCCAACTTCCACTTGAATGGCTGCTATTACCATATCCTCCAATGGTTCTGTCTGCTTAGGTATTAACCTCGATAACCCGTCTGCATGACCAAATTTTTAGATGGTACATACTCCATTTGAAAATTGTAATTCAGAAGTATGGTACCCCATCTTTGGAGTCTATTCGCCGTGTGTTGTCGTAGTCCCTTTTTCGATCCGAAAATCGTTAATAATGGTTTGTGGTCTGTTTGTAACAGAAATTGTCTACCGTGCAGGAAATGATGAAATTTCTTTATCGTGAATATAATGCTTAGCGCCTCTTTTTCAATTTGTGAGTAGTTCTTTTCGGCTGGCAAAAGTGATCGGGATGAATGTGCTATGGGTTTCACTTTTCCATCATCCATTTTGTGCAAAATGCATGCTCTTATGCTATAGGAGCTGGCATCGTGTACAACTATAATTTCACGCTTGGGATTATAATGTGCCAGAAACAAGTCAGACGTTAAAGTCTCTTTAATTTTCCTAAATGCTTCTTCGCACTCTTGCGTCCAGACCTATTTTTGGTCTTTCCTTAACAGTTCATTTAAAGGCGACCTAAGTTTTGCATATTTGGCACAAATACATTGTAGTAATTTGCCAAACCTAAGAAACTTTGTAAAGATGCAATATTTTCTGGAGCAGGCATATTCTTTATTGCACTCGATCTACCTGGATCCGGCCCTCTTCCATGTTTATCGATGATTTGCCCCAAGTATTTTATTTTCTCCGTGAAAAATGTACATTTTTTCCTGTTTTACTTTACATCCATAATCCTGGATCCTTTTGAATACTTGGTTTACATGAGCTTTGTGTTGTTCTTTGCTAGCACTTTTCATTAACACATCGTCCAGGTACCCTACTGCGAAATCCAACCCATTTAACATAATATCCATAATTTGCTGAAAAATCGCAGGGGGCGACTTTGACCCTAAAAGGAAGTCTGTTAAACTTGTACAATCCTTATGGGTATTAATACATAGCAGCTTTGAACACTCCTCATCGACTAGAAGTCCGCATCACTGAGGTCGATTTAAGAAAAATATTTCCCTCCATTCAGTTTCGCAAATATCTCATCAGGGCTCGGAAGAGGATAATGGTGATCTTGTAATGTCCTGTTTAAGCCTGTCGCGAAGTCGGCGCAGACCCGAATCTCCTTACTCTTCTTTTTGATGTAAACCGTTGGTGCAGCCCACTCAGCATGATCAATTTTTCCGATGATACCCATGTTTTCGAGTCTTTCTAATTCACCGTCTATCTGATCTATAGCAGCGTATGAAACATTTGTTTTCTTTCTGAACACTGGCTGTTCATTTACTTTTACGTCCCAACCCGCCTGAAAATATGTCTGGAAAATTCTCTTTTAACTCCCTCTTAAGTTTTTCTGCCTCCACATTCGAATCCTCAACCTTTTGGCAAAATGAGCTTAAAGGCAGATCCCATAGTCTAAACTTTTCGAACAGATCAGTTCCAAAGAGGTTGTTTGATTTTCGCATGACAAAAATTCTTGCTTTTTCGGTCCTGTTCTGGAAAAAAATATTCTCCTTCGAGGGTAATTTTTTCGCCACTGACGCTTCTTGCCGTTTTATATGATTTAATCATGGGGGGTCCCCCAAGCCTCTTCCATGTCTGTAAATTAATAATGGAAATGTCAGACACACTATCAAGCTGCAGCCTTACTTTCTTTTTAAACATTTTGACCTGTACATATTTCCGGATATTTTGTTCCTCAGGTTCAATTTTCGTAAGTTTAATGGATGTCTTTCTACCAGATTTTTTTCTACAATGCGATGCTTTATGCCCTTTCTGGTAGCAATTGTCACATTGTTTGAATTTGTAGGGACACTCATTGTACCAATGTTTATTTCCACACCTCCAACATGGTCCAGGTGGATCTTTTCCCTATTTCTTTCTCTGGTTATTTTTTGAAGTTGAATTTTTCTTTTGATCGATATTTTTAATATGCAACACTCTGCTTTCCTCTATGTCACGACTGTCTTGTTTCAATGCAATAAACCGTTCAGTCTTCCGCTAAGTTTTGTAGTTTTAAATTCGGTTCGTTGTCGAGTATATTTAAAACACGATGCCTGATTTGAGTGTCTTTATTTAAGACCAGCCCTTGCACAAATACTAAACATTTAAAATTATCTGATGATAATTCCTCCAGTTTAAAATCGTCACAATGCTTGTTCACTACACTGTAGTCGTCTTCCTCTCTTCTAGTAACATTCATACATTTATATCGCCTATGGAAAAGAGACGTTTTGCAGAAAACAGTTCTGTAAGTAACGTAACTGTTTCTTGGAAGCTCAACTCACTGGTCTTTTTTGGGGGGGGAGAATAAAATTCAAGAACTTTGTATACTCGGCTGTTTCCAATTTCCTTAGCAAAACCCTAACTTTTTCGCGTCTGACCAGGTACTACAATCCGATATAAAAATATCCTCATATCATCTATAGTACTGGACGAAAGTGACATCGTCTTCTGGATTATAATTAAAATTTTCAATAGCGGCCCACACAGCTGTTTGAGAAAATGTGTTATGATTATGGTCCGCTTTAGTTAACTGTGTCGCCTCCAGAATTTTTCTTTGTTCCTCCTGTGTTTTCATCAATATTTCCTCAAAGCGTTTCTGTTGTTGAAACATTTTTTCTTCAAATGCTTGTTTGAATCTCTCTTCTCTACTTGTTGTTGAATGTGTTGCTTTTGCAACGCAAGATTTTGATCTGCCTGGAATTGGAACAATTCCAACAGTGAATCTTTGAATTTCGCATCCATCATGTGAATTCAGTTTACAATTTACGCTTGTATTAAAGAAATATTCCTTAGTAAAAAAAAAAAAATCAACCAAGTTTTCTTTCCCAATTCTTTTGTTTGAAGAACAACAGTTTAACAGTCCTTTTGTAACTTAACTTGTTGAACGTTATATTTCTAGTCTTACTAGAAACAATCCAGCGAAATAACATTTGTTTAACATTTTTATTTGCCCGCATTTTTACGTAGCAAAAATAAAATCCATCGCTTTGAATATCCGACGAATTCGTTTGGGAAACTTTTAGTTTTTTTGTTTGTTTGTTTTTTGTTTGCTTTTTTACCCTCCTTGCCTTTTGCAAAAAATGCCTTGATTCTTTACGTGTTTGCTAAGCACAAATCACGTACGTGAATAATTATTTTTCACGGTCTGTCTCTTTTTCTCTTGATAAAGTCAGATGTTATCGAAATAACGATAAGCTTACACGGTATTTGCTAGTTGGTTTTGGACATTTAACTTTGCAGAAGAACATTTTTACTGTAGAAAAATGGCTTCTACTGAAGAAAAAATGAACCCTTTTTCCCTTTCTAAAACACTTGGTAAGTGTGTTCAATTATTAAATAATTGACAACATTCGCATTTTTCGCTGTAGATTTTGGTAGCAATTTTTTCCCCCGTCACCAAATTACTATTGTAGTAATTAATTTGCTGTTAATCCTTGCGTATCCAAATATCTGTTGAAATGACGAAGGTGTTCTGCCGTAAAGATTTTACGAATCTTTATTTCAATCACTTTTGGTGATTCTCTGCAGTGATGGTTGTTTTGATTCCTTGTTGCCAATCTGTTGTGTCGTGGCACAACAGTGAAAATAAGAACAATCAAGTTTGGTTAAGGAACAAGTGTATTAACAATAATGTACAAAGATAGGAAAGCGTGTATATCTGCTGGGCACTCAACTAGCAGTTGAAGTACAGTCGCATCTCTCTCACTGGTGTTGGAATTACTAGCGCTATTTATAGTGCTAATTGGTGTAAATTCCTCTGTTCAAGGAAAGCTGGTATAACAGTATAATTGTTGCGGCCCATACTAATAGTATATACATAGTTCTGTGCTTATAATTTTTTTTATTCTTTAATATATCGGACTGTCCATGAGGAAGACCATCTTTAGGTTGATGGGAGATTTTGTTCTTTGGTATTTATGTATAAGCGTTAATGAAGCCCCACTGATATAAGAATAATAAAATATAGATGCTGCTGCTGATGATGATGATAATAATACAGAAAATTTTTTTAAAAACCATGGGAGAAATTGGAATCAGAGGGATGATTGAGAAGATACAACGGATAACAACAATGAAAACTGCAGAAATATTAAGGAAAACTCTTAAACATGGAAACTAACACCACACATAAACTGGACATAAAAACGCAAAGGAACATCACATGGAATCATGAAAACTGAAACGTGTGTGTGTGTGTGTGCGTGCGTGTGTGTGTGTGTGTGTCTGACCATAAACCGGCACCACACCAAATAAGTGAAGAGGGTCAAGGTAGATGGAAAGACTGAGGAGAGAAAGAACTACCCAGACCTCTGCTGGTTGAGTGCAAAGAAGATTGGGACCTTGGGGGAGGCCTGTTGTCACCCTAATTCCAGTGTGAAGACCAAATAGTCGCAGCCAACAAGGAATCAATGTAAGCGGCTGTTGCGATAATGCAAATTCTTTTGCCAAGATTATCGAAAGAGGTGGAGAGTACTGAAAATCTGGGGAGACTTCTTGTCACTCACACTTCAGAGAACACCACAAGTTGTTCTCAAAGAGGAATCTTTGATGATGGTTTGTGTGACTACTCTTAGTGAGTAAAAAAAAAAGAAAATAATAATAATAATAATAATAATAATAATAATCATCACGACAATGGCAAAAAGTAGACATTCGTATATGCAGATAACTATATATAAAATATCAGTAAGGGCCAAAACAATTGTACACTCGTATGTGAAAATAATGGAAATAATGAAAAGGATGAAAATAATGGAAATAATATTCTAACATTGTGGAGAAAAAAAGTAACAAACCAAAATTATTTCTTTGTTCATCAACGTTTCATCCTTATTTCAAGACATCCTCAAGATAATCAATTAGAACCTTTTCACGTTACAAACACAATATTTGTATTTTATTTCTTCAAAGCAATCATCCCGACGACATCTTGAAATAAAGACAAAGCTTTGATTAACAAAAATAATTTTGGTTTGTTCCTTTTTCCTTTCTCCATAGTATATTATTCTAGCGGAGATGGAAGGGGTGGGCTCCCGGCTTTGCCGGGTCAAAAAATACGCTTAAATATGATATTTTAATCTGTTAAGATTTCGTATATATTATTATAGAGTAAAATACGCCAAAATATGATATTTTAATCCGTTCAGATTTCGTATATATTATTATAGAGTAAAATACGCTTAAATATGATATTTTAATCCGTTCAGATTTCGTATATATTATTATAGAGTAAAATACGCTTAAATATGATATTTTAATTTGTTCAGATTTCGTATATATTATTATAGAGTAAAATACGCTTAAATATGAAATTTTAATCCGTTCAGATTTCGTATATATTATTATAGAGTCGTGATTTCAAAAGTAAAAAAAAAAAAATATTTGTGTGCCATCATCTAGAATCGAAACTGAAAACAAACTGTAGCATTCAAAGCTGGTGATGTTACCACTGTATGAACGTGACACGCATATGAACTGACAAAAAATAAACTAAGACGAATGTACAAAATGTATAAGGATTTTTATTAATTTTGACCCCTTTATTTTAACCGACTAAAGACCCATAAAAGAAGCGTCCATAAAAAATATAATCAATTGAGGCCCGTAGCGCCGCTCTGCAACTTTTAGTTTCGGTAGAGATAGAGTTTGAAAATATGGAGACGGACAAACAGACATAGTGAGTTTTATAAATTAGATTACCCCCCTCCCCAATTATCTCATTATAATAACGACAGTTGTGATTTAAAGGAAATAACTTATTCATTTCACACTGGCGGGACCTGTGGAAATTCCACAGTGGACTCTTTCATATGTAATATATTGATGTTGGCATTTTTGTGGATGTTCAGCGTAAATGGAGACACTCTGATATTATTGTAGCTCTTTTGCTAAAACTGCAAAAGTATATATCTAAGGTAGCAGGGACGCCCGGCATAGCCTGGTCGTAAAATATGCTTAAATATGATATTTTAACTTATGCAGATTTCGTATATATTACTATAAGAGTCAATTTTCGATCCATTATTATATATTATAAACCTGTGATTTCAAAAATAAAAATATATCCATATGGCTTGGGTGCATCAGCTTCAATCGAAACCGAAACCAAAATTTATGAAGAAAAAAAGAATGTATGTATATATAACTTGATTTCTTACAACTATAATCGAAATCGAAACCAAAACTGCTGAAGAATTTATGGTAAAATTATTTATTACAGGAAATGGAAAGGCATAATAGTTAAACAACAGACACTCGGAAGAAAAAAAATAAATGTGATACAGAAAATAACACACACGCTATCGTATTAATATATAGATTAAAATATTTTATGTACCAAAAACAGTTTTTCATGAAACTATTTTAGTTAAAACAATGTTGTAATAAAATAATTCATTTAGAAAAAGGAACTGAGATTTATTTTAAAAGACCACAAACAAAGCTTTAATATTAACCCTACTATTAGACTCATCTGCCCCTCAAAATCAGATATAGGACTAGTTAGTAAAAACATATTAGATAGAATTATCCCCAAAATCAAATCTGTAATAAAATACCCACTATGGCAATCTTCCAACCAAGTAATCGACTGGTTTTCTAACATTCAAAATAAGAATAACAGTAAATTTCTTTCTTTTGATATTGAATCATATTACCAATTAATATCGCCGATCCTACTAAATAAATCTCTATTAATCGCGCGAAAACTAACTAATATAACTCAAGACTAAATTAAGGTAATACTTGTAGCTAGAAAGTCTTTAATAACCTTTGATAATAAGTATTGGACCAGGAAAAATACCCCTAACCATTTCAACATTTTAATGAGCTCGACAGACTCGGCTCAGGTCACCGACCTAGTTGGCCTTTTCCTTTTAAATGAAATTCATTGTATACTCCATAAACAGTTCAAACTTGAAGGAGGACTATACAGAGATGATGCACTTTTCGTAACTAACTCTACAAATAATAATTACGAAAAAGCAATTAAATCTCTACATAAATTATTTAAAAATTATGGACTTACTATAAAAATCGACCCTAATAAAAAAAATTGTTAATTTCTTAGACATAACCTTAAATCTTGAGAACTCTACCTTTGAATCCTATCATAAACCTAACCAATCTGTACTATATGTCCATAATGAATCAAACCACCCTAAATCAATATTGAAATCAATAGTTCCCAATGTCTCTTTAAGAATTTCTAGGCTGTCTTCTAGCAAATCTATATTTAGCAAAAATGAAAAATATTACAATAAAGCCCTTAAAAACTCAGGATACAATTCACAAATTAAATTCATAAATAAAAATGATAGAAACATAAACTGCATTGAAAATAAATCTACTAAGAGCGTAATAACCTACAATATGGCAATGTCTTCCCATATACGAGTTAAAAAAATGAACAAAAGGCAAGAAAAGATAAAACCAAACCACAAGTATTAGATGCTAATACAAATAAACAGCAAACCAAAACCCGTAAACGTAAAAACAGACATAAGGAGACCCTATGATTCAACCCTCCATATAACAAAAATCTTGAGACAAACTTAGCCAGAGAATTTTTTAAAATATTGGATAGAAACTTTAAAGCCCCCCATAGATATAATAAAATATTCAATAAGAATACAATCAAAGTGTCTTACTCTACTATGCCAAACCTTCATCAAAAAATAATTAGTTCTAACAATAAAAAAATTAATAAACTACAAAATACAATTATACAAAATATAGCAGGCTGTAACTGTAGAAGAAAAAATAAATGTCCCCTACAAAAAATGTAGTCTATAGCTGCACAGTATCAAAAACCCCAAATCTAAATGAATTTAATAGCAACCATTACTCAACCACCCGATTAAATAATGACACCAACTTTAACCAATCTACTAATCAAATACAAACCAACCCACCATATAATAGTCCAACACCTAATCTACCGAAAAATAATTACACTAAACAAGAGGCAATATATTTTGGTTCCACATCTGGCTTAATAAAACATAGAATTTCAACACACAGATATTCATTTAAAAATCACTCCCTGTTAAACCAAACTACCCTATCTAAGCATATTTGGCGATGCAAGGATAACAATATTTCTTTCAATTTGAAATGGCAAATAATAGGGTCTTATAAAACATACAAACCAGGAGATAAATTCTGTGCACTGTGTACAAAAGAGACCCTAAAAATTTTAAAATATGAAGATATAAAAAATAGAACCACCCTATTAAATGCAGGAGAAGAACTTATTTTCGCATGCAGTCATAAACGTTGGTTTAAATTTAATAAATATAAACCACCTTAAATCATTAAAAATGTTACTTATTAATATTCAATATTAAAATTAAACTATAACTTGACATACTTATTAATAAAAATTTTTGATCATCAATATTATTGTTATTAATTGATCTGATATATCGACCATTATTATATATTATTAAAATATATTCTTAACCTTAACCTATGATATATTTTTAATTTCAATAAATAAATAAATTATCAAATATTAAATTCAATAATTTCAAAATGGATTATAATATATTATTTGCCTGATTTATTAGTTCTTAATAGATTAAGTTAAACACTAATTATCTCCCTTAATTAAAGAAATAAGATTATCTTCCCTTTTCTTTCTTCAGTTTTAAATTTAGCGTTTTAATCAAACGTATGCTAACCGATATAATTAGCGTTCTTTTTGAAAATTTATCATTTCATAAGTTGAAAAGCTACAATAAACATCCATATGAATACTTTGACCTTAGTTGCTGATTTCAAAAGGCGAAGAATTAAAAGGTAAATAATTATATATATTTTTATATATATATATCTGTGTATGTGTGTATGTATATATATATGTATATATATGTGTATGTATATATATATATATATATGTGTGTGTGTGTGTCTATGAACTTTATTAGAAATATAATATTATATTTAAACCAAATTCAAATTTATAATTTTATCATATTTTATTTCTATCTTTAACCCATATTAATTTTCTTATCAAGTAAATGCATACCTTTATTTTAATTTTTTCCAGATAAATCTGCCTATACTTTTAATGCTAGCTTTATTTATGGTGTCTTTTACATATATTAAAAACCCTTCCCAATACTTTGCTGATGAGGAAACTTTGTTTGTTAAAAATACTATATGTAAAAACTATTGTCCGTGGCTTAATATCTACCACAATAAAAACACTGTTTTCCGAAACGATCGTACAAATTATTGATTTTGTTGTTGTTCCTTCTTGTGAAACGGATTTTTAATTTAATTCTAATTAAACAAATGTAAAGAAAAATAAACAATGAAAAAAAAATAAATAAATAAATGCTTGATTTTTGTCCCCACCGCCCGAGTTGTTTTATCGTTTTTATTACGAAATAACTTAAAATCAATTATTTCTTAACAACTTTTGAAAGATAATACCCTACATTTTATAGAATTAAAAACAGATATAGCAGGGAGAACATGCTAATCGATTAGAACCTAGAGTGTTCGTAAATGTATTCTGAAATTTAATGTCTATTCCAGAATAAATTTCAACCAATCAAATTTGCTGAAAAGCGTGACACACAAAAGAACACACACGCTATTGTATTAATATATTGATTATATTGTAAAATGCGATTGGGAATTATTTCCACTGGATTGCAATTGCGTTTGCTTCAAACTTAAAAGGTGGAGTTTAGAATTTTTGATTATTTTTAGTCGCGTGCAAGCGACTCTATAAGTCACTCCGTCGGTCCGTCAGTCGGTCTGTCCGTAACACTTTTGTGCTTGGCCTTTTTGGTTAAGATCAAATGTCTGTTGTTAATAAATGCTGTTCTTAGCTTTTTAAGCTTTTTTGGGCCTTTTGGCCAAGATCAAAGTGTAGTATCTATCAACTAGACAGGGTTGGGAGGGTCCTACTAATCACATTTTTGTTTTTTCTTCCCCCGTCCTCAACACAAATGAATTATTGTACCATTTTTATTGTCATCTTTTTTATTTTTACACGTCAATAAAAAATGTTTTAAAAATTGGGAGTTAAGTTAAGTAGGACGTCCCCCAGTATGAAAGGGTGAATGCGGTATTATGGTGAAAGAAGATACTAGCTGGGAGAAACTTTTGATTTTGTTTAGTTCTGGAGTGACAAGGATGACCAACGACCCCCACAATCCCCCCTTTTGAGTTGGCCATGTGCCTAAGTTTTTTGTTTATTGTTGATTTTCACTGTACTTTTAACATGAATAAAGGATTTAATATCTCAAAGTGTAGTATCTGTTCTTACTACATGCTGTACTTATGTTTGTAACTTTGTGACATAAAGTGGGGGATCACTTTTCTGTATTAATTTAATGTAAAATGATCACACTTTACAACCAGTCAGTCTCAAAGCCATTCAAATCATTCTCCAGATCATTCAAGTTGTTTTTGAAGGATTCCAGTTATCTTTTAAGCATTCAAGTCATTCTTAAGGTCATTCAATTTATCCTTAAGTTCATTAAAGTCATTCTAAGTCATTTACTTTTTATTTATTTAAGTCATTTCAGCCCATTTTTTTGGTCATTTTAGTTTATCTTTAAGAATTTTATGTCAATCCTACATTCACGCATTCATTTATTACACGAGAGCACGCGACTAAAGGCTATTGACCTTGTTTTTTTTAATTCACCTCCAAGATATTATGCCACCGAGATATACGAAGCGTAATGATTAGGCATTGTACCCACAAGGGCATCCTAAGTGGAGAGTTGTGCAGCAAGATGTTTGTTCACATTACATTTAAATTTCTGCATGTTGTTACAGTCGGGAAAACAAATAGCTGGGAGGGAATTTCAAAAAGAACGATTCGTAGAAAGAAGTTATAGTAGAGTAAAAAGTTTCTTGGCTTCTGGGAGCCTTTACAATGAAGGGGTGGGATTTTGCTGCTGGTCAGGTTTGTCAGGAATATTTATGATGAAGGGTTACAAGTGCAGCAAATTCATCGAAGCACATTCCATAGAAGTACTTGCAAAACAAGCACAGCAGTGCAACATTGTGGTGATGGGACAGGAACTGCAACTTGATGGACAGTGTGGAGCATATTAGTTTAGAGACTAGTGGTTGGTACACCGGTCCGTATATATATATATATATATATATATATATATATATATATATATATATTTGGAGGTACAGAATTTATAAGTACATTTGAAAATAAGCAGAAATCTCTCAAAAGCTCTTTCGGCTATCATCTCATCAGGAGAAATCGATAGCATTCAAATAATATTAATGGCGAAAAAAAGAGCAATCGGGGATCTTTTATGAATTAAAGGTGCTAAAAAGGATAATTAAAACCAATAATTTAATTTAATAAAGCGATTCAAATAGCACTGCGAGTGGGAGAAAAAAAAAAAAAAGAACAAGGGAAGTGGTCAAAGTTCCCTGAAGAAATTTAACGCTTTTAACTATTCCTCCTGTCGGCACAAAGGAGGTTTAAAAACTGCGATAGAGACAGATTCTATAGTTTTTAAATGATTTTTAGAATTCGCTCTATGAAATATCATATATATATATATATATATATATATATACTAGCAAAAGTACCCGTCGTTGACTGGGTTCAAAAACAGCCTACAGAAAATGGACTGATAGGTTATGAAAAGGAAAGATTGTAAAGAGATAGCTTTTAATTTGGGGATATCAAAACCAAAGCAAAATAGGATGAAAGTAAAAATAAAATAGATAAATCCCATAATTTATTATACCATACCTGTTCACACTGAAACACTTATCACAATATTCTGGATCTATATTAAAAAACCTTGTTAAACTTTGTGACATATTTACATTCTATGGAGGTCAGGTGCGAACGAACACCTCATAATTTTATTATACCATATTTCTTCAAACTGAAACATAATTATAAAAGTATACATACGCAGATAGATATGAAAAGTCTATATTAAAGTTTGTGCCTATTTCCATTCTATGGAGGCCAGGCATGAACGCAGACCCCACAATTTTATTATACCATCCCTATTTAAGTTAAAACATACTTATCAAAGTATTCTTATGTACATCTATATCAAAAACACTTGTAAACGTTGTTTTTTTTTAATTTTTTATTTCCATACTTTGTGGACCAGTACGAACGCAGACCCCACAATTTTTATGAACCACCGTTCTGCCAGATCAAACATACCCATTCCTGTGTCTCGATACATCTTCTATCATTATATGTAATCAGTTTTTTAAAATAGTCAACGATATAGGAGCCTATTCGTGACCAGACACACACACACACACATTCAGCTTTATATTATAGATATGGTTGTATCGTTTTAATTTCCTAGATGTAAATCTACCGAAACTCTTATGTTTATTAAAGTGTGATTGATGAATGAACGGAGTGTTTTTTTTTATTTTTGATATATAAAAAAAGTTCCTGAACTGAGTCTTTAGAATGATATTTG
Organism: Euprymna scolopes; assembly: GCF_053919585.1. Lineage (NCBI taxonomy): Eukaryota > Metazoa > Mollusca > Cephalopoda > Sepiida > Sepiolidae > Euprymna > Euprymna scolopes. Next base: position 19,724,674 of record NC_136513.1, on the reverse strand, counting down.
TCTGTAGTCCAACGATATGGATCTCTGAAAAGTGATTGCTGCAGAAACATGTATGCACATATGTAGCTAATAACGTTTCTCTCTCTCTCTCTCTCTATATATATATATATATATATATATACACACACACACACACACTAGTGTTGGGATGATTAATCGGAATCAGTATCGGAATCGGAAAAACTGATGCCTATTTTCCGATGCCAAAACGATTCTTTTGTCTTTTTTTTTTTTTATTTGATTTTGTTCTAAGTAAAATCTTCCATTGTTGATAATAAATGATAAAATAATAAACATTTATTGATTTTATAATATCAGTAAAGCTAAAACCGATACATCACTCTCCACAAGTGTATTTTGACGTTTAGGAAAATATCTGCATATTTAACATGAAAATCAGGAAAAATAACAATCTTATAGTTAAATAATTAGAGATGTATAAAGAATCGGAAATTGTATCGGAATCAGGAATTTAACACGAAATCGGTAATTGTACCGGAATCGAGGAAAAATATTGGAATCGTCCCATCACTAATATATACGCACACAAGGTGGAACGATTGTCGCCCTAGAAAAGACGACATGATTCCATTTCCGTTTGATGAAAACTGGTTTTCTTTTTTTTTTTTTTTGTTGCAGAACATCTACTAGTTGTCTAGCTGTGTACAAATCCCAACAGCGATAGGGGCCTTTTATCATATCTGAAAATGACATACTTTTTAACGAGCGAGATCAGAGATGCGCCATTGTACAATTCATGCTCTTTACCAATACAAGTTATAACAAGAACACTATTTCCAGCACTCTTAAAATGCAAATCCGGACAGTTCAATGCTTTAGGGAACAGCTCAATACATCTGACGACCCACGGCCATGGTCTTTAGTGTGGTTTTAAGTGAGGGCCACATCATGCCACCTCACATCTTTAAAGTCGGCTTGAAAGTAAACAAAAAAGTGTGCCTGGATATGCTGAAGTGTGTGGTGATCCCCTGGTGCAATCAGGTGGCCGCTGGCAGACCTTGGGTGTGGCAGCAGGACTTGGCACCGGCCCACAAGTCCAAAGAAACCCAGACTTGACTTCAGAAGAAGTGCTATGATTACATTAAATAGATCTCAGCTCTACTACATAATCAAGATACCTGAATTGACTTTCTTTTTTTTTCAATAAAAGTTTAAAAATAAAACTGTAATGTTGTTTTCTTTATAGCAACAACTTTATGGTTCCACCCTGTTAATAGAGTTTGGGATGTGATGTTGGGTGATATTATTTATAGTAGTATATTTTTTTAAAGTTTTGAAACATTAATTTTATTTGTTCATCATGAATATCGTTACAGAATCCATTAATGATTAGGACTTGTTTTATTTTTTTAGTTCAAGGAGTAATGCTTTTTCAGTGGAATAATATCAATCCCTGGGGCACAACCACATCAATTTATGATTCCATCGAGAATGATGTAAATAATCACCCAAAAGTAAAGATCAGCAAGGGTGATAACTCATTTCATTAAAGAATATAATAGAATGAAATCTCCAGGAAAAGAACATATTCGTTTCAAATAGCTAAGTGGTCTTGGCTACTTGATCGAATTGAGTAATACAATCTAGTAAGTTGTTTGTAGTCGTAGCTGGTAATTTGCTTAAGCTTTAGGCTTTCAGTGTATCATTCAATGTCTCTCCCAGGCTGCTATATTCATCCGTATTTACGGCTTACACATGCAAATCATATTGTTATGAGGAGGGAGCCTGATGTGTTCATATTAATTAATCCATAGAAGTTTCCTACCTTACAACAAAAAATTTTATTTCTTTTTCTGTATAATCCAGTACATACTGAACAATTATATATCTATATATATATATATATATATATATATATATATATATATATACACACATTAACACACTGCCCAGCTTTGTCCGCTTGTAAAATACACTTAATTTTAATTTATGCAGATTTTGTATTTATTATTATAGATTCAATACTATATTGATTGTTAAATTGTATCCAATATATAGTAATGATTTCAAAACTTTAAAAAAAAAAAAAAAAAAAATGATTCAAGTGCCATCAGCTAGAATCTAAACACAAGCATATATCTCTCCAGTGTTATAAGTCTACATGAATATCAAAACTTTCAAAATAATGTGGTTAAACATAAATGTATATTTGTACACACGTAGAAGGCACAATTTTAGTCAACTTACGTTTGCCAAGTCCTAATTTTTCAATTTTGAATCCTTAGCAGCTATTTTTACCAGCTAAAACCAAATCGAATTTGTTTCATAGGTTCGAATCATCTAAATAGATCAAGTCTCAAGTTTGTAGACCAAAAAAATAACAGTAGTTTGGTAGAGAGAATGTTTTGCACACAGACAGACAAATTCACTTATATATATATATATATATATATATATATATACATATACAATAGCAGGCCGCCCGGTGTTGCCCGGTCATAAAATATGCATAAATGTTATATTTTAATTCATACAGAAACTGAGGCGTGCATGTGAGTATTACGTTTTTTCTAAATAGTTCACTTCTTGTAAGTAAAAAAATAAAAATACTCAAACTGAGATTGAAACCAAAACCTAAAGACAGTAAAATAAGTATGAGGACCAATAGGCAAGCTTGGTACGGTCTTTAAAAAGTGTTTTCAAACCTACTTATTCTTACCATAAGGAATCTGTCATGCAAACGATTCACGCATACGCATTCGTGAAACAGTAAACAAGCACATAAAAATCCAATGACCCCCCCCCACCACCAGGTACCAATTTTTCAATTTTGATCCCTTACCAGCCTTTTATGTTTTTCCAAATGAAAACCGATTAAAAAGCTTTCCACACGTCTGAATACCCTACATTTTTTTGTTTTTTACATTTTCACCCCAAACAAGGCACATTGCCACTTTGGTGTAGGGGGCAGGGCTACTATCAGGGGCAGCAACTGTTGCACTATGTTGGGATTTGAGCAGCAAGATGTTGGTTCACGTTACACTTGAACGTCTGCATGTCAGTACAGTTAGGGAAGCAGGGACCTGGAATGGAATTCCAGAGTCTAGCGATTCTGGGGAAGAAACTACTGGAGTAGAAAGATCTTTTACATCTAGAGATCTCTACTGTGTGGGGGTGGGATTTAGCTGCCTGTAAGGTTTGTCGAGGGTGTCTACGTCGTGAGGGCACAAGTGTCTGCAGTTCGTCAGAGCATTCACCATTAAAATACTTGTAGAACAGGCAAAGGGATGCAACGTTTTGTCGATGGGACAGAGGCTGAAGCTTAGATGCCAGTTCAGGACCTATCAGATTGGCGACTCTCTTTTGAACCTTGTCTAGGAGCGAGAGACTAACAGCAGATGCACCAGCCCAAATGTGACAACAATACTCCATACATGGGCGAATGGTGGCCTTATAGAGGTACAGGATACTTTCAGGTGTCAGTAGTTTTCTAGCACGGTAGAGAGAGCCTACAAATTTCAAGTTTGTAGATCAAAAATTTGTTGAGAATTAATCTCACGAACACACATCCTCACTTTTATAGATATAAGTAGCAGTGGTGTAGTGGTTATCGGCACGGATTATGTTCATGGCTTCCTGTCTGAATTGAGGTGAGGTTACTGTCTCACTTTCACTGATGTCCTTGTCACACATATAGGTAATAGACTAGACATTCAAGCCTTGGTAGAGTAACTCGTCTTGGAGGAAAAATTATCTCTACAATTATATAAATGCAACTTTGTCTGTGTGTGTGTTAGTTTGTTCCTTATAGACTCTGAAATGACTGAACAGATTTTCTTTAAAATTTACAGAACTTTAGTGTATAAGTCTGGAAGTGATCTTAGTTAAGTTTTGTCTCAGAATACCTCCAATAATTACTGATAACCAATAATCAAAACCGTTACTTTAATTTATCTATCATCGGTAAAGCCATTTTTTCCATGTCGTCGCTTAGCAACAATGATAGAACAGGGGCGAGTGAAAATTCTGTGGGTAATATGAGAGCGTGTTTTGTTTTTTTTTGCCTGATGTCGTCTGCACGTTAAAACTCTTCGTAAACTTCTTAATTTTATTTTCATTAACTGCAAAGAATTTTATAAGACTTGAAAATGTACACGTTTTTTTTTTTTTGCATGATATGGTCTGTAGGTTCAAATTCCGCACGTAAATTTCTTAATGTTTTTTCTTCATTAACTGGAAAGAAGTTTATATAAAATAATTTTATAAAAGAAACAGTAGATTCTCTAGAGTGCAATGTAGAATAACATATATTTTAGACTAAGTTACTGCATGGAGGCATGTGAAGATTCCTCCCAGGCGATTTCACGGATTTCGATGACAATAAAAATATAGGAATGAGAAATATTCGTTGATAATCATTCAATCCCAGGAAACGTTGGGTCTCCCTGCTAGTATAAAATAAAAATACATTAAAGAAAACATATATAAAGTGTTTTTTATTGAAGAAAACGAATTACAAATATAAAAATATACACGCTAAATTCTTTATGAACGAAACATCTCTACAACTACTGGAATGATTTTTCGAAAAATGGATGAGAAATACATATTTCTTTGATTTAATTACGCTTTCAATTATTTAAACTTTCTTTTTGTAGTTACATGCAGTACCATGATTTTTTTTTTCATTTTTATTTTCTTTCATTTTTTTTTTCTTTTTTGATATTTTGAAAATTCTGGATGAAAGTCAAATGATTTTACGATTTCAAAAAGTACATTTTGAAATTTAGCCAATACAATTTTTCAGTTATTTCTTTAGTTATATCTGATATCAAAATCTTTTTTTTACATTAAATGTGATATCATTTTAATATATTATTTCAAATAATATAATTATATCATGTTATATCATTTTTATATAATATTTAAAATAATGATACTGCTTTTATTCATTTTTTTTATGATTGTTTCGTTTTTGATAAGTAATAAAAGTCCAATGACTTTATGATTTACAAAAAATACATTTTGAAATTCAGCCAATACAATTTTTCAATTACTTCTGATACAAATTAGTGGAATTTGAATGGTAATATAAAAAGCGAAAAGAAAACATATGTAGAGATTAAGAAGTTTCCCATTAATATAAAAGATAGCTGTTCTTCAGGAAAAAGGCATCTTCGTTTAAAAAAAAAAAAATTGTAAAAATTAGAAACTGTACACAAAAAAAATGTCCTTAGAAATTCGATTATTGCATTGGCAGCAGTTTTGGCAGTATCAGTTATGGGAAAAAAAAATTCCTGTCTTTGAATCTTTTGCTAATATCCGACATAACCACCTCTTGTATTGATACTGCTAAGCGCAAAGCCAATAGCTGTGTAGAGGACAAGAGAAGCGACAACCGTGACGACGCTCCAGAAGAAGGAATGCATACTCCATTTGAACGAATAGGTTAGATCCCCTCGTTTGTAGGCCCGGTCAGACATCACTGGAAAAAAAAAAAGGAGAAAAGAAATTTTACATTTTGAAGACTGGTTCAAGGACTATGTTTCTCATGAAATAGGAACTTTGGGTCACCCAATGAGGTTACTGAAACATTGGCACTGTCATGATTATGTAGCTTGTTTACTTGAAATTAAATAAAAGGATATATGTATATATGAAAGAGGTTTTTTTTCCTCCTAGTATTTTAAGACTGCTGAAAACAAAAATGACCTTCTAAAAACTAAAATAAGACAGCGTTTGTAATTCAAGAGAAAAAAAAATAGTGGCAAATTAAGGATCACGATCAAAGGTTAAGGGTAAGATGTTAATTGGGGTCAACTTGGCCTTCGGGCCAAGATCAAAGTGTAGTATCTGTTCCGGCAGATACTGCAAGCTATGACTAGCAAAGACCAGATGTGGGGGCAACCCCCACATGCCTGACCTTTAACCAGCTCCCATTTCCCACCTCTCGGGAGCTGGTCCCCTTTTTCCCTTCCCCCTCCCTTCACTCCTCACATTAAAAATTGGCCTTGTGCCTAATTTGCTCGGTGGGGGAGCAAATAAATACCATCTGTTCTTCAGATGCTGCACTTCAGTTTCTTGTTCTCTGTCAGTGGAGAAGAAATCCTTCACGACTGAGACAATTTTTATTTTTTTTCCTTTTCTCCACATTAAAAAACGACCCTGGTGTCTAACTCTGTCCCGTGGGGAGGCATTGTAAATAGGAACAATGTGATGTTTGTATTTAAAAATACTTTTAAAAAATTTAAAGAAAACAAAAAGCAGTTGTCTCCCCCTTCCTCGTAATCAGTGCATTTGTTTTTTTTTTTTTGCAGTTACCGTAAAACTGCGAATACTGGCACCTATGCTAAATTCTAAAAAAAAATGATCTAATTCTGCAACAACCCATGGCATAGTGGATAAAGTATTTGGTAAAATTCAGTTGTAAGTTACACTATTCTCGAGGTTAAACATTCAATCTTCAGTGTGGGTGACACTCAAAATACAATTGGGAATTACTGAGGATAATGGCTGATAAAATGAGAGCATGCTGCTTCCATAGATTAAAATAAAGGGTTCAGTTTGAAATTCCATGCAGATTCCAGAGTTTGACAAAAAGATTCCCCGAGCTCAACAGAAAGATTCGAGTTTGACAAGATACATCTAAAGAAGGTTGGAGATTACATTAACCGAAATGTTGTCCAAAGAATCAAATAATACAAGCATTCTGTGGGCGTTCTGTTCATATTCATTTCTTATAGGAATTATATTCCTATGATGATGATGATGATGATGATGTTGTTCGTTCATCGTTTGCAAAGATGACTGATCATGCAATTGTTCTGTGGGTTCGAGCTCTAATGTATTTCCCGCATGTTGGATACCTGTGGGATAATTCTGTCTCAAAGGTTCAGATTGCTTCGTCTTTCTTAACGTCACATTTTCTCTTCCATTCTTTATTGCGTGTGGATTCAGCTATTGTACCCCATTGTGAGTTGCTGCACGACAGGAACATCTAACAGAACGCCCCCTCATCATCAGTCTTGTTTGAGTGGGTTAACCATTCCACATTGTGAACATTGAAGTCTCCACAGACGTGAATGTTATTTTTTTGATGGGATTAGATATTCCTATAATAAATTAGATACTTAATCTTTTTTCCACCATTGTTCCTTGAATGGAAGATAATTTTTGAAGTAGTGTAGCAGCCATAATTTTATTCCAAATTTGACTTTTATCACATATTTGCACTAAACTAACTTGATTTCTTTCCAGAGTTCATGTATATTGCTTTCATATAAACTTCAAAAATTATCTATGTAGTCTCAAAGGTATAATAAACTTATATTTAAAAAGAAAATTTAATCAAAAAAATAAATTATATTGTCGGTACGATAAAGGTTAATAGGAAGTGCCATTCTACATTCTCCATATTTAACTACTTGTAGTGGTATGGGGTAGCAGACAAGGTTTTAAAAGATCTAAGAGACGTTGCGAACCTATCTCTGCTTTATCATTATTTTCATGGCAAGTGCTCGTCTGAGCTTCAATCTAATGCCCCCCCTCGCCAAACTTTCACGAAAAACACTCGTCTAGCCAAAACCACTATCAATAGTTTCCCCACACTCTTTATCTGTGCCTAAACCTGAATGTAGATTCCATGAATAAAGCTTCTTTCTTAGAACTGCACGTCTATGGAACTCTCTTCCGATTTCCTGCTTTCCAGCTAACAATCTGATTGTCTTCAAGTCCAATGTAAACAAGTTCTTAATGAACAATCTCCCTAAGTAATCAAATTTACAAACCCCCCCCACTACTTATGTCTACTACGCGATAATCACATTGACTAATGTATACCCATTAACCCTTATACTCGAGTGGCGTCCAGGCCTTGATAAGTGGTAATTCCTATGTAAAAAAAAAAAAAAAAAAAAAACTTTACTATTAAGCATGATTTTGAGCCAGAATTAATGGTTTTCGAAAGGCGTCAGAATCATAGAAATGGTAGGTGTCGGAGTCAGATTTTATAATCTCTGAAGAATCAACGATCTGAATATTCATCATCATCATCATCAAGTGGTGTCCTGCCTGATACTGGCATTGACAGCTATGGCTCTCCATTCATCTCTCTCTCTTGAGGCATTCATGAATTCAGTGTTGCTCATCCCTATCAAGCAAGAACTCTATTCATGTTGTTTCTCAGAGTTTGATGTATTGCCATAGCTTTCTTTGTACTTGTACAGACAGTAGATTGCAGTTTCTTTCTGTCCGAGCAGCTTCCATACTGGGTGATTGTCCTGACCATTGTAACCAGAGGTATCTTCTGTTCAGCACAACAAAATATGAAACCATGAAAAAATTATTTGTTTCCATATTACATCAGTTACTTGCTTTCCATTACCTCACGGTACCTTGATCGGGGAGGAAAAAAGGGGCTAAGTGAGTTCTTGACTATGCCCAAGGGTTTCTCATAGACTAGCAGAGGGAAGGAGGTATCTTAACTTTTCCTTTAACAGGAGGAGGGGGGGGAGTAACCGAGCGCGACAGAGTTACTTGCCTTTCTGATCTGCTTGGTGGCATGTCTTCCAGTTTAATTGTTTTTTTGTTTTTTTTTATATTTGTTTGTGTTTGTATACACATGAATAAAGTCTCTTTGTACCTCCAAATGATATTGTGTATTACATCGTGATTTATTAGTGTTCTATATTATGACTCCTCAACCCTGGTATAAAGTTGCTATAATTTCATGGAAATAGAAGGAAAAGTGTTGTTTGGGCTAAAAAAAAAATTTTTTTTTTAAAAATATTTTATATGTAAGTATTTATGAAGATTGATATCAAAGCAGAAAAAAAAAACCAGAAAACAAAATAATGTAAAAATTGTATAATTGTTCTCAATAATATTTCAGTGTTCAAAAACAAAAACAACAATTTTTCTTTAAAGTATTTGAAGCATAAAACATTTTTCAGAATTACTGGATTTGGACTTGAATTACTTGAAAAGTGTTGATATGCCATAATACAAAACAACCAAAATAGATGCGAAGTAAATCTGATTATCTCCCTTTCGTCCAAAGCTCATACAACATAAAACACACGTTGTGTCATTACTTTACAAACCAAACTAGGCATATATATATATATATATATATATATATATCCGTGAAACAGTTGACAAGCACATAAAAATCCAATGACCCCCCCCCCAGGTACCAATTTTTCAATTTTGATCCCTTACCAGCCTTTTACATTTTTCCAAATGAAAACGGATTAAAAAGTTTTCCACACATCTGAATACCCTACGTACCAAATTTCAAGTTTGTAGATCAAAAATTTGTTGAGAATTATTCTCACGAACACAATTAAAAAAATAGAATGAAAAGTTAAAGAAAAACAATTTAAAATAAATGTGTAAGAATTAATAAACAGAGGATAAAAGTAAAAGATAAGGTAAAGTGAAATAAAAAAAAAAAAAGAAAATTCTTAGAACTGCACGCCTGTGGAACTCTGTTCCGTCTGCCTGCTTCCCTCCGGACTACAACTTGGATGTCTTCAAGTATAATGTTAACAAATTCCTAATGAACCGCCCCCTTAAGTAAACACTCCATCAAATCTCCACACTAACGTAATGTACTTGCAATAACCCTTATCCCTGAGTGGCTTCCGGGCCTTGATAAGTGGTGATCACTGTGTAAAAAAAAAAAAAAAAAAAAAAAAAATGAAAGGTGAAAATGGTTTCATGAATAGTGTTACAATAATTCTATAGGGTAACGGGGTAATTGGCCAGGTTTGGTATGGGTGGGATATAGTCTAGTAAAGTCAGAAGATATGATTGGGGGTGAGGGTAAAAGCATAAAAAATACAAAGCAATATACTGACTTCTGAATTCTAAACCATCCGACTCCCATATATATATATATATATATATATTTATTGCAATTTCACCCCAAACAAGGCATATTGCCACTGTAGGGGGCTACTATCAGGGACATAAGCTACAGGGGTACTATGTGGGGAGTTGGGCAGCAAGATGCCGGTTCATGTTACACCTGAACTTCTGCATGTCAGTACAGTTGGGGAAGCAGGAACTCGGAAGGGAATTCCAAAGTCCAGCGGTTCTGGGGAAGAAACTACTGGAGTAGAAGGCTCTCTTACATCTAGGGATCTCAACTGTGAAGGGGAGGGATTTTGCTGCATTTCGATTTCGGGTTTGTCGGGGAGTACTTACGTTGAGGGGGTACAAGTGCTTGCAGTTCGTCAGAGCATTCACCATTGAAATACTTGTAGAACAGGCAGAGGGATGCTCTATTACGTCGATGGGACAGAGGCTGAAGCTTAGATGACAGTTCAGGACCTATTAGGTTGGCGACTCTCTTTTGAACCCTGTACAAGAGTGAGAGACTATTTATTTTTTATAAGCGATTCTGTGGTATTTTTTTCACTCCCTGAGTGCTTTAAAGGGAAAGGTTATCTGCCCTTCGTTTATATTGTAGTCGTCCCACATTTTTGGGACATTATTTGTAATTAATTTATTATTCAAATATTTATTTAAATATTTTTACGTGCATAAAATTAAGTTATCTAAAAAAAGTAAAAATATTTAAATAAATATTTTTGTCATTTATTTCATGACATTTAAAGCTTTCTGAATTTATCTTTAAATTTAAATATTTAAATAATAAATTATATATATACACATATACAGGGTGGAACGATAAAGTTATCACCCTAAAGAAAACAACGGTACAGATTTATTTTAAAACTTATTGAAAAAAATCAATTCATGTAACTTGATTATATAGTAGATCTGAGATCTATTCAATGTAACCACCTTCAGCCTCAATCACCACCTCAACACGGGTCCAGAACTGAGAACATGCCTTTTCCATAAGTGCAGACAAGAGCTCAGTGAATACTCGGCGGATGGTGGTGATCAGGCTGGCTTTGGTGTTGTGGTAGGTTGTTTGTGATGTTCTAGATGTATGACCAAACGAAGTAGTTTAAGTTCAGTTTGAGGGAGGGAGGGAGGGAAGGGCAATGAAAGAAGGGTGCAAAGTCGTAGCACTCCTTCTGAAGCCAAGCCTGGGTCTCTTTGGACAAAGTCTTGCTACCACATCCAGGGTCTGCCAGTGGCCACCTGATTACACCAGGAGATCACCACACTCTTCAGCACATCCAGGTACATTTTGGTGTTGACTTTCAAGCTGACTTTAAAGATGTGAGATGGCATGATCTCACTCTCACTTGAAACCACACCCAAAGACCATAACTATGGCCAGAAACTTCATTGAGTTGTGCCCTCAAGCGTTGAACCGTCGAGATTTGTATTTTGAGGATGCTGGCAATGATTCTGTTGTCATAACTTGGATTGGTAGAGAGCATGAGTTGTACAGCACCGCATCCTGATCTTGTGTGTCACTTTCAGACTTGATAGAAAGCTTTTATTGCTCTCAGGATTTGTACACAACTAGCCAACTAGTAGATGGTCTGTAACTAAAAAAAGAAAACCGGTTTTCATCAAATGAAAATGGAATCATGGCGACAATTTTATCGTTCCACACTGTATATGGCCGATCTTTATGAAATTTAGCACAAAGATACTTTATGTTTATTTGTTTTAGATAGGTTTTGCATCGGAATGTCTTCGATATGTATCGATAATCAATAATCGAAATAATCTGATAAATAGAGAACTAGTCAACCACCTCAGCAGAAATAACCTTCTTAGTGACACGCAATATGGTTTCCGTTCTGCAAGATCTACCACAGATGTGCTAACGGTTATATCTCATAGGGTTAGTGAATCTCTTGACAAAGGCTTCCTTTCTAGGGCAATTGCTCCTGACATATCAAAGGCCTTCGACAAGGTATGGCATAAGGACCTACTTCACAAGATTTCCAGCTACGGTATAACTGGAAATGTTTTCTCAATCATTAAATCATTTCTCTCTGATAGGCTCATAAGAGTAGTGGTCGATGGACAAAAATCGGAGGCCTGCAGTATTAATGCTGGAGTCCCTCAAGGGTCCATCCTGGGCCCAACTCTCTTCCTGATCTACATCAATGACCTCCCTAAACACATGCTTAAATCATTCGTTGATATCTATGCTGATGACACGACCATCTACGGCAACACATCAAAGGCTGTAAATGACAAAGTTCTCTCTGATTCTCTCTCCTCTGATCTCGAGCACGTGGGTCAGAGGAGGAAGACGGGGCTGGTTACCTTTAATGCATCTAAAACCAAACTCCTATCTTTACATCATCAACGCTCTGATCCCCATCTGGTATCAATTAAAATGGATGGCTCTCGTCTGGGAGAAGCCCCATGTTTTGACAAGCTTCTGGGCTTGACCTTTACTCCTGATCTGAAATGGAACACGTACATCAAGTCGGTTGCCAAGGTCGCTGGAAAGATGGTGGGATCCTTCTATCGCTCCAGAAGATATCTCACTACCGATGCAATTCTATCTATATAAAAGCCAAGTATATCCAAGAATGGAATAGTCTGCCATATCTGGACAGGAGCTGCTAAAAACAGCCTATCCTGCCTTGACAGAGTACAAAATAGACTTCGTGGCTTAGTGGGGGATGCTCTTTTCTCTTCCCTGCAACCTCTCTCCCACAGAAGAGACGTTGCGAGCCTAACTTATTGTTATTTTCATGGCAGATGCTCATCTGAACACCAACCTCTGGTCCCCCCTCACCAATATTTTACGAAAAACACCCGTCTAGCTGAATCCACTGTCAAAAATTTTCCCCACTCTTTATCTGTACCTAAATCAAAACGTAGATTCCATGAACAAAGCAGCTTTCTTAGAACTGCACGCCTGTGGAACTCTGTTCCGTCTGCCTGCTTCCCACCTGACTACAACCTGGATGTCTTCAAGTCCAACGTAAACAAATTCCTGATGAACCGCCCCCTTAAGTAGACACTTCATTAAATCTCCACACTAACGTACTGTACTTGCAATAACCCTTATCCCTGAGTGGCTTTCGGGCCTTGATAAGTGGTGACCACCATGAGAAAAAAAAAAAAAAAAGCGAAAGGTTCAGCATTTAAAATCAACAGTAAGATTTTTTGATATGATAGGAACCCGTTCAAACAATGTTTCCATTTAGAACACAATTGAAGCATGATACTTGATTTTTCCTTTTAAACTTTAATTCAAGCCATTATCACCGCACAAGCAATAAGGCCAGCCATATAAAATCAGCAGTAGGTTCTTTGATATGACAGGGGTGCATTCGAAATGAATGTTTTTGTTTAGAGCACAACTGAAGAATGATATTCGACGTTTGCATTTTAAACTTTAATTCAAGCCATTATATTTAAAAATATTTTTTTAAAATCAACAGTAGGTTTTCTACAGTGCAATGTAGACCACAATGTATTGTGGACTAAGTCACTGTGGAGAGGCACGTGAAGCTTCATCCGAGTGTACCACAATGGGTCCCCAACTAGAGCAAGCAATTAATCGATTTGATTGAAAAACGAGCGATTTCGCCAATTTTGATAGCAATAAAAATATGGGAGTGTGAAAACTTCCTTGATAATCAGTCAATCTCGGGCAACGTCGGGTCTCCTTGCTAGTATATAAGTCGAATGTCTTAGAATTCTCTGAGTCATTCCATATACTTTTTGACTCCTCAACCTTGCCTTCACAAGATTAGAAGGAAAAGAATGGTTTTTATTTAAAAATAAATACAAAAAAAAAAATTGTGTGATTGTTTTTAGAAATAATTTGGTGTTAAATCTTCTCCATAAGTTTTTGTTGTTTATTTTGATAATTTATCGTTTTTTTTTTTTTTGTTTTTTTTTTGGTGAGCAGTCAAACCGGAAGTGATTCACACAAAGGCTTATTATTAACTTAATTCTTTTGAATAAAATGTTACTCTTTGTTTTGATTTTTGTTTGTTTTTTTTTAGTTGGGGACTTTATTTAATTTCGGCAACACAATTACAATTTTTATTTCATTTTATTTGCCATAAGCAAAGTTTTTGAAAAAAAAAAAAAAAAAAAAAAAAAAAACACGTCGAACTACAACCACTATCAACAATTTCCCTCACTGTCTGTGCCTAAATCTAAATGCAAGTTCCATGAATAAAGTTTCGCTCGTAGAACTGTCCGCCTGTGAAACTCTGTTCTGCTAGCCTGCTTTCCAACTAACTACAACATGATCGCCTTCAAGTTCAATGAAAACAAATTCTTGTTGAGGTGTCCTCTTTAAATAGTCAACTTCTATCTAATTTTCATCAGCATACACTCATTAATCCTTATCCTCGAATGGCCTTTAGTGACTCCGTTGTAAAAAAAAAAAAAAAAAAAAAAAAAAAGAGGTGAGGGGAGACATAGCTACTGAAACACAAAAGACTACTATGGTATGGTCAAGATATATGAACTTGTGTGGGGAGTTGAACAGCAAAATGTTTGTTCACATTGATTAACTTTCTGCATGTATATTGTTACAGTCGTGGGAGGGGGGAGTAGCAAGAAAGTTATATAAAACCTAAATAAGTTATATAAAATGCCTAAATCTAAACGCAGATTCAATGAACAAAGCTTATTTCTCTGAACTGCCTGCTTTTGGAACACTGCTCCACTAGCATACTTCCTGGTTGAATGCAACATGGTAGCCTTCAAATCTAATGTAAACAAGTTCTTGTTGAGCCGTCCCCATAAATAATCAAATTCTGCCCAATTTACACCATTAGCAATTAGTACACTACCATCTTACATTCATTAACCCTTATCCTCGAGTGGACTTCGGGTCTTGATAAGTGATGACTCCCAGGGAAAGGAAAAAAAAGTAAATTTCTGAAAGCCGAGACCTGATCAGATATAGTTTAGTTTGAAGTCAATTTCTAAAAGCTGTCCAAGTTTTACTAGTATATAAAATAAACGTTAAACCGATGATGATAAACGTTTTAATTTTATTTACTTTTTATGCAAAAATAAAGTACAGTTTTCTTTTACTAAGAACTCACCAATTATCAAGTCCAAAAGCTACTCAATGATAAGCGTTATTAAGATGGGTGTATTGTCAGTTAAATGATGAAAAACATCATGAAAGGATTGAAAATGAATGGAGAGAGTTCATGACAAGTAATTGTCGACATTGGATTTGAAGACGACCATGTAGCAGTTTGCAGGGAAGCAGATGGGAAATTCTTGGAAAACAACTGTGCATGGAAATTATTTCTGATGCTAGGTACACATTAATAAATTTCAGTTTTTATATAATTTTAAATCAAATTGTCTGTTAAAAATATTTTTTTATGTCAATAAAACACAAGTTTAATTTTTTTTTTTTAATTTTGTTACTTCAAATTTATACGGATTTTTTAAAAGTATTTCCGAATTCCCCATCTGAGATAGTCTGTATTTTGTAATGTTGGGACGATTAATTGGAATCGGAAAAAAATCGGAACTTTTAAGTGTATTGGAATTGGTATCTGAAAAATTTGTGCCTATTTTCCGATGCCAAAAACGATTCTTTTAATTATTTGATTTTGCTTAAAACAAGATCTTCCACTGCTGGTAGCAATAATAAAATAGTAAGTATTTATTGATTTTAAACAACCAGTAAAATTAAAATCTATAGATCATCCCACACAAGTATATTTTTTCGTTTCTCACCTAACCCTAATCCCCCACACAAGTATATTTTTTCGTTTCTCACCTAACCCTAATCCCCCACACAAGTGTATTTTTACGTTTGAAAAAATATATGCACATTTAACGTGTGTTTTTACGTTTAATTAGGTTGGTTGGTTGTTTTTGTTTTACAGTATATCAACCGTTTTCGGGTTATTTAATGCCGAATCCAAAGCTTTTGAAGAAAAATATTTTAATAGAATATATTTGTTATTTTCAAGTCGGTTTCTATTTAACCCATAGTTGGGACTCTAACAGGTACTAACATTCCAGGTCAGAGTGAACCTGGGAGCAATGGTAATTAAGGGGTGGCTCCACACTCCCCAAAGCCCGCAAGCTAGGGCCTCACCACTGGATATAGTTTAAGGTCATATTCAGGACACGTTTAATTAGGAAAAATAAAACATTGTCCCACACTATATTTATTTATTTAATTTTAGTTTTTAGGAAACACACGTGATATCACATATTTGGATAGGGGCAAAGTGTAGTATCTGTTCTTGTATACATTTTGTCTTTTGTCCGAAAAATAGAAATCTATCCAGAATGAAGCAACTTTTACTTTTGTCCTAATTAAGAGAGATGCTTTTTTTGGGGGGGAGGGGGAGAAGGGGAGTTGGAGTTACCCCAACTTAAAAACCGACCTTGTGGGGAGCAAATAAATAGAGGCACATAAATAGTCCATCTTGTAATGCATTAATTTGGGGGAAAATACAAGTTTTCTGTACAAAACAAAGTAATATTTTAAAACAAATTAAGCTTCACAGGCGTAGCACGCTCTCGTTATATTGCCAATAACATAGTACAATATAACCCCGGAATACGGTTTTTTCAGGTTACGATGTAGAATACAATTTTTACGGCCCCTGGTTACGGTATTTGTCTCGCTTTACAGTGTTATTT
The DNA here is from genome assembly GCF_053919585.1 of Euprymna scolopes. NCBI lineage: Eukaryota > Metazoa > Mollusca > Cephalopoda > Sepiida > Sepiolidae > Euprymna > Euprymna scolopes. Next base: position 19,708,171 of record NC_136513.1, on the reverse strand, counting down.
ATAACGTTATTTGATTTATATACATGTGTATTATATACTGTACTGTATTTTGTCATTAATTTTTAATATGTACTGTATAAAATTTTGCTTAGGCCCCGCCATACGGCAGATTTCACCCAACAATCTCAATCCCGGAACGGATTAATGCCATATCCCGGGGTTCTAGTGTACAACAATAACAAGATACCTATGCAAACTGGAGGTATTCGACTAGCATTGTTTAAGCAAAACTCTTCCGGAGGTTAAAGGTTCGATCCTTAGTGCAAACAATGACTTAAAACTTATACAGATTCACATGTTCAACAGAAAGATTCCAGGGTTCAATAAGATACACCTGAAGAAGTTTGGAGGTTACATCGACCAAAACGTTGTGAGAATAATGTTATCAATCCAAATACTTTTAATGTGTGGAAACTGTAGGATTCTTTATCTCTATCTCTACTATTATATAAAAGGAACTTTGTCTGCGTGTGTAAGTTTGTTCTCTATGGGCTCCGAAACGGCTGGGCCGATTTAAAAAGTTTTTTTTTTTTTTTAATTATTATTTCACACAAATACACTTTATGTGTCTGACAGTGTCCTAAGATAGGTTTTGTATTAGAATGTCTTTGACAAGTATCGATAATCGAAAAAATCGGATGAAAGAAGGAGCGGGCGATTTTGACTAACGTTAACACCTTATGCAGCCTAACATCACAAGTACATTTAAGAAGTTTTATTACCGCACAATAAAATAAAATTAACAGTAGGTTCTTTGATATGACATGGGTGTGTTCGAAATGAATAATTCTGTTTGGAGCACAATTGAATAATGATACTTGACTTTTGCATTTTAAACGTTAATTCAAGCCATTGTATAAAAATCTATGTATCTATAAAAGTGAAAATGTCTATCTGTGTGTGTGTCTTTGTGTGTACATTTCCCTACCAAATTACTCTGCCAATTTTCAGTCTACAGACTTGAGATTTGACATAAGGTTTATTGAGATTTGGGAAAATCTTTGTAATCGGTTTTTGGCCAGAAATTTGGCTGTCAAAGGGTCAAAGTTCAACAATTTGACCTTTGAAAAATCTACCACACTCTTCACCCAATTTTGGGTCTAAACACTTGATTTTAGATGTAGGTTACTTGGACATGGATAAAACTTTTTAATTTGTTTTGAACCCAAAACAATAAATGTTAAGGGGTCAAAATCGGCGTCAAGTTTAAAAAATTTGACCTCTGTCGTCTCTACCAAATTACTCATCCAAATTTTGGTTTAAACATTTGAAATTTTACATAAAGTATATTCAGTTACTAGCCTAGAATAGGGCTACCAAGGAGTCAAAGTTAAAAAGATGTGACCTTTGCTGTCTCTAGCAAACTATTCAGCCAATTTGGGGTTCAAACACTGAAAATTTTAGATGTAGGTTACCTGGACATGAGTCAAACTTTTTAATATATATATATATATATATATATATATATATATGCACATTAAGTTATGAACAGTAAATAGGGTCCCAGCGAAACCGGGCTAAACTGATAGTAATAATATATAATAATCAATAGCAGGTTCTTTACAGTGAAATGTAAACTACAATGTATTGTGGACTAAGTCGCTACAAGGACGCATGTGAAGCTTCATCCTGGGTGCACAACGATGGGTCCCCAACTAGAGCAGACAATTGATTTATTGAATAATGGACAACTTCACCGATTTCAACGAAAATAAAATACGTGAGGTTGATTCTCATTCAATCCCAAGCAACGTCGGGTCTCCCTGCTAGTCTCAAATAATACAAATTCAGAAAGATTTTTATTTTGTTTACGTTTGCTCGATTGTTAACTATTCTGGACTTTTATTCTTTTCACCTTTTAATTAATCTTTTTCAGAGTTGTTTATGGGCGGTTTTAACAATTAAAAAAAAAAAGTAGAAACCTTTAATTTAAATGGTTGTAAACAATGATTAGATTTAACGTATTTAACGTAGTATTACTATACTTCGTTTTCTTGATTAACTGCCAGAACAAAATACCCTGACCCAGACACAAACTTTCTCGCAGCGGAGTTAATTCAAACATCGGACAATCATTTTTAGCTAACAAAAACCAGTAATTAGAATGCTAAATTTTCTCAATAATGAAACTTAATGACCAACCACAGCAGAAACATTCAGTGTAAAGTGCTTATCAAATCTCCCCTCCTCCTTTGCAAACGAAAAAAAGAAGAGAAAAAACAAACTGCTAGATAAGGTAACTCAGGACAGAAAAACAAAGCAATAGCCTTCTTTTAGGACTGCTTATTGCAAAATGAATGTTTATTTTTCCAAAAGAAGTTTATTAAAACAATCAAGAACCTTTTTGCCTCCCTACTTCCTCTTTCTCACAGAAGAGACGTTGCGAGTTTATCTCTGCTCTCTCTATCGTTGTTTTCATGGTAGGTGCTTGACTGAGCTTCAATCTATGCCCTTCCACCTCTCACCTGTAAAATATTTACAACAAATGTTCGTCCAGGTACAACAACTGTCAACAAATTCACTCACTCTCTATCTGTGCCCAAAACTAAACAAAAATTCCATGAGCAAAGTTTCTTTCCTAAAACTGTCGATTAGTTGAACACAATACCCTAGGGCGGCTTCCCAGCTAACTATGACATGACTGCTTTCGAATCTAATGTAAATAAGTTCTTCTTGTGCTGTCCTCTTATATAATTAAACCATATTCAACTTCCACCATTACTGATCATCACTGTGTTGTCTCAAGATCTACCTAACAACCATTGACCCTTATTTAGAAGTAGCCTCTAGACCTTGATAAACGGTGACCCCCTGCCACCATCACCAAGTAAAAAAAAAATTTTATAGCGAAGTTTTTTTTTTGGTAACTTCTAAGCAAGTTTTGCAATATTGTTGTTTTTGGCCCTCTGTACATGTACAAACTCCTCTTACCTTGCCCTCAATCGGTGCATAGCCAACATTGAATAAAATACCTTATATTTGTTCCTATTTACTTGCCTTCCCATGGGGACAGAGTTAGACACTCAGATTTAGAGGGCAGAGCAAGGTCTGTTTTAAATGTGGAGAAAAATCCAGTTCTCCAAAATGGGGCACTCTGAATAGGAACAAAAATGGAAATGGTCTCAGTCATGAAGGATGTCTCCTCCACTGACCGATGACAGAAAAGATGAAGTGTAGTATGAAAACAGATATTTTTGATCCTTTGAACTACTGCTCTTATCTTGAGTCTCATTTTTCACGTTTCAGCCGATGTAACCTCCAACCTTCTTAAGGTGTATCATGTCGAACTCTGGAATCTTTCTATCGAACTCGGAAATTTTGACAGAATTTCAAACAGAACTATTTACTTACTTCACAGGCGTAGCACGCTCTCGTTCTATCAGCCATGACTGGGTAGAGGTCCTAAGTAATTAGCAATTGTATTTTTCGGTCGCCCACACTGAGAATTGAACCTTCTACCTTTAGGAGAATATCACTTTACATTGCGAATTACTTAGGACCGCTATCCAGTCATGGCTGACGGCACGAGAGCATGCTACTCACGTGAAGTAAATAAAGGGTTCCGTCGAAATTCGCAGGTTCAACAGAAACATTCCCGAGTTCGACAAGATACACCTGAAGACGGTTGGAGATTACATTGACCGAAACGTTGTGAAAATAACACTCAAGATGAGAACAGTAGTTCGATGGATCCAAATAATACGCATAATCAATCCTCATCTCAAAAAAAAGAAATCAGAAACATAACACTGGTCACATGACACTAAAATTAACAGGAAATGTCAATTATACACAAAGGATGGTTTATAACGAGTAAAATCTTTGTTTGGATGTAAGAATAACACGTACAGAAATATGTTGGCAAGTTGAAGTGCAAAATGTTCATTTTCAACTTGCCAAATTATTTTTATTAGTTTTATGCATGCGCAAATTCAATCGTTAACTAGAAGTTTAATTTTAAATCTTTCTTCTTTATCTGTTAGGTTACCTCAAATGGTCGGGAACGCAGGTGGAGCACTAAATATTTTGGTTTTGATTCTAGCTGATGGTACCAAAGTCATTTTTTTTTAACTTTTGAAATCAGTAATATATATATATATACATATTGGATCGAGGAGGCGTTTGCAAGAGCACACCACATGCACACTGTCTGTCCTCAGTTTTCCGAATATGATAACTATGACAAAACGCACACGACGCAATTCTGACGCCTCCTTGCTCGATCGCGTATGTGTAGTTGTCATAGCGTCAAAGTTGGGCAGCAGCCAGCCAGCCAGCAAACTGGCCCGTCGTCAGAAATCTAGTATATATATATATATATATAAAATATTCAATAGAAAATTGGCTCTGTAGTAATAAATACAAAATCTGCAGGAATTAATATATATTTAAACGCATTTTACAACGAGCAAGGTTGTGCTCCCCCCTCCCCGCCGGTTAGTCAAAAATATTTCTTTACTCAAGAAATGATTTATTTTTATAAATATTTCCATCCATCAATAAATTTGTACCAGTCACACAACTCTTAATGCTGAACCCAGTAAAACAACAAGGATTTTTTTTTTTTAATTATTCCAACTAACGTTCTCGTGTAGAATTTTCTATTCAGAGGGATTTTTACCGTCAACTTCCAAAATCAACAGAGATTAGACCATGCCTGTAATGACCTAGTTTCTGTTAATTGCAGTATAATTCTATTCGTGTGCAGTTCTAGGAGGTCCACCCTTCCAGGCTTTGCCTTCTCTCTTTGAGAAGTGGCTAGTTTATTGCTAATTGCCTGAGGCGCCCTTACCAAAGAATGCCGACAGGGCTGTTCAGGCACATTTTGCAAGTCAGAGTACCCCTCCTTGGGGACGTTGACTTTTCAATTTGACTTTCTGACCCTGGTGTCTAAGTTCTTGCAGTGAGAGAGAACTAAATACCATTAATATCCACTTCACCACTTGCCCTTGTGGAAGGTTCAATCTTCAGTGCAGGCGATACAAAGACTATAATTATGACTTCTACCTGGTCATGGCTGACAAAACAAGAGCAAGCTACCTCTGTGGAGTAAATAAAGGGTTTCATTTGAAATTCTGTACAAATCCTCTGAGTTCGGCAAGACACACCTAAAGATTGGAAATTACACCAGCTGAAATGTAGTGAGAATAAGATCCGACGATACAATTGGACAAATAATACAGATTACCAATCCTCATGTTGAAACATCATTTAAGGAATATTTTTTTTTTCACAAAAGAGTCACCTCTTATCAAGGCCCAAAGGCCACTCGAGGATAAGAGTTAAAGAGTGAACAGTAGTCAATGGGATAATATCTTAGTAATTGTTAGTAGTGTACATTTGGTAAATTGGATTAAGGTGAACGGCTCATCAAGAACTTGTTTACGTTGGGCTTGAAGATGACTATATTGTAGTCAGCTGGAAAGCAGGCAAACGGAATTCAGTTCCACAGGTGTGCAGTTCTAAGAAAGAATCTTTGTTCATGGAATCTATGTTTAGGTTTAGGCGCAGATAAAGAGTGTGAGAAATTATGACAGTGTTTTCAGCTAGACGAGGGTTTCTCATGAAAGTTTGGCGAGGGGGGACCATAGATTGGAGCTCAGACGAGCACTTGTCATGAAAATAATGATAAAGCAGAGATAGGCTTTCTGTAGGAAAGAGGTTACAGGGAAGAGAAAAGGGCATCCCTACGAGACTACAAAGTCTATTTTGAACTCTGTCAAGGCAGGATAGAGTGTTTCTAGCAGCTCCTGCCCAGATGTGGCAACAATACTCCATCCTTGGACGTATCTGGCTCTTATATAAGTAGAGAATTGCATCAGCAGTGAGATATATACTGGATCGATAGAAGGATCCCATCATTTTTCCAGCGACCTTGATAACGGATTTGATGTACGTATTCCATTTCAGATCAGGAGTAAAGGTCAAGCCCAGAAACTTGTCAAAACATGGAGCCTCCCCAAGACGAGAGCCATTCATTTCAATTGAAGCCAGATGGGGATCAGAGAGTTGATGATGTAAAGAGAGAAGCTTGGTTTTAGATGCATTAAAAGTAACCAGCCACTTCTTTCCCCAATGTACCTAGTGCTCAAGATCAGAGGAGAGAGAATCAGAGAGAACTTTGTCATTTACGACCTTTGATGTACTGCCATAAATGGTAATGTCGTCAGCATAAATGTCTACAAACGATCTAAGGATGTAATTTGGAAGATCATTGATGTAGATCAGGAAGAGAGTTGGACTCAGGATGGACCCCTGAGGGACTCCAGCATTAATAATATGAGCCTCTGATTTCTGCTCATCAACCATTACTCTTATGAACCTATCAGAGAGAAATGACTTAATAATTGAGAACACATTTCCAGCTATACCATAGCTGGAGATCTTGTGAAGTAGACCTTTATGCCAAACCCTATCAAAGGCCTTTGATATGTCAAGGACAATTACCCTAGAAAGGAAGCCTCCATCAAGAGATTCACTAATCCTATGAGATATAACTGTAAGCACATCTGCTGTATATCTAGCAGAACGGAAACCATATTGCATGTCACTAAGAAGGTTATTTTTGCTGAGGTGATTGACTACTTCTCTAATGTTATGGAACTTACACCTTAAGAATCCTCAACCTGGGCAAAAACTGTCGCCTCCTACTCCAGCAGAGTTATCACCTCCAAATAATCATAGATGCCACAGTGTAAAACATTATTCAATACAACGAACATGACATACCAGTGTTAAATACAGAGAACTTGAATGCCTACTAGACACTGTCCTCGAGTGTCTAAGTTTTTGGTTCCTGAACGATATAATTCATTTGAATACAAATGATTATGATCGTTTCAGAATACATTAGAACAATACTTACAATTGGATATGCCATGAAACTGCAGTAAAATATCAAGGTAATCATAATTTATTATTATCTATTATTGTGGAAAGGTTTTATATTTATAAATTTTTTTTTTTTGTTTTGATTCAATTTGGTTCGATTTCGAAATTTATATCTGAATGATTTATCATTTTCATAACTATTTATCAAACGGATACAATAATACATGCACACACAATCTATATAAAGAGTGAACTTAAATGCCTACTGGAGAGAACTTGAATGTCTACTAGAAGCTATTCTCGAATGTCTAAGATATCTCTGTACAGGGGTTTGTCAGTACAACCTGCCATGAGGATACTTTTCCCTTTACAAGTAAACCCTGAATAAATATTCCAAATGACATAGTATTCAAAGTCCAAATAAAATCTCCTCCGTGTGGCTACCTACCATACACTGGCTTATACTACCTATTTACTATGCTTCCCCACGGGACAGAGTTAGACACCAGGGTCGTTTTTTAACGTGGAGAAAAGATACAAAAATAAAAATTGTCTCAGTCGTGAAGGATTTCTCCTTCACCGAAAGAGAACAAGAAATAGAAGTGCAGCATCTGAAGAACAGATACTACACTTTGTTTATTTATTTGCTTCCCCACGTAGCAAATTAGGCAGGAGGCCGTTTTTAATGTGGAGATAGGGGGAAGGGGGAGGGAAAGAGGGGATCCAGCTCCCGAGAGGAGGGAAGTGGGAGCTGGATTAGAAACTGTTGGTATGAAGGGTTGCCCCTTCAGTGACCAAGGTCAGATATGTGGGGTTACCCCCACATATGGTCTTTGCTAGTCATAGCTGGTCTTTGCTAGTCATAGCTTTGCAGCATCTGCCGGAACAGATGGTATTTATTTGCTCTCCCACCGAGCAAATTAGGCACAAGGCCAATTTTTAATGTGAGGAGTGAAGGGAGGGGGAAGGGAAAAAGGGGACCAGCTCCCGAGAGATGGGAAATGGGAGCTGGTTAAAGGTCAGGCATGTGGGGTTGCCCCCACATCTGGTCTTTGCTAGTCATAGCTGGTCTTTGCTAGTCATAGCTTGCAGCATCTGCCGGAACAGATACTACACTTTGTTTTTATTTATTTGCTTCCCCACTGAGCAAATTAGGCAGGAGGGCGTTTTTAATGTGGAGATAGGGGGAAGGGGGAGGGAAAGAGGGGATCCAGCTCCCGAGAGGTGGGAAGTGGGAGCTGGATTAGAAACTGGTGGTATGAAGGGTTGCCCCTTCAGTGACCAAGGTCAGATATGTGGGGTTATCCCCACATATGGTCTTTGCTAGTCATAGCTGGTCTTTGCTAGTCATAGCTTTGCAGTATCTGCCGGAACAGATACTACACTTTGATCTTGTTTATATATTTTATTGAGAAAGAAAAAATTGAACATAAAAAACGTACAAAAAATTCAATTCAACAAAATTAGGCACAAGGCCCTATAAGAAATTGGGAGGGGGAGGGTACAGGGTCTTTTTGACTATGTAACAGATGAGACTTTGAAGTCTTACTCTTGACTGGCAACATTTACCAAAATACCTCAATCACTCTGTGGATCCTAATCTAACTAATAACCCCAGCGTTCACACTTTGATCTTGTCCCGAAGGCCAAACTGGCTTATACTAGGATTGGTGCATCTTCTCTAAGTGATCTTGCCTATAGTAATAACACTAAGCTGGATACTCCAGGCTAGATGAATTCTTGTCCTTGAATCCAGTAAGACCAAGAGATAGATATACTATAACACAGTAAAGTGAGAGGAAAACTAATATTTCTAACTTCTTTACTAATTCAAATAATACAAATGAATTTTTCATTAATGGAGAGAACCTGAACACCTATTGGAGAGAACCTGAATGCGTACTAGACACTGTCTCTGATTGTCTGCTGATACTTTAATTTAAAAGTAAACCATGACTAAATATTTAAAATAACATAGTATTCAAAGCCCAAATAAAAATCTCTTCAGTATGGTGCACCTTCTCTTACCTATAGTAACAATACTCCACCAGACCAGATGAATTCTTGTCCTGGAACCCAGTAAGACCAAGAGATCATATGGACCCCCCCCCCCAAAAAAAAAAACGCAGTTACCTGGTCTATAAGTAAAAGGAAAATTAATATTCCGAACTTCTTTACTAAATTATGGTTTGTCATAAAGAGGACTCTAATGGAATATTCGAACATCTATAAATCTCATATAGAGATCAAGTGTTAGCCCCAGGCCCTGGGATTTTTGAAAATTTCGTAAAATGCAACACGTGAAAAACATCGACAACCAACTGAAAACATTAACCATCATCGCAGCGCAGCTGTTTCCAAATTAAGTCAGAATAAAATAATCAATATAATCAGACTAACCTACTCTCCTGCGTACAGGCCGACACTAAATTGGATCATGGATAAATAGGCACATAGGCACCCCAGAATGAGCAACAAAAAAAAAGGAAAAAAAAAAAAAGAACGAAAAAAAAACGAAAAGAAAAAAAAACGAAAAAAAAAAACAAAAAGAAAGGTCATTTGAACTTTTACATTATCCCCACCAGTCCACCAGTCGACAAACAATGCCATAGGTCTGCAATGGAAATTCTGTACTTGTAATATTTATTTGAATTTCTGTGCTACTTCAACTGTGAAATAGACTAGATTAAAAATCAATTAAAAATAGACTAGATTTTTTAGCCCATTAAAAATGAACAAAAGTTATAGACCGTTGACTTAGAATGAGCGAGTTATGCTAAACTTTGACTAAAGTTGTACTTTGGTGACTATTAATCTCTAACTACACATCGAACAAACACAATAATACATAGTTCATTGAACCATATTATAAAAATTTATGCAAAACTTCAGCTAGATCAGCCCAATAATTTCTAAGAAAACTTCTGGAGTAAATGTGGTATTGTGGTGATTAATCCCTATTCATCATCTTTATAACTATTTATCCAACGGATACTATAATACATAGTTCACTGGACCTTATAACATCCATGCAAAATTTCAGCCAGATCGTCCAGTAGTTTCATTTTCTTTTCCACGGACAAAAACACAAATACCTCGCTTTCCAACTACGTAAAAGAAGGTGAAAATTTGTCTACTAACATAAGAATGCAAGTACATGTTTTTTTTTACAAACCATTTATAGGCCAGAGTGTTCCACCTCTGGGGCGCTGCCTCTTCAATCCCATTTTCGGACCCTTGTGTCACATTAAGATAAATACATTTTGTAGTCATAACATTGTCATGTGCTGAGTATATTAAGTTCGTTTGATTAATTTTTTAAATAGAAAAAGGAGGCTTTTAATATCAATGTCAGAACGAAAAAAAAAAAATAACTCAACTTTATAGTCATCTATATATTAATACGATAGCGTGTGTGTTATTTTCTGTGTCACGCTTACATCCGGGTCGTTTAATTGTTATGTACTTCCATTTCTTGTAAATAATTTTACCAAGAATTCTTCATAAGTTTTGGTTTCGGTTTTGATTATAGCTGATGACACTTAAATCATCTATTTTTTTATAAATAATTTTATCAAGAATTCTTTAAAGTTTTTGTTTCGGTTCTGGCTGAAAGAACTCAAGTTTATATATATATATAAAACTTTTTTTTTATAAGTTTTTATTTCGGTTTTGATTCAAGCTAATGCACTCAAGTCATATGGATATTTAAAAAAACATTTTTTTGAAATCGCAACTTTATAATATATAAAAATCGATAGAACATTAACTCTATAATAATATATACGAAATCTGCAAGAATTAAAATATCATATTTAAGCGTACTTTACGACCAGGCTTTGCCGGGCGTTCGTGCTAGCTTAGATAAATACTTTTGCAGGTCTAACAAAAAAGGAACAATAATATCAGAGCGTCTCCATTTACACTGAACATCTACAGAATGCCAACATCAATATCTTACATATGAATGAGTCCTCTTTTGAATTTTCAGAAGTCACGCTAGTGTAAGTTAATTTTTAATTCTTAAATGCATTTTACATTTTTTAAATGGTTTGTAAAAAAACATACTTGCATTTTTTATATTAGTAAACAAATTTTTCAAAAAAAAAAAAAACGTAAAATGTATTTAAGAATTAAAAATTAATCTACATAACTATACAGTTGAGTTGTTTTGGGTTTGTTTGTTTTGATTTTTTTTTTTTTTTTTTTTTTTTTTTTTGCTCTGACATTGATATTAAAAACCTTTTTTTTTTTCTATTTAAAAATTTTAAAAACAAACTTCTTAATATACTCAGCACATGACAATGTTATGACTACAGAATGTATTTATCTTCCTTCCACGGCAGGAAGATGTGATACAAGGGTCCGAAAATGGGACTGAAAAGCCAGCGCCACAGAGGCAGAACACTCTGGCCTGTAAATGCTTCCTAGAACCGCATAGGACTAGCAACACGCCGCAGTCAACAAAGAGGTCATTTTTACAAATGGTCAAGATTCTATTGATTTTAGTGCTGATAGAAAAAAATTCCTAGAATTTCAAAGAACTTTGTTTCTTTTTTTTTTCAAAGGAGTCACCACTTATCAAGCCCGGAGGCCACTCGAGGATAAGGATTAATGAGCATATGGTAGTCAATGGACAATATTGTCGTAATCGTTAGTAGTGGAAATTTGGTAAATTGGATTACTTAAGGGAACGGCTCATCAAGAAGTTGTTCACGTTGGACTTGAAGACGACCATATTGTAGTCAATTGAAAAACAGGAAAACAGGCGTGCAGAACTATTCATCTCTTTAAAATTTTTTCGTGAATTGCTCAGAAAAATAATTGAAAACCAGCAGGACCCGCGGAAATTCCACAGAAAGAGAAATATATTTAAGTGAAAATCAGTTTTCATAAAGCTGATATATTTCTGGATAGCGCAAAACAGATTAAATTTTTCAACAGAAAAACTAATAGCATGCAGCAAATACGCGTCCATTAACATTACTATAAAAATAGTGTCCATTGTATTTTAAATATAGAACTGGCCCAAATAAATTAATAAGTACCAATAAATATTCAGAAAGTAATATTGTGCTACATAGTTCAATACAAATAATAAAATCAGATGGTAAGAGAAAATCTTTAATTTATTTCTTCAGTCCAGTATCTCTAAGCAGACAATGTTCTTATTTTTTTTGTTGCCCTGTTTCTTTCGAATGTTCCCTATTTTACATAAAATTTCACTGATTTCGGTGAAGAAACATTGCATGTCAAAATTACTGTAAGTTTCTATTTCACACCATTACAACAATGATCATATATTATTATAATGATATTCGAAAACAAGGCTACATGAAATGTAGGTCACTTTCATATTCTTGTCCAGGGTTGCTAGATTGGCCTTTTCAAAGCAAAGTTTGGCTTCCAAAAATTGTATTTGGCCATTTTTTAAGTGTCATGTATGAATTAACTAAGGAAGGAACCAGATGAGAAAAAGTAGACATGATTTAAATAATCAAGTTTTGGATCCTCTCGAATGAAACAGACAAAGGATACCTCTTGTAGCGGCGGCTGCACATATAATTAGGTGGCAAAGGTTGCACAATCCCCAACCACACCTCTCCTGAATTGGCACTGCTTGAGTCCAGTGGCAAGGAGAAGCCCAGGATGACTGGAAACAATGCTGAGATAAGTGGAGAGCACATACAGCATCTGGAAGTCCTAAATGGTCACCCATCTGGTATTGGCTAGGCTCATTGTTGCTTAACTTCAGTGACCTGATGGGAACCAGTGTGTCAAATATGATTATGCTGTAATGAAAAATATACTTACCAGAAAACAGAATACTAATTGGTCCAAGAATTGGATTGATGATAGTGACGAAAATGGCTAGAGGCAAATAACTGTAGGGTTTCGGCCCTATGTATTGACCCTGGATTATAGATTTGTGGGAGTAAACAGGATCACGGGTAACCAAGATCATCTTGGACGATGTCCGGTAGAGGTCAGTGTTTTCGGTCGTCATTCTGCAAACAAAAATGAAATAAAGAAAACCTATGAGTTAAAAAGTACAGCATTCACTAGAATATAAAAAAAAACATAAATAATTTAAAATAGAATTTAAAAAAAAACATAGATAATTTAAAATATAAAAAAACATAGATAATTTAAAATAGAATTTAAAAAAAAACATAGATAATTTAAAATATAAAAAAAAACATAGATAATTTAAAATATAAAAAAAAACATAAATAATTTAAAATAGAATTTAAAAAAAAACATAGATAATTTAAAATATAAAAAAAACAAATAATTTAAAATAGAATATAAAAAAAATATAAATAATTTAAAATAGAATTTAAAAAACACATAGATAATTTAAAATATAAAAAAAACAAATAATTTAAAATATAAAAAAAAAACAAATAATTTAAAATAGAATATAAAAAAAAAACATAGATAATTTAAAATTATTAAATTTAGCTTGTTAAATCATTAACTAACTAAACTAGCTATATCTTTACAAAGCCACAATTCGCCCATGCATGGAGCATTGTAGCCACATCTGGGCTGGTACATCTACCACTAGTCTCCCACTCTTAGATAGGGTCCAAAACAGAGTCTAAAATCTAATGGGTATCTAACCTCTGACCGAACGCTACAATGTTGCATCCCTGTACCTGCGTTACAAGAACTTTAATGGAATGTGATATGGTAAACTCATAATACTCATGCCTCCTCCCTTGATGTACATACTCCTGACTAACTTGAGAAGCAGCAAAAATCCCACCCCTTCACCATTCAGGTCACTAGATGCTAGAAAGCCTTCTATTCTAATCGTTTCTTCCATCAGACCATCAGACTTTGGAATTCCCTTTGTTTCCTGCTTCCCTAACTGTACCAACCCACCGATATAATATACTGACATATATATATATATATATATATATATATATATATATATATATATATATATACTAGCAATCGGTGCCCGGCTTTGCCCAGGTGTTTTGAAGTGTATGCTGAGGAAAAAAAAAACGGTCAATTTTTTTAAACTTTGACTCCTATTATGACCTCTTAACATTTATTGTTTAGGGATCAAGTAAAGTTAATAAGTTAGATCCATGTCCAAGAAATCTATATATATAAAATATCACGTGTTCAGACCTTAAATTGTAGGAGGAGTTTGGTAGAGTTCTCAAAGGTCTAATTGTTGAATATTGACCACTTAATCGCCAAATTTATGTCGAAAACCTATCACATCGATTTTCCCAAATCTCAGTACCCTGTATATCAAATTTCGAATCTGTAGGCTTAAAATTGACAGTTTTAGCGTAGGGAAATGCACACAGACGCACAGACACACACAGACACTATCACTTATACATATATATAAACATAAACATCATATATTTAAGGATAATAGTACGCCATATAAATAACAAAAGACCATTATTTACTGAAGTGAAAGGAAAACCCGGGGGAACTTTACCCAAAAATAAATCTATATTTTTTGTGTATATTGATAGTCTGGTACTTATACAGTTTAGTGACGACATTAAAAAATGGAAATATTGAAAAAAAAATTTTATTGTACGTAACTGTTATAGACTGAAGTTCTCCGAAAAAAAATTTCACTTCATTTGATCAAGTAGTTTTTTTTTAACAGCGAAAAACAATGATTTATCACGGCTACGTCAACGTGGCCATTTTGGAAATGTTATTGTAGGCCCAGAAATTCCCCAAGGGCAGGTAACTGCCGTACATAGCAGAATACCTCCATTTTAGGCCAATCTAGCCCTTTTTCCCCCCACCAGAATGAGATTTTTTTTTTTTTGCGAAGACAGATGCCATTTTTGGGGTGTTTTTTTTTTTCTAATTTGTAACAGAAGTAAATAAACGAAGTTTCGAAGTTATCCATGCGTGTCCAACTGAGCATGTTTCGAAAATAATCTCGTATAAAAATTCTACAATTCTTTGCATTCTTCAATTTCTTTGCATATTCAATAGTATTCTTATTTAAAAAAAAAAAAAACGCAAAAAAATTGCAGATTTAAAAAAAAAAAAGAAAAAAAAACGTAAAAAAATTGCAGATGTGTTGTGCGCATCTCAATATGGCGAGAAAAAAAGGCTAGATTGCGAAATTTGGCCTAAAATGGAGGTATTCTGCTAGGTATATTTCCAAAATGGCCACGTTGACGTAGCCGTGATAAATCATTGTTTTTCGCTGTAACAAAAAAAAAACTACTTGATCAAATGAAGTGAAATTTTTTTTTCGGAGAACTTCAGTCTATAACAGTTACGTACAATAATTTTTTTTTTCAATATTTCCATTTTTTAATGTCGTCACTAAACTGTATAAGTATCGATAGTCTTATCAACACCCCTTTTTTCTATTTATTTAAAAAGAAAATACATCTTTATACAAATTCCCTATTAGTTTCTTTTTCGGTTCTCTTATACGATGATCATATTTATTTAACTATTACGTGTAATTATATTCATACAGATATTCTATATGATTTATATTTGCGTAATATTTGCGTAGAAATGAAGAAAATCAAATTTACTGTGTATTTATCGTGTTGCCATAACAACGTGACGTAGCCAAGGACGGTAGTGGACGTGAGTGTGTGTGCGTGTGTGCGCGTGTTTTCGTGCTGTATTGTTTGTAGTAGTAGTAGTAGTACTAATAATCTGTCCAGCGTTTGCTTTCTTGTGTTAATGGCGGACGTTGAGTCAGAGGTTGGATTGTGATGTCTGTAACTTTCGTATTTTTCTAATTTGTAAATGGCAAGTTAGAAAAAAATTAAACCCTTCCAAGATGGACAATAAATAAGACCAAAATATTTTATGGTAAAGTTAAGAGCGTAAGAACTATACTTTTTTAGGAGATGTGATTATTGGATTAACCAATCAGAAATCGTCTGTGGCACACACATCTCTGTTTTTATAGATATATAGATAGATAGATAGATATATATTGCTCCTCATCTTGAGTTGAGCATATTGAGAAGTGATACACGAATTACCATTAGCATATAAGCGACGCTCTTTGTGTAAACAAATCGAGCGGAGGTATTTCGGACGATGTCAAAATATCGTTAAATTCACTACTCGCTCAGCAGCCGCCAATAGTGTAATGGTTAGGAGCCTTGACTCTCATACAGACAGTCGGGTTTCAATCCTGGCTTGTGAAACAGCGAAACAGTACTGTATGTGGATGACTATATATATATATATATATATATATATATATATATATATAATTGGCTGTTTTTTTCCTGTTTCAAAACGTTGGTAAACAGGAGATCAAATAGAACATGTATATAAAAAACGTTTTGAAGCCATCCAAAAAAAAAAAAAAAAATAAATAATAAACAATGTAAAAAATAATGTTTATCAATATATGTCGGTGAAGAAACTCGCTCTTGTCAAGATATATTTTTTTTTCTTCTTATGCCTTATGATAGTACTTTTCGGCAAAACGTGTCCATTTAGTTTTTGTTCAACAGTTTTTTGGGTTTTTTTTTTTTTATAGTCCAGGAATGCACATGGCATGTGCTAAAGGAATAACAGGAAACCAACCAATTGTTCCTTTAGCACACGCCACGTGCATTGCATTCCTGGACTATAAAAAAAAACATTGAACAACAACTAAACGGGCATGTCCTGCCTAAAAGTACCATCATAAGGTGTAAGAAGAAAAATATATATATCTTAACAAAAGCACGTTTCTTTCATCGAAATATATCAATAAACATTATTTTTCAATTGTTTATTATTTTTTGTGATGGACGGATTAAAACGTACTTTATATATGTGTTCTATTTGATTTAATATATATATATTTTTTTATTTATTTTTTTTTTTTTTAACGATATTAAGATTAATGTCTCTGCCTCGGAGATCCGGTGTTTTCCTTAGAAAGTCGCCCATTTTTTATTTGGACGTATTTTTTTATTTATTATTTTTTTGGACGTATGTATTATTTTTTTAAAAACAGTAATCTACGGACACGCGTTTCGGAGCCCCACTCCTCTTCAGCCTAGCTTGACTGTTGTTGGGATTCGAACCCCGGCCTTTATGTCCAGCGCCCTAACCCATTATGCTATGATGCCATAGACAATTTACTGTTTAGTTTTTTTAATTGCAACTTTTTGACAGAAACTTGCCATCTTTTCAGGTGAATGTTGTGCATCGATGTGCATGTAGGTGGCTCTTCAACCCAACTTCACTTTTGCATAATCATTCACAGATAGAACAGACTTGTGGAGGGACTTATTTTTGTTTTATTTTTATTTCAGTCGAAGTTCTCAGAAATCAAGAGACCCCCTTCCTGGTGCTAACAATTAATCACTCTATGAGATGTACAGATTATTTGATATTAGTTCTCCTTTACATCTCAAACACTGACTAGTAAAGAAGTTAACAACATAATTTTCCTTTCCCCAATTGACCATTTGAATATTTTATAGTGTATCTTTCATGTGGTTTTATTTGTCTTACCGGATTCCAGGAATTCATCTAGTCCGGTGGAGTATCCAGCTTCATGCTGTTACTTGAGCTAACATCACTTGGAAAAGCTGTACCATTCTTTGTAAAAAGCTAGTGTGGGTTATCCATACCGAGGAGATTTTATTTGGACCATAAATACTGTTATTTTGGCTATTTAGTCCGGGTTTACTTGTAGGGAGGAAGTATCCTAATGGCAGGTTATCCTAACAAACCTTTGGACACTTCAGGATAGTATCTAGTAGGTATTCAATTTTTTCTTTTTTCTTCAATTTTCTTATGTTGTTCAAGCTGGAGATGGGGCATCCTATTGGATGCCAGATGAATATTTAATTTAAATTGAATCAAAAAATTACGTTGGATTTATTTTATGCAATGTACATTTTAGTGCACTTTAAAAACATTATCTTTCATCTAGCAATTAATGATATAGATATAAAATTTTCAATTATTCTTTTTTAAAAAGTGCAACAGAATGTACATTACATAAAATAAATCCAAGGTAATTTTTGGATTCAATTTAAATTAAATTTTTATACCTTACTTTGTAAAATTTATAAAAGTGCACTTTGAAGATAAATAATTTTCAAATTGAATCTTGTACCTTTATTTTTAAAGCCTATAGTAAAAACATTTTGTTCAACAATTTTCATGCTTTGGATGAAATGGTTTTCTAACTTATATATACATAACATGACGATGAAAAATTAGATTCTACTAATGACAATGTTATTGGTACCGTTAATAACAGGATGAAAATCTATTCAGATATTTATTAACTTTTGTATCTTTTTTTTTAACCGTCTGATGAGATGCTGATCTGGAATATTTTTGAAAAACATAAGGTTTAAAATTGTCTGAATGGTGTCGAAACAATTGTAACACTTTTGAAAAATACACAATATCATGCAGAAAGAATTTTCCCTCGTTATCTTGGTTTGGAAAATGTATATGAATGCTCAATTACAACAATGATAATCATAAAGCTTAATATTTGAGTCAATTTACTTGGTTTAATTTTTTAATTTTATTGGTATATGTACATTGCTGTTGGTTGATATATTTTAATATATTAAATTTTTTGCATAAAAATATTTAATAAGATTATATATATATATATAGGAGGTGGAAAGAAGTATATAACGATTCTACAAAGACTTTTCGATATAATAAAAAGCTTGTCGAGATGCAAGTAGAGTTTAGATACAAATGAAAAATATATTGATAATAGAACAATACATACTGGTGTACATAGATTTATTAATCAATTTGAAACAAGGGAATACAATATAGTATGTAGGGAATATAAAAGCTCTTTATGCCAAGCATTTCAAAGCCTAATGCTTCTCATCAGAAGAGGAAGGGAGGTGCTAGGTAAGAAGATAAGGATGCAACATCTAGCAATATGAGTATTAAGGGGACTTTTTATAAGGTGGAGGAGGAGAGTGTTGTCTATGGGATTATTAGATGCTACTTTGAATATGTTAGAGAGGGGCTTAAGTAGCATTAGGTAAAATAGTGGGTAGTAGTATTAATAACTAATATATAGAGAGTATTAATAACTAATATATATAGAGTATTAATAACTAATATATAGAGAGTATTAATAACTAATATATAGAGAGTATTAATAACTAATATATAGAGAGTATTAATAACTAATATATAGAGAGTATTAATAACTAATATATAGAGATTATTAATAACTAATATATATAGAGTATTAATAACTAATATATAGAGAGTATTAATAACTAATATATAGAGAGTATTAATAACTAATATATATAGAGTATTAATAACTAATATATATAGAGTATTAATAACTAATATATATAGAGTATTAATAACTAATATATATAGAGTATTAATAACTAATATATAGAGAGTATTAATAACAAATATATATAGAGTATTAATAACTAATATATAGAGAGTATTAATAACTAATATATAGAGAGTATTAATAACTAATATATATAGAGTATTAATATCTAATATATATAGAGTATTAATATCTAATATATAGAGAGTATTAATAACTAATATATATAGAGTATTCATAACTAATATATAGAGAGTATTAATATCTAATATATATAGAGTATTAATAACTAATATATATAGAGTATTAATAACTAATATATATAGAGTATTAATAACTAATATATATAGAGTATTAATACCTAATATATATAGAGTATTAATAACTAATATATATAGAGTATTAATAACTTATATATATATAGAGTATTAATAACTAATATATATAGAGTATTCATAACTAATATATATAGAGTATTAATAACTAATATATATAGAGTATTAATAACTAATATATATAGAGTATTAATAACTAATATATATAGAGTATTAATAACTAATATATAGAGAGTATTAATAACTAATATATATAGAGTATTAATAACTAATATATAGAGAGTATTAATAACTAATATATATAGAGTATTAATAACTAATATATAGAGAGTATTAATAACTAATATATATAGTGTATTAATAACTAATATATATAGAGTATTAATAACTAATATATATAGAGTATTAATAACTAATATATATAGAGTATTAATAACTAATATATAGAGAGTATTAATAACTAATATATAGAGAGTATTAATAACTAATATATATAGAGTATTAATAACTAATATGTATAGAGTATTAATAACTAATATATAGAGAGTATTAATAACTAATATATAGAGAGTATTAATAACTAATATATATAGAGTATTAATAACTAATATATATAGAGTATTAATATCTAATATATATAGAGTATTAATAACTAATATATATAGAGTATTAATAACTAATATATATAGAGTATTAATAACTAATATATATAGAGTATTAATAACTAATATATATAGAGTATTAATAACTAATATATATAGAGTATTAATAACTAATATATATAGAGTATTAATAACTAATATATATAGAGTATAAATAACTAATATATATAGAGTATTAATAACTAATATATGTAGAGTATTAATAACTAATATATATAGAGTATTAATAACTAATATATATAGAGTATTAATATCTAATATATATAGAGTATTAATAACTAATATATATAGAGTATTAATAACTAATATATATAGAGTATTAATAACTAATATATAGAGAGTATTAATAACAAATATATATAGAGTATTAATAACTAATATATAGAGAGTATTAATAACTAATATATAGAGAGTATTAATAACTAATATATATAGAGTATTAATATCTAATATATATAGAGTATTAATATCTAATATATAGAGAGTATTAATAACTAATATATATAGAGTATTCATAACTAATATATAGAGTATTAATATCTAATATATATAGAGTATTAATAACTAATATATATAGAGTATTAATAACTAATATATATAGAGTATTAATAACTAATATATATAGAGTATTAATACCTAATATATATAGAGTATTAATAACTAATATATATAGAGTATTAATAACTTATATATATATAGAGTATTAATAACTAATATATATAGAGTATTAATAACTAATATATATAGAGTATTAATAACTAATATATATAGAGTATTAATAACTAATATATATAGAGTATTAATAACTAATATATATAGAGTATTAATAACTAATATATAGAGAGTATTAATAACTAATATATATAGAGTATTAATAACTAATATATAGAGAGTATTAATAACTAATATATATAGAGTATTAATAACTAATATATAGAGAGTATTAATAACTAATATATATAGTGTATTAATAACTAATATATATAGAGTATTAATAACTAATATATATAGAGTATTAATAACTAATATATAGAGAGTATTAATAACTAATATATAGAGAGTATTAATAACTAATATATAGAGAGTATTAATAACTAATATATATAGAGTATTAATAACTAATATATATAGAGTATTAATAACTAATATATATAGAGTATTAATAACTAATATATAGAGAGTATTAATAACTAATATATATAGAGTATTAATAACTAATATATATAGAGTATTAATAACTAATATATATAGAGTATTAATAACTAATATATATAGAGTATTAATAACTAATATATATAGAGTATTAATAACTAATATATATAGAGTATTAATATCTAATATATATAGAGTATTAATAACTAATATATATAGAGTATTAATACCTAATATATATAGAGTATTAATAACTAATATATATAGAGTATTAATACCTAATATATATAGAGTATTAATAACTAATATATATAGAGTATTAATAACTAATATATATAGAGTATTAATAACTAATATATATAGAGTATTAATAACTAATATATATAGAGTATTAATAACTAATATATATAGAGTATTAATAACTAATATATAGAGAGTATTAATAACTAATATATATAGAGTATTAATAACTAATATATAGAGAGTATTAATAACTAATATATATAGAGTATTAATAACTAATATATATAGTATTAATAACTAATATATATAGAGTATTAATAACTAATATATATAGAGTATTAATAACTAATATATATAGAGTATTAATATCTAATATATATAGAGTATTAATAACTAATATATATAGAGTATTAATATCTAATATATATAGAGTATTAATAACTAATATATATAGAGTATTAATAACTAATATATAGAGAGTATTAATAACTAATATATATAGAGTATTAATAACTAATATATATAGAGTATTAATAACTAATATATATAGAGTATTAATAACTAATATATATAGAGTATTAATAACTAATATATATAGAGTATTAATAACTAATATATATAGAGTATTAATAACTAATATATAGAGAGTATTAATAACTAATATATATAGAGTATTAATAACTAATATATATAGAGTATTAATAACTAATATATATAGAGTATTAATAACTAATATATATAGAGTATTAATAACTAATATATATAGAGTATTAATAACTAATATATAGAGAGTATTAATAACTAATATATATAGAGTATTAATAACTAATATATATAGTATTAATAACTAATATATATAGAGTATTAATAACTAATATATATAGAGTATTAATAACTAATATATATAGAGTATTAATAACTGATATATATAGAGTATTAATATCTAATATATATAGAGTATTAATATCTAATATATATAGAGTATTAATAACTAATATATATAGAGTATTAATAACTAATATATATAGAGTATTAATAACTAATATATATAGAGTATTAATAACTAATATATATAGAGTATTAATAACTAATATATATAGAGAGAAAGAGATCTTTTCCATTCGCTTAGTGGCCTTTTTAATTTCAGCTGGCATGTTGTATAAAATAGCACCCAAAAGTTGTTGTTCAGCCATAAAAAAAAATTATAAATACACCAAGCCTCAAAGAAAAAAGAAAAAGGCTTGAGAAGAATATGGCTGAACAACTTTTGGGAGCCATTTTATACAATATGCCAGCTGAAATTAAAAAGACCGCTCACCGAATTGAAAAGATATCCAGAAAAATCGGAAAAAAGAATAACTGTCGTGTTCAATCAGGCGTGCTTGAACAATGACCTGCTCCAAAATAAATAAATATATATATATATATATATATATATATATATACACACGACTCATCAGAGTGGCTGAATCTAGCGAGATTCGAAATCGGGACCACATGGTGAGAAGCCTAAACTCTTGCCACTCATCCACCTCGCTTACTGTTCAGATATATCGTGATTTACGTAGCTGTTATTTGTTTTTGCGATACGTTTTTTAATTAATTCAATTATTTAGGAAAGTGCATTTTTACCTAAATGCAAGTTGGGAATAATTTTCCCTTTAACTAATTTGGTACCTCCATATGGGGAGTGGCATATACCTTGTTTTTAAAATATAAGAAAATAATCCACTGACATGTGTTTCATCGTCTACACCCCATATGGGGGTGCCAAATTGGTTAAAGGGAAAATTATTCCTAACTCGCATTTAGGTAAAAATGCACTTTCATAAATAATAAAATTCATTCACAAACGTATCGCAAAAAAAAAAAAAAAAAAAACAAATAATATGTATGTATGTATGTATGTATGTATGTGTGTGTGTGTGTTTTTTTTTTTTTTTTTTTTTTCAACAGACCCATTTCAGATTTTTCCTGTTCTGGACTTTACCATCTTTCTTATTAGAATTATATCATATCCTTTTTCTTCCTTTTTCCATGTTTCTTGCTTCCTTAATTTCATTGAATCCCTATAAATGGACTCTTACTGCTAAATGACCTTTTTATGCAAATATTATTGATTTCATATTGTTTGTTTTCTGTGATGCATTAACCTGCAAAATTGATTATATATTTTGCAAACTTTTTCCCTTTAATGAGACGAATTGCATTCTTCAAAACTCCATGGAATAACGTTTTTCTTGTTTTATTTGTACTCCTTGTTGAATATTTTTTTTTTTTTTTTTTACAATGTGGTCACCACTTATCAAGGCCCGGAAGCCACTCACTTCTAAGAAAGAAGCTTTGTTCATGGAATCTACGTTTTGGTTTTGGCACAGATAAAGAGTGGGGAAAATTTTTGACAGTGGTTTCAGCTAGACGGGTGTTTTTCGTGGAAGATCGGCGAGGGGGAACCAGGGATTGGAGCTCAGACGAGCACCTGCCATGGAAGTAATAATAAAACAAACACAGGCTCGCAACGTCTCTCCTGTGGGAGAGAGGTTGCAGGGAAGAGAAAAGGGCATCCCCCACTAAGCCACAAAGCCTATTTTGTACTCTGTCAAGGCAGGATAGGCTGTTTTCAGCAGCTCCTGCCCAGATGTGGCAACAGTACTCCATTCTTGGACATACTTGGTTTTTATATAAATAGAAAATTGCATCAGCAGTGAGATATCTTCTGGAGCGATAGAAAGATCCCATCATTTTTCCAGCGACCTTGGCAATAGACTTTATGTACGTGTTCCATTTCAGGTCAGGAGTAAAGGTCAAGCCCGGAAGCTTATCAAAGCATGAAGCTTCCCCTAGTCGAGAGCCATCCATTTCAATTGTGGATGTAAAGATAGGAGCTTGGTTTTAGATGCATTAAAAGTAACCAGACACCTCTTCCCCCACTGTACCACGCCCTCGAGATTAGAGGAGAGAGAACTTTGTTATTTACAGCCATAGATGGTTGTGTCATCAGCATAGATGTCAACGAATGATGTAAGTATGTGTTTTGGGAGATCATTGATGTAGATCAGGAAGAGAGTTGGGCCCAGAATGGACTCTTGAGGGACTCCAGCATTAATACTGAGGGCTTCTGATTTCTGCTTATCAACCACTACTCTTATGAACCTATCAGAGAGAAATGATTTAATGATCGAGAAAACATTACCAGTTATACCATAGCTGGAAATCTTGTGAAGTAGGCCCTTATGCTATACTTTATCAAAGGCTTTTGATATGTCAAGAGCAATTGCCCTAGAGAGGAAGTCTTTGTCAAGAGATTCACTAATCCTATGAGATATAACCGTTAGCACATCTGCTGTAGATCTAGCAGAACAGAAACCATATTGTATGTCACTAAGAAGGTTATTTCTGCTGAGGTGGTTGACTACTTCTCTATTTAATATGGATTCCAGCAACTTACTCATGACACAAAGGAGACTTATTGGTCTGTACTGAGAGGGGGACGACTTCTCACCTGAATTCTTAAATACAGGGCATACTGATGAGGTTTTCCAGGGTGTTGGAAAGTACTTCTCTTTAAGGCAACGCTTAAACAGTTTTGTAAGTATAGGGGCAAGTTCTGGTTGAAGCTTTTTCAACACTATAATTGGAATGCCATCAGGGCCAGTTAGTTGCTTTACTGGAATCAAGGTTCTTGATTAGCTTAGCGACCTCACACACACATATTTGTATGTTGCATAGTGTGTTGTCTGTTATAGGAGGAAATATGGGGAGTTGATGGCCTTCGTCGTGTAGGGTAGAATTAGCTGCAAAGTTCTTGGCAAATAGTTTGGGCTTGTCTGATGCTGACGAGATGACCTCAGGTCCATTGATGATGGTTGGGATAGAATGCACACTTCTGTTCAGGATCAAATGTCAAAACTGGTGGGAACAAAGCCGCTGCTCAGCAACTTTGGATTTAACGGACTGAGCATATTTTATTACTCTTTTACAGTGGTTGCTAGCAGTCCTGAAAGTTGCTCAAGTCACAGTGCATCTATTACGTTGGTAGCTATGGAAAAAGTGATTTCTGTGCACGATGGTAGCAGCGCATTCTGGAGAGAACCATGGCTGACTGTTAGGTTTTTGTTGGAATTTTTTGGATGGTATGAATCGGTCTATGCCTACAATTAACCATTCGGTCAGGTCTGATACCATGGAGGACACATCCTTTTTAAACATGGAATGTAGGGGTAGATCAGATATAAATGTACGGAAGCTATCCCAGTCAGCAGTACGGTGGAGAGGTACGTCTGAAGACTTATTGCATTTTGTTTTTATCTTAACGGATACAACTGAATGGTCGGAAGATCCTAAAAGGGACAGAACAGAACATGAACATAGCTCAGGGGAAGTTGTGAGAAAAAGGTCTAGAAGACTAGCGTACTGACTGGAAGTATCGGGCACACAGGTGGGTTCGTGAACAATCTGGGTGAGGTCATAGGCAATGGCGAAATCATGACAGAACCTCCCCTCATCATCTGTCTTATTCGAGTGGGTCAGCCATTCCACATTGTGGACACTGAAGTCACCACAAAGGTAGATGTTAGCTGAAGGATGAGCAGACAGGATGTGGTGAATTTTCTCAGATATGCTCTGAAAGATGGTAACTCCGCTGTTGTGGGGGGCGATAGAGGGCAAATATAAATGCAGTGGTGTAAGCTAGTGCAACCCGGAAGCATATATAACGTAAATTAGGGTCTTTACTGGAGATATCCCTACCACATGAGAAGCCATCTTTAATGTAGGCACATATTCCATGCCCATGGCGATCTTGGGGGTCAGATTTAGATGTTAAGTTAGAGTATCCTTTAATTATGAATTCGTCTAGGGAAGTGGTAGGAGCTATTCCAGTTTCACTTAGAAAGAATATGTCCAGTTTCGTCTTCTGTAATTAGGTTTTAATCTCTGGAAGGTTAGAATGTAGACCCCTGATGTTGGAGAAGGAGACATATATATATAATTTGAGGTTGCTATTTTCCAAAGGTAGGGTGTATCAGAATTTTGCCAGAATTTTTGACATCCCTTACACAAAACTGCAAATAAAATATAAAAAAAACTCGTAGTTTCTCTTTTTAAAGTGGGTTGTTTATGTTCTTTATGGAATATATTTCCACAATAAACTATTAAAGTTGTTTAAAAAATAATAGAAATATTATTTTTTATTTAAAAAAAAAAGAAGTGTTTACAAAGTGCTGACGCGCCTACATGCAGCCATTTTTTTAAGTAATGAAATCAATTGAATTTTACGAGTTAAATATTTTTCAATTTTTAAACTTTAAAAATCTATCAACATTGGTTCAATTTTTACGATATTTTCATAGTCAATGTGAAATTTTATGCTCTTTCCAATAAACCAAATATAATATTTTGGACAAACTTTTTTTTTTTAATTCACCCCTCCCCCATTTTGAAATGTCTATTAAAATTTCAATAATTAATTTATGTACCAAAGTTTTATATATCACAAATTGAAGATAATAGATCAATAAATAAAATATTCTAATTCAAAACAAAAAAAAAAAGAATAGTTTTTTGGAAATTTACCTGTAAAGTCCAAAGTGTAAAACCTTTTTTTTTTTTTTTACAAAACCACGTTGAATTTTTTTTAAGTGGAAGCTTCTGTTATGCTTAGAATGTCAAGTAAATATGGGATGCTTATAACAAATTTTTCTATTTCATTCAATGTTTTCTTTTTTAGATATTAAAAAAAACAAAAGAAATCAGTCGATAAAGAAGTATTAAAATATATCAATCAATGTATTTCATTAAGAGAATACAAAAAAATTAAAAAATCGGTCAACTGGTTATTTTGTTTAACAATAAAAACTTATAAGCGAATATGTTCGGTTTTTCAGTACAGAGAAACGAAATACTAAATTTGGTTTACAGCACGCATTAAAAAGACATACATCATGTCCCTTCAAGGCGCCGGAATATAAAGGCGAATAAAATCAGACTTATTTCCCTTTATTTGAACAGTTAAAAAATGTGAGTTCACGTTTGTTTTTAATCCTTGTTTAAAAAAGTATTTTATTTAAAAAGGACATGGAATATAAGTATAAATATGGATAAATTCTTAACAATGAACTACACATTGAATACTAGTTTTTATAGGTAAGTAATAATTAAAAAACAAATATTGCATAATTTGCTATTAAACCTGTTATTTTTTTTTTAATTTTTGGTCTTTGCTCCTTCAATTAAAAAATTAGAGTTTGAATTACAGTTTTCAAAAAGTTATAAGCTTTGAAAGACAGCATGTCTAAATATTCCAGTGTTTACCGCGAATTTTTACTAACGATTTCTGACACTGCTAGTGTTGTGAGGATTAATCGAAATTGGAATCAGAAATCGGAAAAATCGAAACTTTTAGCAGGATCGGTATCAAAGAAAATTTGAGCCTCATTTTCGATTCCAAAACGATTCTTTTATTTTTTCCTGGAAATTATAAAGAAACAAACACAGATGTGTTTGTTTATAAGAACAATATTTATTTTTAACATGAAAGTAAGGAACACTGAACCAGGATTTCTACAATTTAATTATTTTATTGTTAAATTATGACATACAAAGTAAATAATCAAGAGTTCACTTTTATTGCCTTAGGAAACCCTTTGGAATGCTCACATGTATTTTAGCACCTAGGTGATAAAAGTCGATACGTTACTCCTCAAAGTTCAGTTAAATGAAAAGCTTTATTTTTAATTTTTCTGGCACCGACCTGGTCTTGTGTTGTCTGGAGGGGTCATATTTGAAATGATCTTACGTTTTATTGTATTTATATTTATTTATTTATTTATTTATTTATTTTTTGCCACAAGTGAAAAAAAACATAAAAATCTCATAATGAGTTAATTAAAACTGGAGATAAGATACATAACAGGATGAACATTTAGAAATTTATCAAATTTAAGAAAGATATTTAAAGTCACCTCTTCAATAAGATTTTACTTTAATTTTTTTTTTTTTTTAATTTTTTTTTTTTTTTAATTTTTATTTTATTTCGGACTATTAGTCTCATCTTATCTTTTTATTGGTGCACAACGTTTCGGCCAACTTCCTCTGGCCTTCGTCAGGTGGTAACCGCGACGGATAGGAACTTCGGATCTCCTAACTGCATTCTCAGCCATCACTGCCATCCGTAGTTGTTGTCGTCTCACCACATTCACGAAATAAAATAAAAATTAACATACAATGCTCATCTCAAAAATAAAAAAATTCCAATAAGGAATAATATATATATATATACCAATCGGTACGGACCGGACTATGGAAGATCAGATAATAAATGTGGATTTATAAGATCAAAGAATTCAACCTTGATCGCCCTTCGGGGCCCGTGGCGCAGTTGATAGAGACGTTGAATCTCTACGGTTCCAGATAAAACATTGTCTGAAGATAGCGGTTTCAATCCCACCCAAAAGCGTGCCAGAGGTAATTGGTCAAAAATGTGGTGAGACGACAACAACTACGGATGGCAGTGATGGCTGAGAATGCAGTTAGGAGATTCGAAGTTCCTATCCGTCGCGGTTACCACCTGACGAAGGCCAGAGGAAGTTGGCCGAAACGTTGTGCACCAATAAAAAGATAAGATGAGACTAATAGTCCGAAATAAAATAAAAATTAACATACAATGCTCATCTCAAAAATAAAAAAATTCCAATAAGGAATAATATATATATATAAGATTTTACTTTATTAGTTGATCATGTGTGAATACACCGAAAAAGAAAACAAATAATTATTGTAGAATTTAGAGTGGTTTGAGTTCTACATATAAATTATGCATAAAATGATCCCTGTATACGGATCGTTCTAACTTTTAGGGCAGATAAGCAAATTTTTTACTACTAATCTTAAGTCTGACCGACTATGACATAAAACCACTCGTAATCGCTTTATTTTTTTTTTTTGCATTACTGCCCAGACTTAGGGTTATTACTATGAAAAAAAAGCCTATTTTGTATGACTATTCACAATGACATATTTTTACTAAATTTTGATCAAGAACATTAATATGACTAAAATTTTAAAACAAACAAAGTTGATTATATCCTTAAAACGTTGTCTGGTCCGAAAGAACGGTCATTTTCCATTAACTTTATATGCAAAACCGACTTTATATTGTTTTAGTTTATGTTTTTCAAGCCGTTTACACGTAATCGCTTGAAAAATAAAGAATCACATTTTTATTTTCGGGTGGATTATCATAATTCTAATGAGAACCTTATTTCTTTCACAACAAAAACGTTATAATTGCGAACTGGTGAAAAAAGAAAGCAAGTCGCGATAGTTTGTTCAAAGTTTTCAAAGTAATTACCTAAAAATAATTTCACCGTAATCGCCTGAAAAAAGTAGTATCTTATTTTGGGGGGTGAGCTAATGGTAACTAAAGATCTTAATCTACACATTTGCCACTGCTGCTATTATTATTATTATTATTATTAATATTATTATTATTGTTAATAATAATAATAATAGTAGTAGTAGTAGTAGTTCTGTATTATGTTTTTCTTTTTACCGTAAAACAAATGAATCTAACAACCGATTATATTTAATAATTATGATAAGGAATATGAACATTTTTTGACAGAGAGAAGTCACAGAATAGCGCCCCGCCCCCACGAAAATTCCCATGTTAAGAACGTTTTTTAAGGAAATTATTTTAATAGGGAAAGAAAGATGTTGTAAACTATTCTCTTTTTACACTGTCCTCTAATTGTGCATACTAATCGTCGACTATTTTCAATTATGAAAAAATTCAAATAACATTGGGAACAAACCTTGTAAACCAGCTTTGTTTTAAAAGAAATATAAATCTTTGTGCCTCGTAACTTTCCATCAATTACAAGGAAAATATCTGTGAAAAAAATATACCTGGAAATTACCCGGGGGGGGGGGGATGTAATAATTTGAAAATTTACAAAAAAAAAAAAAAAAAAAGCAACAAATCTCTAATTAAATATTTATAAATATTAAAGGAATCAGAATCGGGAATCAAATCGGAATCGGAAATTTAGAACAGAATCGGTAAAAATTTTGGAATCGTCCCATCACTAATAATAATAATATATATATATATATATATATTAAAGGTAAGCATTAGAAGGCTATCGCAAGGCAAAGAATGAAATGTTGAGGAAGGAAGAAAAGTGATATATATATATATATATATATATATATATACACACACATACATATATTTAATGAAAAGTGAAGCTTCTACACAAAAAGAGGATTTTCCTCTAATATATTATGAAAGACTGTCACACACTGTACATCACTGTGTAGAAGTTTGACTTTTGATGTAAGTCTTATTATTGACAAAAAAAATTCATTAAATAAATATATATGTATATGTGTGCGTGTATATATACATAGTTATATAGAGAGATTTAAGTATGTCACTTGTTTTCGTCTTCCTTCCTCAACACTGACAACATTCCATTCTTTGCATTGTGATAGGCCTCTAATACTTACCTTTATACATAACTCAAAATGCTTCAAGCAAACTACATTTCATTATTATATATGAATTAGTTATTAACATTAATAAAGGAAGGAGATAACAAAACCATTGATATATAACAAAACCATATAAATAAAAGGGAATAATCGCAGAACTTCAGCCCTAGAATAAGTACTTCAGTATAATCACGTGACGACACAGCAGAACAATCTATCATTGGGCAGAGATCCGTTCTCAAGCATGTGGCAAAGCTCTCTAGTGTATTCACATAATAGGATGGATGAGAAATTTTGAGAAAAGGGAGGGGAAAAAAATCTAAATTTACAGACACAGGAAATTGGTTTCAGTTCAGATAAATAAAAGGTTTCCAAGCAAAGAGTTTTTCTTTTTATTTGTCTAGTATCAAGACATAGTGGCGTTTTCCTATCGCCATCTTAAGATAGAAAATAAACACAGGTGGTCATTTCTTTCTTCCTACAACCATAATTGGCTGCAACGTCGTAACATCAAAACTGGTTTCTCAAAACTGGAACCTGAAATTCTGGTTTAAGATATCTTTCTTCGTAGTGAATTTCTAATTACATTCAAACAAATAGGAAGAAACAGAAATACTATTTAGAGGTTTCATTATTTTTTCAAAGTCGCACGGATACTTTTTTTTTTTTTGCTTCACCCCCAAACAAGGCACAGGACCACTTAGTCAGGACGGGCAGATTTTCAGGGATACTATTTAGGGAGTTGGGCAGAGAGATGTCTGCTCACATTACACTTGAATTTCTGCATGTCAGTACAGTCAGGGAAGTAGGGGCCCTGAGATGGGGATTTCAAAGTGCAGCAGTCCGAGGGAAAAGGCTATTTGAGTACCTATTTACAATGCCTCCTCACGGGACAGAGTTAGACACCAGGGTCGTTTTTTTAACGTGG
The DNA here is from genome assembly GCF_053919585.1 of Euprymna scolopes. Lineage (NCBI taxonomy): Eukaryota > Metazoa > Mollusca > Cephalopoda > Sepiida > Sepiolidae > Euprymna > Euprymna scolopes. The sequence goes on along the minus strand of NC_136513.1, from coordinate 19,676,203 downwards.
AGAAAAGGTACAAAAATAAAAATTGTCTCAGTCGTGAAGGACTGCTCCTCCACCGAAAGAGAACAAGAAATGGAAGTGCAGCATCTGAAGAACAGATACTACACTTTGATCTTGGCCAAGGTTTTACAGCATCATAGGAGTGGGATTTTGTTGCTTGTCGAGTTTGTCGTAGGTATTGTCGTTGAGGGGGTACTATTGCTTGGAGTTCAGTTGCCAGTGAAATATTTGTAAAACAGGTACTAGGATGCTACATTTCCGCAACGGGACAGAAGTTGGAATTTAGTTGATAGTTCAGGACCTATTGGGTTGGCAACTCTTTTTTGAACCCCGTCTAGGATTTGAGAGACTAGTGGCGTGGAATACAGGTGAATTAAAGAAAGAACTCCAGTGTAGAATAATCCCTATCTCTACTATTAAATAAAAAGAACTTTGTGTGTCTGCGAGTTTTTTTTTGTTTTTTGTTTTTTACATAGGCATCACCACATTATCAAGGCCAAGAGGCCACTCAATGATAAGGGTTAAAGAGTGTACAGTAGAAATTGGACAATATAGTAATCATTAGTAATGAAAATTCGGTAAATTTGATAACTTATATGGAACGGCTCATCAAGAACTTATTTACGTTAGACTTGAACACAACCATATATAGTTCGTTCCTTATGGATTCCAAAACGGTTGAGAAGATTTTTATGAAATTTCACATGAAGGTACTTTATGTGCCTGGCGGTGTTCTTCAGGTTTTGTATCGGAATGTCTTTAATAAGTATCGACAATCGAAATAATCTGATGAAAGAAAGAACAGGTGATTTTGACCAAACCTTATACAGCCTAACATCATAAGTGTATTTGAGAAGTTTATTACCACACAAGCCGAAAGGCCCGACATATAAAATCAACAGTAGGTTCTTTAATCCAACAGATTGCATCTCATTTCTTTGTAAACAAAAAAGAAATCTTAATCCATTAATGGCTGAAATAAAGATTGATTAGTCTGTGGCCCTTAGGAATTCCAAGTGTACTAGTGGAGAGCACCTGGCTTTGCCCGGTCATAAAACAAGCTTAAATATGATATTTTAATTTGTTCAGATTTCATATATATTATTATAGGGTCGTGATTTCAAAAATAAAAAGTATTTGGATGTCATCAAATGGAATCAAAACCGAAACTTTAGCATCCAAAGCTGGTGACGTTACCACTGTACCAACGTGACACACATATGAACTGATTAAAAATTAAAAATAAACTAAGATGAATGTACAAAATGTATAACGATTTTTTCAATTTTGACCCATTTTTAATGCCTTAAAAACTATTTTAACCGGCTAAAGACTCATAAAAGAATGGTCAATAAAAAAATTCAATCATTTGAGGCCCCTAGCGCTGCTCTGTGATTTAGTTTCAGAAGAGATAGAGTTTGAAAATATGGAAACAGACAGACATATAGCCTTTTTATATATTAGATTTGCAAAATAGAACAAAAGTTCATTATAATTGGATATCAAAAAAAAGAAATGCATTTTAGGTAAAAACATTACATAATTATGTGTTGTTTCAAAATGTTGTTTCAAAATGGCGTTTCAAAATGTTTGAAATGTCGTTTCGAAATGGCGTTTCAAAATGTTGTTTCAAAATGAGGAAAAATTTCCTAAAATTACGAAAAATACTCGCGTAGAAAAATAATTACTAGAAAAAATTAAATTTGTGAAATGATGCAGTTTTTAGCGGTTTAATGGTAGGTGACGGTGGTCAAGTGGTTAATAACACAAACTGACGACCTGGGTGTTCTAAGTTCGAATTCACAACAAAGGTTTTTTTTTTCAGCCTGTGTTTGTTTTCCATCTTGGATGGCAGTGAAACATGGGTGGCAAACATTCTGATCTGCAATGGTTTGAGCAAAATGAATCTGCCATGATGTGCGACTACAAACTAGAGGAAAGGATTGCTGCAACTGCGCTACAACTTGGTATTCATGGGATTATGAATGACTTACGATGCCCTCGGCAGATGGTTTGGTCATATACAGTGTGTCACCCCTTGGATCAACTCCATAAGTCTGGATATTACAGGTAGTAGACAACTTGATAGATCAAGATTTTTTTTTTCTTTCACTATCTAGGTAAATAATTATCAAGGCCAGGAACCATTCAAGGATAAGTGTTAATGAGACAAGGTCAAAAGATAAGGAATAGTACTGAGTACTAACACTCATCGGAATGAATGTATTTATGTATACAGTTTGATTAGAAATTTATTGCTTTTAGGATGACCAAGTTGTAATCCACATGGAAGCAGTCCTGTGACAATGTGTTACACAAGTGGGAAAGAAACTCTGACCATGGAAATTCCATCTGACGCTAGGCACCTGGCTCAAGTGCAGAAGAAATGATATAACAGCATGGAACCCGATAGATGTCAACCCTAACCTTTTGGATTGGATCACATGGAGAGCAGATGTGGGATGGTGCCTGGTCTTGCCCATCCGAGAATTCAGGATATTTGCAGCACTTTAAATACCAAAAGCAGATGAAGTTCAACGTATTTGGTACCCGGGCAATACTGGATACATCTGCTAGTTAAATTTTTTTTTTCTTCTCTAACCTGTGGTAACCTGTCCATTTTCGCTACTGGTACATCTCTCTCCTTCTCCTTTTCTCAAAACTCTGTGAATGCCAATATTCTTTGGCATAGTTTGCCTTTATTATTTTAACAAGCACTCGATCACAATAGCTATATATTATTCTCTCATACACAAATATGTCAGCGTTTTAGACGTTGATGTAAATCTTTGCATTTTTTTTATTTGTCTTTTTTAGTCATATTCATTCTAAACAAGGTATATTGCCATCTATAAATAGAAAAGCGAAAATGTACGTATGTATGTTCGCTTTTTGTGTATGTCTGTAAAAGGCTTTTTTCCGAGAAGCGGTCGGTCGGCTCACAACTTAAAACTTTTTATATCACATAGAAATCATAATATCTACCAGTTAACAACGGGGGTCGCCTGGCTATTTAATTTGCTCGACTTTGAAAAGATATATATTCAACATTTTTCGCTCGCCGCATGTGGATTAGGCTTTTTCGTATAATAAAAGCGTCACTAATTCTTGCGGTATTTTTATCCAGTCGCGATCGCCAGAAATGTCCAAAAACAATCAGCTTTGATCGATGTGGAAATTTTCCTTATATCAGACAATCCCCTTGTTATGGGGAGCTGGTCCCCCCCCCCCAATATCTTGGAAAATAAAAATAAAAAAAGCGTTCTCGCAGTAAATAAAATACTGTCCCGCAGTCAAAGTTGACCTCATTAAGTCATTAAAACGTGTACCTGCCAATTCTAAATAGTTAAATAAATTCAAACGTGTTTCTGTTAGTATTTCACGGTTGCTCAATGGTTAACGTCGCACGTTTTATTTTCACACTTTAATTTCCAATTTCGCCTCAAGGATTTGGGTTTGATCCTCATACCTACCAAAATCTTTTTTTTATTTTAACCCCTCCCCCCGACACAAACAACCAGGTGTTTTGATTTACCCAAAACCACGCACACCTCCAAACACCTGGGCAACGCTGGGTACCCCCTGCTAGTCTATGATATAAATCTCACCTGTCTATTTAAATGCATGTATGTATGAATGTATGCATGTCTGCCTAAAACTTTCAACAGAGGTAACGGATTTTCACGAGATCGATATCGTTTTGAAGCTCAACCCTTCAGACGACAAATATTGGAAAATTGGATAAAAACATTAATTCCTTCACCCTCAACTGGGCACTTTTCTACAGGGAGGGGTCGCTTTTTCCGCTGATATTTTCGATTGACTAGCCTTAATTTAAACCTTCGTCATTTCCACTTTGGCGATGGGTGCAACAGCAGTAAGCCTGCCAGCCTACTACAACTTTTTTTTTTTTTTTTTGCTCAACACACACCCCCAAACACCCAGGCAATGCCGGGCACTCAGGCCAGTTTGGACATAAGGGTCTTCTATTTGTATTATTTGGGATTCATAAAATATTTCTAATTACTTATATTTTACCTGTATCATGTTTGTTTTTTTAGTTTTTTGTTTAGTAGTTTTGCACGTTTTTTAATGCCAGGCAATCCTAACCCTTTCAAACAATGTGGGGATGGTGTTAGACAAGTGCAGTGGTTCTCAAAAATTTTTTTTTTTACCCATGAACCCTTTCATCACGTATCAGAATTAAGTAAGGGAAGAGATCAGGCTTTGAGGACAATAATGCTGTAACATGCAAGGAAGTAGTTCCGTGGTAATGTGTAACAAAGAAAGCCCTTACAAAGAAATTTAGAGGTGAAAATTCAGCCTGATGCTCAGCACATGGCCGAAGAAAGGGAACTTTTGTTTTCATTGGTGTAGTGAGATAAGTTCTTGCTTTGAATAATATCTTAAAACAAAGGAAACAAATTGGGGTTCAGTCGAGCACCTTCTGTAGAAATAATGACAGTATAGAGAGAGATTGACAATTTCTGTGAGAAAGGGACAGTAAGAGAAGAAATCAGTATAGGGTATAGACAGCTTCTGCCAAGGGGCCATTTTGGTTGGATGAAAAATATCCAAAAATGAACCATCAGAATTTCCAAGTAACATCACCTCAGGCGATTGGCAAGTAACCAACCCTTCTCTTAAAAGACGAAGTAATGCTTGTGATGATGCACATCGTAGGATCGACTTAATTATTCTTGTAAGGAAAGAAACTAAAGCCATGCCAGTCTGACCCTTAAATGCCAGGATGATGCCAAGTTGAACTCCAGCTGGTATGAACACTCAATGCAGGAACGGATACTGAGTGCATTGTAATCATAGACAAAAGTGTCAATAAATGGTCAACAAAATGATGAAGCATTGATTCACTTTTATATTTCAAGAAAGCAAGGGGAGACAATCCATCAGAATACATTAAATACTAAGTGGTTGATATGTAAAAAGTAACGCTTCTAGGACTTTGTTAAAATGTTTCTTGTTAATTTTTTTTTTTTCTGAAGTTATTAAATTAGGTCAGTTGTTCAACTTTTTTTTAGCTCGTGAACACTTTCATTCTATATCAAAATGATATTTCTCCCTTGTACCTTTAAAAATTGTCCGACTTAAAATGTATATTCATAACAATAATAACTAATACCAACAATAATAACTAACACCAACAATAATAATTAATACCAATAATAATAGCTAATACCAACAATTATAATTAATACTAACATACTAGCATTTAATACTAACACTAACAGGGAGAAAATCCAACATGACCTTTCTCTAGCGATGGCCAATACACACCGTTTTATGTGGCCCCGTTTGTGTCTGTTAATCAGTGGTGCCAATTAACTCTGAAATTCCCCTCAGACATATTTGATTCCTGCCTGAGTAGGTTAGTGGTTTTCAACCATTTTTTTAGCTTGTGAACCTTTTAAGCATATATCAGAATGATATCCCCGCCTTCCTCCCCAAAAATGTCCAATTCAAAATATCTGACTACATAAAATGTAAACTAATACTAACATATTAGCATGTAATACAAATGCTAACAGAAAGAAAATTCAACATGGATGGACAATGCACATTCTGGTTTTGCTGCCCTGAATTCAGTTTGTCTCTGCTAATCTCTGCCACTATTCCCATCCTCATCCTAAAATCATCCCAAGAAAACCATTGCTTTACACCGCAATTTTTTTTTTTTTTTTTTTTTTTTTTTAAGAAAAAAAAATAGTTCTGTCAAACTTGCCTGCAAGATGGTTAAAATTAAAATGTTCGCTGGGAAACTGGGGGTCAATCTTGGTGAAAAAAGAATTAACAAGAAGCTTTTGTTTGAATTAAATCCTGTTTGACTCGATGGTATGACCATGTTGAAAGGATGGACGAGAGTTCTTGGGAGTTAGTACATGTAGAACAGTTGAGGTAACAGGTTCAGTTTACAGGGGTAGACTAAGAAAAATATGGGAGAAAATGATAAAAATGGAATAGAGGGAAAGATGGATATATAAAGATCTGGCCAGAGAGAGGTTATTTTGGAAGTCAATTTCAACATGTAAAACGAACTTTAAACCGAATATGGTGATTATGATGATGCAGCATCTTCTTTACGCCAAGCAACCCTATCCTAACCCTTTGTAGGGCTGGTAAGACTCTAGTGCAGTGATTCTCAATCTTTTTTTTAGCTCGTTAAGTATCAAAGTGATATGATGATATTTCGCCCCTTTTTAAAATAAATGTCTGATTCAAAATGTTTTGTTTAAAAACAAAAATATATTTTTTCCATAAAACTCGCATGTATTTTTTGTTAAAATGTTTGCTAATGGGTTGAGAAACTGGAGTTCAATCCTCCGTCAAGAAAGTTTTTTTTTTGTTTTTTTTTCTTTTTGTTACTGTTGTATCACCCCCCCCCAAAAAAAAGGCACAGTGCCACTCTGACAGAAGGGGCTACTAACAGGGACCAAATTTACAGGCATACTAGGTGGAGAGTTGAGCAGCGAGATATCCGTTCACATTACACTTGAAATTCTTCATGTCAGTAAAATTGGAGTAACAGGGACCTGGAAGGACTAAGCGGACGATATGTAAAAAGTAAGGCTTCTAGGACTTTGTTAAGTCGTTTCTTGTTAAATATTTTTTTTCTGAAGTTATTAAATTAGGTCAGTTGTTCTCAACCTTTTTTTAGCTCATGAACTCTTTTATTCGATATCAAAATGATATTTCTCCCTTGTCTCTTTAAAAAAAAAAAAAAATGTCAGATTCAAAATGTATATTCAATATCTAACAGTTCAAGGAAAGAAACTATTTGAGTAGAGAGCTTTCCAGCATCTACAATGTAGGGGTGGGATATTGCTGCTTATGAGGTTAGCCAAGGGTATTTATGTCGATGGGGGTACAATACGAATGGTTGGACTGAATATCAACCACAAACTTGTATAGACGTGTATAGGCTGTGTTTATACGAGATGCAGAGAATTCAGTTGGAAGAGCCAGCTCAACCGACTCACAGTGAACAACGCTAACGCAACACAAAAACAAGTGCCTTGAGTTCATCAGAGCACATTCCATTAAAATACTTGTAAAACAAATACAGGGATGCAACATTTCAACAATTGAATGAATGAGACTTTGTCTGAATTACATCCTGTTGGACTGCATACCAAAATGGAAAAAAAATTATCAAAACAAACAACAAAAACCTATGAAGAATATTTAACACTAAATTATTGCTAAAAAAAAACAAAAAAACAATCATACAAATTATTTTTGTTTTGAAACAAAATAATATATTTTTTTGTTTTAAGCCCAAATTACTTGTTTCCTTCTAATCCCATGAAATTATGTCAACTTAATACCAGGGTTGAGTAGTCAAACGGTATAAGGTGTGACTTGGACTCGTCTAATTCTTAAATACCCGACTCCATTTATTTATTTTTTTTACTTTATAGTTTCGCCTGTCAATTAATGACACAATGTGTGTTTTTTTGTGTGAGCTATGGGCAAAAGGGAGATAATCATGTAGTTTAGTTGTGTTTTATGAATACCAAACCTTTTCGGGTTATTTATTAATAATATCAAATCTAGTAATTTGGAAAAAGTTTTTATCGTTTAAATTCTTTATAACTTCAAATATTTATTCACATATTCTTCAAATATTTAATCATGATGTTTGTGTTGGTTGCTTTCTTCTATGGCATATGAACCATTTTTGGGCGTTATTTGATGCAAAATCCAATAATTTTGGAAAAAGGTTTTATGCTTTAAGCTCTTTTTATCTTAATTGCATAATGTTTGCTTTTTTGTTGTTTTTTTTTTTGTATGAATGTTTTTGTATATGTTTTTCGCTTTTAACATGATTGAGTGCTGCAAAGCGAAAAGAACAAAAGAAAACAATAACATTAATGTTTGGTGTATTTTAGACCGTGAAGCCAGTATCTTCAGATAGCCTGATCTGGTAGCACAATTTTTTTTTTTTTTTTTTTTGCAGAACATTGCCAAAAAGAAATTTCACTTAACTCAAATATATTTTTCTTTGGTTTGATTGTTTTATTTTACGGCATATCAACCCTTTTTACGTTATTTAAAGGCAAACACAATAATTTTGAAAAAGTTTTTATGCTTCATAGTGTTTGTTTTAATGGTTTTATAGGGGAAAATTGCTTTTGTTTTTGACTTTGCAGGACATGATTTTGCAAAGGGAAACAAACAAAAAAAACACAATACACGTCAATATTTGGTGTATTTTAAACTAGGAAGTCAGTATCTTCAGACAGTGATTCTGAGGAGTGGAATTTTGGAAAAGCAGCTTTGCTTGATAATGTCTAGTTATTTATAACTAGTTGACTAAAACTCATAGTATACATGTTGCATCCAGATTTTTTATCTTCTATATATATAAAAGGCAAAATGTGTGTGACCATTTTGTGTATGTCTCGCAAAGGCTTCTTTCGCACATGCTCCCGGGTTCGTTACGATTGATTACAACTGTTTATATAGGTCCTATATAATAATATCTAGGATTTAGGAAAGCGTGTTGCGTATAGATTTATTTACATCGACTTTTACAAAATTATTGCTATTTTGGCTTCTCGCATGTTGATTAGGCTTTTTCATATAAAAAGCAAAACTAATTCAAAGTTAACAACGCAACAACGTTCTCGGCATCGCGCCGGGAAACGTCCAGAAGCAATCAGCTTTGATCAATGTGGGGACAAAGCCCTTTTATATTAGACAGTTGCTAATCAGTCTGGAAAATGGGGAGCTGGTTTCCCCCTCCTCAACATATTTTTGGGAAAAAACCAGTCAAACCCAAGTTAACTGTTCTATTTGACCTCAATAATTAGGTCAAATAGAAGCAGCAGAGTTAACTTTTATTGCTGCCACCTGTCAATAGTTAAATAAATAAATTCAAACATGTTCCTTTGTATGTCGCAGTGGCCTAGTGGTTAGCGTTGCACAGTTTTTTTTTAACACTTTAATTTCCAAGTTTATCTCAAGGGTTCGATCCTCATACTCACCTACCAAAGCTTTTTTTTATTTTAACCCCCCCCCCTGGGAGTTTGGATTTACCCAAAACCATACATACCTCAAAACACCCGGGCATCGCCGGGTACCCCCCCCCTCCGCTAGTATAGTATAAAAAGTATTAATGTTGCATCCAGTTTTTTATATAGTATAAAAAGTATTAATGTTGCATCCAGGATTTTATCTATATATATAAAAGCGAAAATGTATGTGTGTATGTTTGGGTGTCTGCTAAAAACTTTCGACAGACACGACGAAAATTCACAAACTCGGTATCATATCGAAGCCCCATCCTTCGCTCGAAAAATATCGAAAAATTGGCCAAAAATGTTCATTTTTTCATCTTGAAATCGACAATTTTCGACTGGGGGGGGGGTCAACAAAAACGGTCTTTTCGTGACGACGAGCGGTTCTACACATGCGCCAGATGAAGTCATGACCTGATTTACTTTAAATAGTTGAAAAACTGAACAAATTTTATGTACGTCTCGTTAGGTCAGTTGATTAGCGTGTTGGTACATTATCTAAACATTTTGGGTTCGAATCGTGGTGTGAGATGTCTTTCTTTTTTTTTTCGATTTTTTAAATTTAAATATTGAACCAGTGTTATTTAAGCCATTTTTCACGTAACGTTCGTTTTTCTGGGTTTTTTTTTTTTTTTTACTTCGCTTATCCACCCCCGACCACACCACCCAAAAACACCCGGGTACCCACCGATTTTTTAAATTTTAATATCGAAACAGGCTTATTCAAGCCATTTTTCACGTGTTCGTTTTTCTGTTTTCATCGTTCGTCTGCCTTACGTTAGTTTTTTTGTGTTTTTTCTCAATGTTTTGATTACCCCCCCCCGCTTAATTAAAACGTTGTTTTCTTTTTTTACTTCGCTTATAACAAACAAACCTACATCGTTGTCGTCGTCGTAACACTTAACGACTTCCAGACGTGCACCTGTCAATTTGGTTCTTACTTAAATAAATTCAAACATCTTTCACTAACTCATTCTGGCTGGCCGATTTTATTTTCAAACTTCGCCTCAGGGCTTCGGGTTCGATCCTACCCCTGCCCCCCCCCCCTGGGTTCTTTTTTATTTAACACCACACACAACTACAAACACCCGGGCAACGCCAGGTACCCCCGCTAGTATAGTATAAATAGTATTCATGTTGCATCCAGTTTTTTTATTCTTCAAGCTCTTTGTATCTTCAATCAATAGTTTGTAGTGTTTGGTTAGGTTGTTTTATAGAAAATTTTATCATTTTTCTCCTTACCCTGCAGAACATGAATGAGTTTTGCAATGCGAGAGGGAAAAGGGTTACAGTATTAATGTTTGGTACATTTGAAGTTAGGAAACTAGTCAGGAAGTGGGTGAGGAACAGAAAGAGAAAAGGGAAGAAGGAAAAAGGTGGATTGTAGTTTTTGGAGAACATAATTAAGTTTTGCAAAAGGAAGTAGAAAAACAAAAAGCGTCAATGTTAGGTGCATTTTGTCTCAGGAAGCCAATATCTTCAGACAGCTTATCTGGTAGTACCAGAAAAACAAATATAAAGTGTATATATATATATATATATATATATATATATATATATATATATATATATATATATATATATATATATATATATATATATATACTCCAAACATTTTTCAAGTTTACAAATTGAATAATTCTATAAACTTAAAGCAAGTATAAATATTAATAGCACAATTCTAACCAGATGAAAAAGCTTAATATTCGAGATAGAGCATTGATATAAGATCACATTTTTCAAACCTAAACTTCCTTTGGAATATTCTTTAACCTATACATTTCTGCATTATCAACTTTCATACAAATATGATTTCCTTCATAATTTGTAGTTTTCAATTTATGTGCTAACCAGCAAAATTTATAGCCTGCCTATAAATATCATTTTGCTAACTACTTTCCTCTGAGGATAAGAGATATTCTTTGAAACTTCATGGAATAAGGAAAATTTTAAAGTTTTCAACTTATATTCCTTGTCGAATGATAAATTTGTTGTAAATTCTAATTTACAGAGTTTAAATTCAATTAATGAAGCTCAATGTGACTACAGAGCATATACAAATAAATGACAAAATGTCTATATTTTAAATCCGAAGATGTTGTCCATCTTACCGTTTATTTCTTTCAGAATGTTAAAATGTCCAATTCTTGACAGTACCTGTTTCGTAGTGCAGAACCATTCATATAATTATGGCAACTTCTAAATCTTTTCCACCTGACTCATCAGGAGAATAGGAACTCATCAACTTTAAAAGAAAATAAAGGGAATACATCTGGGAATTTTTTCATATATATATATATATATATATATATATATATATACTCCTATCAATTTTTTTTTTTTTGGGGGGGGGTATTGATATTCATATTAAAACCCCTTTTTTCTATTTATTTAAAAAGAAAATACAACTTTGTTATATATGGGTTGTGGAATTGCATTCATTTGCAAAAGATCTTATGTAAATTTGCATACCCCTTTAAAAATTCATTTTAATTAATTCCTTATTAGTTTTTTCGTTTTCTTTTAGAATAATCATCTTTAGTTAACTATTATGTGTAATTATATTCATGCAGATATTCTACATGATTTATACTTGCGTAAAAACTTTACAGTAAACACAAACCTCTTTCTATTTATATTTATGTATGTGCATATATATTTGTTTAAAATAATTTTCCTCTCAAGTTCCTGTCAGTTTTTTGGTTTACAGACATGAAACTTAATATATAGGGTATTCAAACACATGCAAAACTTTATATTTGGGCTTTAGCCGAGGTAAATCGGTGTAAAAGTGTGAAAATTTTAAAAATGGAATTTGCCAGATGAAGGTCAACCGACGGCATTACAAATATGCATGCATAACGTAATAGCTATTGGTTTAGTTTTAATTTTTAGACTTGCAGTAAACATGTCTTCATTGCTGAGCGGCCTGCTAGTATATATATATATATATATATATATATATATATATATATATATATATATATATATATATATATATATATATATGATGTGCTGTTTCACATATTTTTATGTTCATTTCAAAAAAGTTACAGTTTTATTACCAATATTTGTGTACAATAGTTTCAGCCCGTTACTGGTATTGAAATATATAATAGTTCCTAATGTGTTATTTATTAACTTTAATACCAGCAGGGCAACTCGTCAGTGCAAAAAAACAAAAAAAACAAAGGTGGGGGCATAAAAACTGAAATATACAACTATCAACCTATGGACAGTCCTTCAACAATCCAATACATTCACAATTTTGGAAGTTTCATTTACTTTTTTTAATCTATGTCCCTATTAGATATGATGCGTCATATCGATTAGATAATTATCTAGATTTTTCATATAAATATTGGAATAGTATACAATTTACAATTTTTACTTGTTTGTGTTTCTATTTTTGCGCATAAGTTCACAATCAAAATGAAAATGTTACGTTTTAAACATTAATAGAAATAGTTTTTAAACCTTTTATAAAATCTGAGACAGAAGTATATATACATCCACAATTTTGTAAGTATATATATATATATATATATATATGAGAGAGAGAGGGAGAGAGATCCATCACATATATGTCATATGTTGGGAAAGGGTGGGGGTAATATGGATGTAAATTTTAAATGTTTTAACATGAATATTTATATTTATTTATAAGTAGGACTTACATAGAAATCTTATTTTTACCCCCCAATTTATGTATTTTCAGATGTTCTTCATCGTAGTGTAATATAAGATCCAGCTGACAGGAGTTATTTTATTTACCTTTTCTTCAGCAGGTGAGACACAAGGTCAAGTGTTAATTTGATGAAAGTATTTCTGTGGAATGAACTAGATTAGAACTTGGTACACCCAGACTTTCAAGCCATGCCCGTAACCACTGAACCACTGTCGTCCCCAGCTTACAGAAGTTGTAGATCGATTCAAGTTTAGCAGTTTTCAAATTAAACAAGAGCAACCCTCAGGCTTATATCAGAATGGAGAGCATAGTCCTGTTCGATCCAAAAAGGCATTAATTCCTCCTTCACGTGGGTGGGGGGAGGGGAATAATTTATCGCAAGTTACTATAGTTGTTCATACCAAGAAATGCCTTTCAGATGGGAATTGGATTTCCCCCACTATAAACTGACCTTATGTTGCAGCGAGAAGCGGGTATGAAAAAAAAAAAAAAAAGTGTCTTCTAAATTGTTTGAAGTATAGCACTTTTTAAGTATAGCGGTTTCCAAAGTAAATCTATAGCACGTTGTGGAGCACGGGTCTCCATTTGTTTTGTTCTTTTCTAGCCACCGAAAGAAATAGAAAACTCCCTTACCTGACTAGTTCGTATTTTTGCTTTTCCGGTGTCTCTTCTTCAACATTAGAATCCATATCAGTGAGATTCAAAAAAAAGAAAGACACTTATAAACAAAGCCACTCCTCCACAAGTGTTCACTGACTTTTGTTCAGAAAAAAAAAAAAAAAGCAGGTTTTATTGCTGGTGACTAATAAGGTCATAAATGAAACAGTACATGTTCATATATATATGTATATATATATATACACACACACACACACACACAACTCACTCAAGATATGAAGATATAGGTGTGCAAATGTCTACCTCAATCCTTCCCAAGTAGTAAACTAAATGCAATAACCTGTGAAAATCAACAACAGAATATTTGAAGAAAAGAAAAAGGAAAGAAAAAAAAACTAAAAATAAAAACCAATAAACAGGTAACGGACAAATAAATTGTATACAGTTCCGGCCTTCACAGAACACAGCTGGAAATATCAGTACATGATCTATTCTTGATTACTAATTTATGTAAAGTTTATTAAATTTTTTTTACAAAGCCCAAAGGCCACGCGAAGATAAGGGTTAATGAATGTAAGATGTTAGTGTAATAATTGTTAATGGTCTAAGTTTGGTATGATTTTATGATTTAAGGGGACGGTTCAACAAGAACTTGTTTATATTGAACTTGAAAGGTATAATATTGTAGTAGGCCCGGAAGCAGGTCAGCAGAAGTGTTCCACAGGCGGGCAGTTCTAGGAAAGAAGGTTTTGCTTCGCAGTTGAATACAACATAGTAGCCTTCAAATCCAATGTAAACAAATTCTTGTTGAGCCGTCCCCATAAATAATCAAATTCTAACCAATTTACAACATTAACAAATACTATAATACCACCTTACATGCTATAAAAAGAATTCATCTTGTTCTTGGAAGGGAGGCTGGAACCTGTTTGGACGAAACACATTGATTCCAAGACGATGATTGGTTTTATATAGTTTTTATCCACTTTCCAGGTGTCGATCACAGAAGAATGGAAAGTGAATATCTTTGCTTGCGTGGTTTACTTCTAGGTCTCTATTTTCACACACGTCAGCTCCCTCCCCCCGTGAAAGGGGGGGGGGCGATCTGTTAAACCGTCCATTCTGCTCAACGACCAAACTAACTCTCAATCTCCAGCTAACCTGATCACGTGACTCACACACAGATCTGATCAGCTGAACAGCCCTTCCGGTAAACGTGTCTATAATATGATTTACCATAGTTTGATAGATCTTATAAATATTCATATTCATCTCACATCCATCTCTCAAGTTAGATAGATAGATAGACCGAGATGGATAGCTACAGAAATAGATAACTTTCTTGCGTTCAACTTATTACATAACAATACCGCATATCTCAAATACCTTTCGAATACCACTCCCTCCTCTGACATGGTCTCTGGCCTGCCTCATGTTCTTTTTATAATCTTTTTTCTTTCTTGACAATGACATCATCTCGCACACGGGCGATTCTACTAATAACCAGATTCCAGAATCGCTTTATAAAATATACCGAATCTTTTTTTTTAATTCTTCAGTGATAACTTTCCGTCTTGATATAAGAAGACAACTATACTGACTGGATTAATTCTTTATCTGGAAAGGCATTGATGATGAGGTCAACCATCATAGTAGAGGCATCCTTTCAAGCTGTTCAATGGATAAACACATACGATCTGAACGGCAGAATTCTGCATCTCACAAAATTTAAATTCACTGCTGCCACCTGTTGGCAATATGTCAAAAAAAAAACAAGCCAAGCGTGCGGGGTCCTGCTCCATGAGTGAAAAATTTACTTTCACCATGACAAACGAACATACAAACTATTTTGGGTGCAATTTTACCTCTATAATACCCTCTAGGTGGGGCAACCAAAGTTATGCTGGAAAATTCGTTTTAGCAAAAATTTACTTTCACCATAACTAATGTTTGTGCAAAATTTAAAAATAATCCAAGGCATGGTTAGCGAAAAAAAGTGTGAACGAATGAACGAGAGTGAATTACTAGGTCCAGTCCCTTTGTGAGGCGAGCCTCTTTGGAGACTAGAGAACCCAGATAGATTGCATCTTGTTTCAAAGAATTTCAGATGTACAGCAAGCAATATTAAGTGTCATCTGTACAGAAGAATGCGTCTAACAGAATCAACTTGTGGTTTGGGAATTCATTGGTTCACATTGGCAGCAACACTAGACTGATGATTCTTATTCCTGACTAACAATTTCTGTTACCTTTCTGTCCGATGGAGGTATATAACTTGAGTAATCCTAAGAACTCCATCTTCTCAGGCTTTGCCTTGCCTCTTTGGGAATGGGTTGTGTTATTGCCGACTGCTTGAGGCACCCTTGCTGAGGAATACTGACAGTGCTGATTAGGTTATTTTTAGAAGATAGCCTGGCTCCTTCTCCAAGAGTGTTGGCTTTTTCTCCATCAGAATCACAGGGGAAGTAAGGATGTAAATACTAGCTTTCTTCAGGTTGTGTCAAACTCTTTTATAGCGGTTCTCTAACTTCATCTAGTCATGATGAATTCCACATTCGAAAAATTATCTTCGCTTGATTAAATCAACCCTAACCGTTTCATTTTTCTCTTCAGTAAAGAGATGCTTGATCTGGTTGTTTTATGGCATATCAACCCTTTTCGGTTTATTTAATGCCAAAATCCAGTAATTTTGGTAAGAAAAAAAAAAAAAAAAGTTTTTATGCTCCAAGTTCTTTATGTCTTCGAATATTTATTCATGGTGTTTGGTTTCATTGTGTGTGTGTGTGTGTGTGTGTGTAGGAAAATTATGGTTTTGTTTCTGACTTTGCCGAACATGATTGAGTTTTGCAAAGAAAACAAAAAAAAAAGAAAACAATAGCAATCAATATTATTTAATTAATTGAAATTCTTATTGAGATGAGTAATTTGTATTTATTTATCCGTTTATTTATTACGGACTATTATCCTCATCTTCTTTATCTCGTCTCGTTCCAGGTGAGCATTGTCCGAGGATGAATAACTCCCTGAAACCATACCGGCGAGAGGGTATCATACAAAATAACACATCTCATCCTTTATCCATTTATTTATTGCGGACTATTATCCTCATCTCCTAGTTGCTGTATCACAACGTTTCGACCAACTATTCCTTTGGGCTTCGTCAGGTGGATAACCGCGACGGGATGGGAACGCTGAATCTGCTAACTGTACTAAAAGATAAGGATAATAGTTTGCAATAAATAAATGGATAAAAAAATGAGTAAGACGAGTAATTTTGTATCATTTATCCGTTTATTTATTAACCGCAACAGAATAGGAACGCCAAATCTCCTAACTGCATTCTCAGCAATTACTGCCTACCATCCCTATCCCGTCATGGTTAACCACCTGACGAATCCAGAGGAATAGTTGGCCGAGGCATCGTGGGACAACAACTAGAAGATCAAAATAATAGTCTGCAATAACTAGCATCAATGTTTGATGCATTTTATGTCAGTCAGTATCTTCAGACAGCCTGTTCGTATAGCACAGGAGACGGAAACTGACAACCACATTACAGAAATATGAGCAGCAAGTCCCATTAATGATGTGGACGTAACAACCCTTCAGCTATGCTCCAATTTTCTGGTCGCACATTCAAGCATCAAGATCGAAACATTCCTTGAAATATTTGTGAAGTAAAAACGGATTATTTCATGATTGAACAAACAATTTAATTGAAAGCTAAGCTCACAGAAAGTCAGGTGAAATCTTTTGTAATAATACCATGAATTTATACGGATAAAAAAAAAAAAGACCAAGAAAGAGTAAACAAGTTACATGTTCTCCCAATCGTTTGGGAGTATTCCACAGGTCATTAGAACGGATTACCGCTAAGTCATAACAACAACAATGATGATGATAAAAACAAAGAAAATCGGATTATCCAAAATTAAGGATTATCAAAATTAGAGGATTATCTTAGAACAAAATTCATAAAACCAAACAAGGATTTTCAAGAAGAAAATACTGAATATAATAGGAGTTAGTCACATTCTTTGAAAACATTGTTTTGTAAGATTAAAATGAAAACTTTAGAAACTGAGTTACGTAAAAATAAATTTTTTTTTATTAAAATGAAAAGTGAAAATAATTTTTTTCTGAAACTTGCTATGGAATCCATCTAATCGTAGAAGACTTTGTTTTAATTTTTTTTTTTTCCCCCTCATTTTGTTAGTGATGTTAAGGTCTATGGGTGATGATCCCTAGAATTTTGATCCTGTTGACGATTGCATCAAATTCAAATATGGTTGATGTGTGTCATGTGGTTAATGCGTAAATTTGAATCGGAGTTAATCATGTTCTTCACAAACATTATTTCGTAAGGATAAAAATTAAAATTTTAGAAAACAGTTTTTCTGAGACTTTTAATGGAATGCAAAGAAAAAGAAGAAAAAATGTAAAAAGGAAAAAAAAGGAAAAAATAAATGAATAAAGGAGAAAAATAAATAAAAAAGGGAGAAAAATACATAAAAAAAGGAGAAAAATACATAAAAAAAGGAGAAAAATAAATAAAAAAAGGAGAAAAATAAATAAAAAAAGGAGAAAAATAAATAAAAAAGGAGAAAAATAAATAAAAAAAGGAGAAAAATAAAAAAAGGAGAAAAATAAAAAAAGGGAGAAAAATAAAAAAAAGGGAGAAAAATAAAAAAAGGAGGAAAATAAAAAAGGAGAAAATAAAAAAGGGAGAAAATGAAAAAAGGGAGAAAAATAAAAAGGGAAAAAATAAAAAATAAAGGAGAAATAAAAAAGTGAGAAATATAAAGGGAAAAGAAAAAAGGAAAAGAAAAAAGGAAAAGAAAAAAGGAAAAGAAAAAAGGAAAAGAAAAAACAAAAAAAAAGGTGCCACAAGGCAGGATAGAACCCTCAACTGGCAGAGTAGAATGCAAACATTTCTTTCAACTCGCCAACATACACAATTAAAATTAAGCCTTGAAATGACACAGCTGTCGGAGTTATCCTCCACTAATCCTACCCAGCGGTGTTGTTTAAGATTAACAACACCGGATTCAAAACAGGATCTGATTTAAAATGGGATCTGATGAAGGCAGCCAATTAATTGAAACTTCTAAAAATAAACATTTTCACATGCAAAATGATTTGAAAATCAATAAACTGTTCAAAATTGTTTATTTGTTCCGTTCATTTTCACAGGCAGCAAGAAAAAAAATAATCTATTATACTAGGACGCATTCTCCATCATAAACGACAGGAAAAAAATATCCTTCACCAAAATTTGATTATTTATAAAGAAGGTTTATGACAAGTACTTGTTGACTTTGGATTTGGAGACTACCATATTGCAGCCTACAGGGAAGCAGTTCCGTGGTTCCACAGTTTCGGAAATTCTAGAGAAAAAAAGTCTTAAAAATAAAATTAAAAATTACACGTTTATAGTTTCATATAGCATTTAATTTCGCCTAACTCTAATATTTTTAGTTTAGGTTAGGTTTTGTTGTTTTGTTTTATGGTATATCAACCTTTTTTCTGGCTATTTAATCTTGAATTCAGTAATTTTGGAAAAACAAGTTTTACGCTAATAGTCATTTATCTGTTCAAATATTTATTCATAATGTTTGGTTTGGTTGTTTTGTTTTGTTTTTTTTAGAAGAAAATTGTTTGCTATTTTTTGTTTTAGATTTTGCAGAACATGCTTGAATTTTGCAAAGAAAAAAAGGGGAAAAACATTAACATCAATGTTTGGTGCATTTTTGGTCAGGAAGCCAATATCTTCAGAAAGCCTGATCTGGTAGTATCAGATATTTTGTTCAGATTTAAGGAGGAGATGAAAGAAATACAATATTACGTTTAGAAAAAAGTTACTTTCCTTATTAATATACTACACATTTTAACCAGTTAAAAATGGGTAAAAGTTATAGCCTGTTGACTTCAGATGAGTCCCTTATGCCAAACTGATGGCTGAATATGGTTAAATTTGTGCTCACTTTTGCATTAAATACTAACCCATATTAATCCCTAATTGTGCATCAAATGGATACTATAATACTTAGTTTGATATACTTTAGGATGGCAAAGGTACATACAAAATTTCAGATAGATCAGCTCAGTAGTTTCTGAGAAACTTGCGCTATGAAATATGAAAAAAATCTTAAAGTTTATAGTATATATTAATAAGAAAATATTTCACACAAACATAATATTTATTTACACAAAACAAGCCACACCAAAATGAATAATTAAAACAATCATAACAACTTTAAGACAGCACCTAAGACATATTCTGGAAACTAAGCTAACAAATGTGCGCGCCTGTTTGACTGCGAGACTGACATCTGTCTAACTTCTGGTACTGGCACAAACAAATATAGCCACATTTGAGAGCTGTTTATGCTTCCTATCCTCCTCCTGAAGAGATACATTCTCGAAATTTGGGGGAAATTCACATCCCTACCATCTTGTGCAACAAGCTATGCTTGGAAACAAATATGTGCAATTAAAAATTATTGAAATTCCTTGTTATTTATTTTACTACATAGACCGTTTCCATATACTGCATTGCCTCAAAGCCTTCTCATAATAATATTATATTTATTTCATTAACTTACACCTCTCCTATAGAATCTGAACAGAATATATTTGAGTCAGGCAAAATTTATATAAATCACCAAAGTTAAGCAACATAGAGAATAGCCAATACCAGATGGGTGATCATTTAGGAATTCTAGGTGCTTTACGTCATCTTCCCATGATTGGGATATACATGCGCTTGTGATATTGATATTCCTGAATAGGTATTACAGGTTTGTAGAAAATTCATATGTTAAAAGATTAGTGTATTTTTTTTTTTTAAATTTACCAACTATGGATTGGTTTGGTTGTTTTTGTTTTAGGGCATATCAACCCTTTTCAGGTTATTTAATGCCGAATCCAGTTATTTTGAAGAAAAATTTTTAATAGAATATTTTTTTTTTTTTCAAGTCGGTTTCTATTTAACCCATAGTTAGGACCCTAACAGGTACTACCACTCTGGGGTCAGAGTGAACCTGGGAGCAATGGCAATTAAAGGGTGGCTCCACACTCCCCAAAGCCCACAAGCTGGCGCCACACCATCGGATATAGTTTAAGGTCATATCTAGGACCTCCAACTTTAGTGATATTACTTCCCTTGGTCCTGGGTAAGACTTTAAAAGACATCCAGTGGTGAGGCCCCATTTAGGGGATGTGGGGAATGTGGAGTTGCCCCCTTAGTTACCATTGTTCACAGGTCCACTTTGGCCTGAAGTGGTAATATCTGTTAGGGGCATCTGGTACTAGCAGATCAGACTGTCTGAAGATACTGGTTTTCTGACCAAAATTACACCAAACATTACAGGTGACTGGAGACCACCTGTGAATTTATATTCCCTTGGCACTTCTTTCTTTGGAGGAAGCTGGTGCAACAAACCTAGGGTGAATACCGTACAACAATAACAACTGCTTCCCTGCAGGCTACAACATGGTCGTCTTCATATCCAATGCCAACAAACATTTGTCATAAAACCTTCTCACAAGTAAACAAATTTGGTCCATTTTGTTCAACATTTTCAATCCTCTCATAATATTCTTCATCATTCGACTGACAATCCATGCATCTCATTAACCCTTATCAAAGCCAAACGTCACTCAATAAGTAGTGGCACATTAATTGGTTGGTTGTTATGTTTTTCTGGCATATCAACCCTTTTAGAGTTATTTAATGTTGAATCCAGTTATTTTGGAAATCGTTTTTATGCTTCAAGTTCTTTATATCTTCAAATATTTATTTGTGGAGTTTCGTTGTTTTATTTAACCAGTCAGGAAGTGGAGGAGATAGAAAGAGAAAGAGGAAATGGGTAAAAGAGAAAAGGGGGGAAAGAGAAAAGGAGAAAGAGTAGTTATTGTTTTCGTTTTTTTTAGTTTAGCAAAACATAATAAAGTTTTACAAAAAGAAGTAGAAAAACAAAAAGCATCAATGTTAGGTGCATTTCATCTCAGGAAGCCAATATCTTTAGACAGCCTGATCTGGTAGCATCAGCTGGCACATTAATAAAACATAATATAAACAATTTTTTAAAAAAAAACAATAAAAGATATTTAATTTAAAATTTAATGAAAATAAAGTAAAAAAATTTTTTTTAAAGAAAACCTAATTTTTGATTAAGAGAGGATTTCTTATATAATTAGTAGCAAATTTTTTTCATTAACCCTTGCCTTCGAGTGGCTCTTGGCTTTGATAAGTAGTGACTTATCAAAAAGCAAATATAAGTAATTAAAAGAATGAAAATAAAGACATATTTAAATGAAAAATATTCTAATTAAAAACAAAAAAATTAAAATGTTAAAATATCAAAAAAAAATTTTGGTTATGAATTAAAAATCATTTTTTAAATAAAAATTAATTTTTAAAATGTTTAATAATTCATTTTTTATGAATATGAATACAATATTGCAATACCTTACATAATAAGTAACAATGCTTAAAATTATATATTTTTCTTCATTTTATTTTAATTACATTTTTAAAATGAATTTAAATATTAGATTAAGAATGTAGTCCAATAAAAATTTACTGATTTTTTTTTTATGTTCAACATGCTAAAAATAATTACAATTTGCGAAAAGGAGAACTGTTTATGAAATAAATCTATCACCAATATATATATATATATATATTTGTAGTCATCAACATATAGTCCTGTTTCGTTGTATCACAATTCATCAGTGCCACTAAACTAGCACCTCTCCCAAGTCGAGGACTGAACCCAGAACCATCGCGTTGACAGTCAGCAGTTCTACCGATCGACCCATGGAAGCAGAGCCCGTAAATAATCTTGCCAAATGTCTATTTTAAACAAACATCCGTCCACCACTTTTACAGTTCTCCTTTTCACAAATTGTAATTATTCTTACCATCTTGAACATAAAACAAATCAGTAAATAAATATAGATATAAGTTGAACGACTATGTAGTTTAGTGAGATTGGTGTGATATTATAAAGTAACCTTGGGGTGGATTTGAGCCAGTAAGTGCTGAGAGGGGGGGAATAGACAAAGGAGGAGGAAATAGCTTAGAATAAACAAAGAAATCGGAAATATCCTACAATCAACAATAGATAGGAAATAGCTCAGAATAAACAAAGAAATTGGAAATATCCTACAATCAACAATATATAGGAAATAGCAAACAATAACAATAGAAACCTACTGATAAAACAGGGAAGGGCAGCTTCCGGTAGCCAGGTGGGGGTGGGTGACCTGAGAGACCAAGACAGAGGAGACAGTCAGTTGACATCTAGATGCGCAAGACAGTGGATGGAAGTTGGACAGAGTTGACAACTAGATACCCTTGACGTCGGATGGGAGTTGATAACGACTACAGTTGAACAGTTATAGAGTTGACTGTGAAATAGAGACGTGGACAATTTTAGAGTTCACTGTGAAACAGATAGATAAACGTAACATCAATAGAACGGGGAGAAGACACACACACACACACACACGCACACACACACACTCACAAGTCCAACAGTCAATTTATATGTGAACATTGACGTTTGTGTTTTTCCTTTCTTTGTTCATATTTGTACTTTTGTGAAACCATGCGTGTGCCCCACCGCCAGCGAGAAAATGACGATCCGGCCATGAACAAAAAATCCACAGTACACGATGTTGGGAGTCAACGATCTGACGAGGGAGCCACACGTGGGGTCACATTGGTAAGGCATAGTAACGTTTTTCACAGTTCAGTATATTTAATTACAAAGGAGCGTTAGTGTAAAATCCTTCAATTAGATGGGAGGTGACAAAAGGTGACGAAAGAAAAGGGAAAGCACTACAAAGCAAATGTTCTGTTGGGCAGATCCGTGCTAAACTATGCGGATGATAAGTAAAATCTTCCTATATAAGTGTTGGGATGATAAATCAGAATTGGAATAGGGAAGCACAAAAATCGGAAATTTTACAGGTATAAGAATCGGTATCGGAAAATTTTGTGCCTATTTTCTGATGCCAAAAACGATTCTTTTAATAATTCTTTTTTATATTATTTTGTTTAAAGTAAAATCTTCCACTGCTCGTAGTAATAATAAAATAATAAATAATTATTGATTTTTAAATGACTAGTAAAACTAAAATCGATACATCATCTCCCATACAAGAGTATTTTTATGTCCGAGAAAATATCTATGTATGTTTTTATGGTAATTGAAAAAAAAATATATATCAACTCTATAGTTAAATATTAAGAGATTAGTAAAGAATTGGAATCGGGAATTTAGTAAGGAATCGGTAATTGTATCAGAATCGAGAAAACTATTGTAACTGTCCCATCACTAATATATATATATATATATATATACTAGCATGGGTGCCCGGCGCTGCCGGGTGTTTGGAGGATTGTGTTGAGCAAAAAAAAGAAAAAAAAAAATGTGGTAGTAGGAACGCAGGGTCGAACCCGTACTGCGAAGACGGAAATGAACGTGAAAAAAACGTGATGTCTTTGCTGTTACGACCACCGCCAAACCGGAAGTGACATAGGTTTAAATTAAGGCTACACAATTGACAAGAGGGGATGACTTTCGAAAATATCAGTGAAAAAAGCGACCCCTCCCTGTAGAAAAGTGCCCAGTTGAGGGTGAAGAAATTATTGTTTTTAGCCAATTTTTCGGTATTTGTCGTCTGAAGGGTCGAGCTTCAAAACGATACTGATCTTGTGAAAATAAGTTGCTTCTGTCAAAAGTTTTAGGCAGACATGCAAACATACATAGATTTATATATTTGTAGCTCAAATTTTCAACCCAAACCGATTAAAAAGCTTGCCCTATCTCTGAATACTCTTTATGTAAAATTTCAAATATTTAGACCAGAAATTGTCTTTAGTAATTTGGTTGATACACCAGATGTCAAATTTTTTTTTAACTTTGACCCCTTAACATTTATTGTTTTGGGCTCAAATCAAGTTATTAAGTTAGATCCATGTCCAAGGAACTTATATCTAAATTTCAAGTGTTTAGACCCAAAATTGGCGGAGGAGTTTGGTAGAGTTCTCAAAGGTCAAATCATTGAACTTTGATGCCTTAACAGCTAAATTTCGGCTGAAAACCGATTACAAAGATTTTCCCAAATCTCACTACCCTGTATATCAAATTTTGAGTCTGTAAACTGAAAGTTGACAGAGTTATTGTGTAGGGAAATGTACACAGACAGACACTTCCACTATATATATATATATATATATATATATATATATATATATATATATATATTAGTAACAGGGCTACCCAGCATTGCCCAGGGCCATAAAAGTAAACAAAAAAGTGTTTATTTGTAAATGAAGCAATTGGATAATATGGTAAATATTATCCTAAATTTTTAAGATGGGTTCCCACCTCTTTCTCATGATACTAAGGGAAAGTAATTATATTTAGACGCCCCCCCACCTCACCCCTGCGCCTACCAGTTGTGCTCCAAAATTGATAATGATCGGTCAATCAGTTTTGGTGTGAATTTTGTTTAAACCAAATATAAAACATTTAAGGCTGTAATTTCACAGTAGCTTCATTTAAGATTGTATTCAATTGTATGCCGACGGATTGTGCTAAAATAATTGCATTATTTGAGAAGGAGGCTTTGTTAACTATTCTGTACTTACATATGTTATGATGACTTATGCAGAAGATGGACCGTGATATTTTTATTTAGATAGAACTTTCAGATTTAATCCAGTTTTCATGGCATGATTTGTTTCTTAAAATGTTAAGTGAAAGTACAAACTAGTTAGAAAACTCCTTCCCTTCCATTTTCTAACTAATTTAACTACATGTTTTGCATGTGTGTGTGTGTGTGTGTGCGCACACATACGTTACAGATTAGGCAGAGAGTAGGCCACAGTCGGAGATATTACATATAATCTAAAAATAGACTAATGACTAGCGTTCAAAAAATGTAACTTACTAAAACAACAAAAATATATTGTAAAAAAAAAAAAACTCTGATACAATAAAATTGTGTAAAAAAAACAAAAAACAAAACAGAAATGGACTGATACTTAAAAAAAATAGAAGATAGTATCTGGTCTTCAGATGCTGCACTTCAATTTCTTGTTCTCTGTCAGTGGAAGAGAAATCATTCACGACTGAGACAATATTTTTTTTTTGTTCCTTTTCTCCACGTTAAAAAAAACGACCCTGGTGTCTAACTCTGTTCCGTGGGGAGGCATTGTAAATAGAAGATTAAGAAGAAGAAATGTTATCACAGATGCATGTTAATGTTCAACAGAACACACGCACACAAATACACCCTTGCACAAACTATAATAAGAACCATTAGCAAAGGGAAATATGCACAGTGAGTGAGAGAGAGAGAGAGGAGGAGGAGGAGGAGGAGGAGAGTAAGCCCTTTACACACACTGGACCCATTAGAATAATAGGGAACAGCAGTCCAACAGTTAAAAAGCCACTATTAGAGTGATTTATATCATATGCATACACTCACACACACACACACACACACACACACACACGACTGATGATCTATGCATTAAATGAACTTGACACCGGGTGAAATAATATGTCTCTTAGTGATGCCATATTTTAATTTTAGTAACTGTTTGTTTATAAAATGAAGAACTGGATTTCAGAATATGAGAATTTTCAGAGCTCAGCCAATCAGAATGGACAAACTTTGACTCCTCCACTGACAGAGAACAAGAATGGACAAACTTTGACAAGGTAGCCTTTATTTATGAATCATGTACTGTTAGGTCTATTGATGTATGTGCCAGTTACGGTCGGTGTAATCACAGAATCTGTGGAATGTGTAGAATTCCTCTCGGTGACAACTGGTAGTAGTGGTAGGACTAAATATTTAGAGAGAAAAATAGGGACTCTCTCCTCAAACGATGTTGCAATTGTGATGGTGTAACTCATAGGATGCAATGTAGTATTTTATTATCATGACACTGAAAATGGTGTTCGAAAGCTACATAAGATAATGGCTATTAGTGTAGATGTATTGAATTTGTATGTGGCATCTGTTGTTGCAAACCTACCATACTTAGGTCCAGAGGGGGGATTCATATGGCTACTTTATTCATATATATATATATATATATATATATATATATCGACAGATACTGTCAAGGACTGTATAAATCAATTGATGTAAAGGAATAAGATACAGAATTGTTAACATCATGTACTTATGTACTTTTAAATATAAACTTTTGTTATTTATTATATATATTGCTCTGTATTCACATTGAGCTTCTTATATAAGGATTGATATATAACAAGAAATATATATTCCTACAGAAATATATATATATATATATATATATATATATATATGAGCAAACAGTTAATAAAATATGTTAAAAAACACTTTGAAATGAGTTAAAAACATTTAATCTGAAAAGGAAACACTAGATAAAAACACTAGATAAAACATAAAAAAGATATATATATATATATATATATATATATATATCTTTTTTATGTTTTATTTTACTCCAGTTGAAGTTCTCAGAAATCAAGGGGCCCACGACCTGGGGCTAACATTTGAAGTCTATATGAGATACATAGATATTCGAATGTTCCATGAAAGTTCTTTATTTCTCAAGCACTGAGTTAGTAAAGAATTGAAAACATAATTTTCCTCTCCCCAATTAACCATTTTTACACGTAGTATATCTTTCATGTTGCTTTCATGGTCTTACTGGATTCCAGGACAAGAATTTATCTAGTCTGGTGGAGTATCCAGCTTCATACTATTACTTGAGGTAATATCACTTGGAGAAGGTGCACCATTCCTCGGAAAAGCTGTGGGGTAGCCGTAGTGAGGAGATCTTATTTGGGCTGCGAATACTATGTGATTTTGAATATTTGGTCAGGGTTTACTTCCATGGAAAAAGTATCTTCATGCCAGATTGTTCTGACAAACCCCTGTACAGAGAGACCTTAGACACTCGAGGATAGTGTCTAGTAAGCATTAAGTATGTATGTTTAAGTTGAAGGACTATGTAGTTTAGCGAGACTTAGGGGATAGTGGCGTTTGTCACAGTTAAGTATATTTAATTACAAAGGAGCGTCAGTGTAAAATCCTTCAATTAGATGGGAGGTGACAAAAGATGATGAAAGAAAAGGAAAAGCGCCAGAAAGCGGATGTTCTGTTGGGCAGATCCGTGCTAAACTATGCGGTTGAGAAGTAAAAACTTCCTTGTATACATTTTCTTGCAAGTCACCTTTTTCTTTTCTTCTTTTTTCAATGAAAATTCACCAGCGGAGTGTGAAACACAACAAAGCAAGGTAAGTTGTATTTTATAGATTTTTTTTAACAACTATTTTTAGCAACCGTCATAATAGTGGCAAAGTAGGTGCGTCTGGTTGAGGATATGACAAATATGTCTTTGTGGAGAGTTGGGCATTGGATGTAATTGCAGGGATACAAAAAAAAAAAAAAATAGTATAAAGTTTGTAGCGAAAATATAAACATGTACAATGCTGCATGTTCAGAGTGGGTTGCATATGTAGTAGCCGTTGTTTTTAATCTTTCTTATGGAGTCACTGCTTATAAAGATCAAGAGCCACTCGAGGATAAAGGTTAACGTGATGAAATGATTCTTAGTCACAAGATGAGCATTTGGTTTGGTTGTTTTGTTTTACAGATTATTTAATGCCAAATTCAAGTCATTTTGGTTAACGTTTTATGCTTCAAGTTCTTTATATTTTCAAATATTTATTCATAGTTATTGGTTTGGTTGTTTTGTAGAGGAAAATTGTTTATGTCATGGGCTTTGAAGAATATGATTGAGTTTTGCAAAAAAAAAAGAGGAAAAAAAACTATAGAATCAATTGTGCATTTTAGGACAGGAAGACTATCTTCAGACAGCCTGATTTCGTAGCATAGGTAAGTTGCAGCTTTGTGTGACACTGTAGACATTTTGTTTAGTATTATATTTTATATCTTCAAATATTTATTTTATCATGGTGTTTGTTTTGTTGAAGACAATTGTTGCATTTGTTTTTATCTTTGCAGAACATGATTGAGTTTTGCAAAGGGAAATGAAAACAAATCCCAACCATCATCAATGGACCCGAGGTCATCTCGTCAGCATCAAACAAGGCCAAACTATTTGC
This sequence comes from Euprymna scolopes, assembly GCF_053919585.1. NCBI lineage: Eukaryota > Metazoa > Mollusca > Cephalopoda > Sepiida > Sepiolidae > Euprymna > Euprymna scolopes. Next base: position 19,647,710 of record NC_136513.1, on the reverse strand, counting down.
CAAGAACTTTGCAGCTAATTCTACCCTATGCGACCAAGGCCATCAACTCCCCTATTTCCTCCTATAACAGACAACATGCTATGCAATATACAAATATCTGTGCGTAAGGCAGCCAAGCTAATCAAGAACCTTGATTCCAGTAAAGCAACTGGCTCTGACGTCATGCCAATTATAGTGTTGAAAAAGCTTCAACCAGAACTTGCTCCCATACTTACAAAACTGTTTAAGTGTTGTCTTAAGGAGAATTGCTTCCCAACACCCTGGAAAACCTCATCAGTATGCCCTGTATTTAAGGATTCAGGTGACAGGTCATCTCCCTCTCAGTACAGACCAATAAGTCTCCTGTGTGTCATGAGTAAGTTGCTGGAATCCATATTAAATAAAGAAGTAGTCGACAACCTCAGCATAAATAACCTTCTTAGTGACATATAATATAGTTTCCGTTCTGCTAGATCTACAGCAGATGTGCTAACTGTTATATCTCATAGGGTTAGTGAATCTCTTGACAAAGGCTTCCTTTCTAGGGCAATTGCTCTTGACATATCAAAGGCCTTTGATAAGGTATGGCATAAAGGCCTACTTCACAAGATTTCCAGCTACGGTATTACTGGAAATGTTTTCTCAATTATTAAATTATTTCTCTCTGATAGGCTCATAAGAGTAGTGGTTGATAGGCAGAAATCAGAAGCCCACAGTATTAATGCTGGTGTCCCTCAAGGGTCCATCCTGGGCCCAACCCTCTTCCTGATGTACATCAATGATCTCCCTAAACACATACTTAAATCGTTCGTTGACATCTATGCTGATGACACGACCATCTATGGTAGCACATCTAAGGCCATAAATGACAAAGTTCTCTGATTCTCTCTCCTCTGATCTTGAGCAAGTGGTACAATGGGGGAAGAGGTGGTTGGTTACTTTTAACACATCTAAAACCAAGCTTCTATCTTTACATGATTAATGCTCTGATCTCCATTTGGCATCAATTGAAATGATGGCTCTCGTCTTGGGGAGGCTCCATGTTTTGACAAGCTTCTGGGATTGACTCCTGATCTGAAATGGAACACGTACATCAAATCTGTTGCCAAGGTCGCTGGAAAAATGGTGGGATCCTTCTACGGCTCCAATAGGTATCTCACTGCTCATGCAATTCTCTATCTATATAAAAGCCAAGTACGTCCAAGGATGAAGTACTGCTGCCATAAAAATAGCCTATCCTGCCTTGACAAAGTACGAAATAGGCTTCGTAGCTTAGTGGGGGATACCCTTTTCTCTTCCCTGCAACCTTTCTCCCACAGAAGGGGCGTTGCGAGCCTGTCTTTGCTTTATCGTTATTTCCATGGGAAGTGCTCGTCTAAGCTCCAATCTCTAGCCCCCTCCCCTCACCAATCTTTCATGAAAAAATAACAATGTTTGGTGCATTTTAGGTCAGAAAGACTATATATACTGATCGGAGAAATAATCAATGGTATAAAATAAGTTTGATTACTTATGGGACAGTTTATGGCATGCATGTTGTCGAGTTTAAAGACGACCATATTGTAATCTGCAGGGAAGCAGTCCCATGGTAATGTGCCCTGAGCACAAAGTCACAGTTGAAAATTAAAATGTTTCAGCTTTGCATCTATAGTCATCAAGTAAGCAATTTTTCCAGACCCCTTGTGCAGTGATTAGCGTACTTGGAAAAATCAATTGGAAAAGTGATATTCTTCTGAAGGTTGAAGGTTCAATTTTGAGTGTAGGTGACCAAAAAAAAAAAAAAAAATACAATTGCAAATTACTTAGGACTTCTATTCAGTCATGGCTGACAGATCAAGAGCATGCTACCCTCGTGAAGTAAATAAAGGGTACCATTCGAAATCCTGTAAAAATTTCTGAGTTTGACAGAAACATTCCGGGGTTCAACAAGATACCCCTGAAGAAGGTCAAAGGTTACATTGACCAAAACGTTGTGAAAATGACACTCAAGAGGAGAACAGTAGTCCAAGGAAATCAAATAATACGAATTTTCCCTGATTACAACTGATACCTTAATCAAAATCATTGTAATAGATTTGGATCATCAAAATTAGAATAGGGATTCTAAATATAAGTTTTAGTATCATTAAATTTTAATTTTAGTCTTTGTACGATATGTGGTGAAAAACTGTGTCTGGAGAGATAATTCTACTGCTTCTGGGAAGGATATTCTAGTTTGTTTTTTTTTGTATTATTATTATTATTATTATAGGGGATTAGCAGAGGGTGTTCATCTATCTTCTATCTATATATATAAAAGCGAAAATGTATGTATGTATGTATGTATGTATGTATGTATGTATGTATGTATGTATGTATGTGTGTATGTAACGCAAAAAATTTCCACATGGGTAATGGATTTTCGCCAGATCGGTATCATTTTAAACTTCCAACCTTCGCCCAACAAATATCGAATAATTGGCTAAAAACATTAATTTTTTCACCCTGAAATCAGCACTTTTCTACAGGGGGGGGGGGTCAGCAAAAACCGTCCTCTCATGACGAGATCGGTTCTACGCATACGTCAGATGACGTCATAACCTGATTTAGTTTAAATATTTGAAGAACTGACACAATTTCATGTATGTCGTGTTAGCTCAGTTGGTTAGAGCATTGGGTCATTATCTAAACGTTTTGGGTTCAAATCGTGGTGTGAGATGTCTTCTTTTTTTTTTTCGATTTTTAAAATTTTAATATTGAAGCAAGGTTATTTAAGCCATTTTTCACGTGTTTTCAGATTTTTTAACGTTTTTTTTTTATTACTTAGGTTTTCATTAATACCCCCACCCCCATCCGACCACACATACCCAAAAACACCCGGGCAACGCTGGGTACCCACCGATTTTTTAAATTTTAATATTGAAACAGAGTTATTTAAGCCATTTTTCACGTGTTTTTTTTGGGGGGGGGGTATTTTTCAGTTTTAACGTTCGTTTTTCTGTTTTTCATTTTTGTTTTTGTTTTTCCGATTTTTACATTTACCATCGTTCGTTTGCCTTAGGTTAGTTTTTTTACTTCCTTATTCTTATGTTTTGATTTCTTATCCGTCTGATGATAGTTTAAATGGTAACAATTAAAGTTAGGATGCTAAATGTTTTGGTTTCGATTCTAACTGATGGCACGAAAGTCATTTTTTTTTTTTTTTACTTTTGAAATCACTACTATATATTGGTTCAATCATATATATACTAGGAATCACCATGTTCATTTTAGTAAATAATGGCTACACTCGATAGAAGAAACAGTCATGTGACAAACATGCCGTGAGCAAGCGTATAATATAGCGCGGATGCGCTGATGTAAATGCATGAGAAGTGACGTCACCGGTGAGGAGGGGCTATAAAAAAAAGAAAGACAACGGACTCAACAGACGAAATAATGTTCAAGATCTCGTGAGAGACGTGGATAATGTTCAAGATCTCGTGAGAGACGTGGATAACATTCAAGATCTCGTGAGAGACGTGGATAACATTCAAGATCTCGTGAGAGACGTGGATAACATTCAAGATCTCGTGAGAGACGTGGATAACATTCAAGATCTCGTGAGAGACGTGGATAACATTCAAGATCTCGTGAGAGACGTGGATAACATTCAAGATCTCGTGAGAGACGTGGATAACGTTCAAGATCTCGTGAGAGACGTGGATAACGTTCAAGATCTCGTGAGAGACGTGGATAATGTTCAAGATCTCGTGAGAGACCTGGATAACCTTCAAGATCTCGTGAGAGACGTGGATAACATTTGTGACCATATGAAAGGCATGAAGAACACTCAAGAAAGAATTCATGTGGATGACTTCATGGCTGTAACAACAAGGAAATAAATGTTGTTAAAAGAATAAGCAAGTCGGAGTTACTTCCTATTCTTTGTCTTGGTCTCCTTTGTGACGGAAAACTGCACACAACGTGTGCTGGTCAGCAGACAATAGTACATGCGTTCTAACGACTTCCTTTTGTTTTAATCACAATCAAGAGAATAAGCATAAAAAAATAACTTTTCATAACTAAAACAGCAGATGTTTAATTCCAAACAGAAAAAAGTCAATAAAGAATTGGCTATATGATAATAATGAATACGAAATCTGTATAAATTAAAATATTATATATAAGCATATTTTTTAACCAGGCGAGTAATTAATAAAAAAAATTTCAAAATAAAATAAAAACATTCAAAGTATGTCAAAACAAAGGTTGATTTGTTAATAGTTAAGCAACACTCCTCCTTGAAACCTCTTTCCCATAGAAGTTATGGCCTAGGGTTTTATAAAAAAAAAAAGGAATTAGGGAGAGAAAGGACGCCATAGAGGCCACAACCAAGAATACATGAAATGAACAACGTTGGAAGTATGTAGATTCTGACTCCATATAATTAAAGACAGACGAATATTGAAGGTTGAGAACCGACTTTATTTACTACCAACAATTTGTTCGTAGGATGGAATGTGATTTAACAAAGTAGATGAATGTTCGTAAAATGTTTGTAGGTATGTTGGAATTGACAAGGAATGAATGTTCGTAAAATGTTTGTAGGTATGTATGAATTGACAAGAAATGAATGTTCGTAAAATGTTTGTAGGTATGTATGAATTGATAAGGAATGAATGTTCGTAAATGTAACTTATCTTTTAGGCGATGGATGTGGTAGGGGTCGGCCAGTCATCCTGCTGTCGGTGATGCGTGTCCTGGCTTGTAACTGGAAAGCGAGTGACTTTTTCATCAGCAACAAGCAACCCGGCGTCTTCGTCTTCTTTTTTCCTCCTCTCTTCTTTGGTTTGTATGAATTAGGCATTGTTTAGAATTGAAGGCGTCTGGCCCATAACATAAGAGCATAATCGGCTTCAGTTCACTGGTGCCTTATTCTTTTTTCTTCATTATGTCTCTTCAGGTTTGGTGACAGAATCCGTCCATAAGTTCATTGACGCAGCGGGGCGAGTTCTCTTCTCTTCATCTCTTTAGGTCGGGTGGGAGAATCTGTCCGTGTGTTCACTGACGCAGTAGGGCGAATCTCCTCTCTCTCCTCCTTTTTGGTTCCCTCAAATCCCTCATTTTATAGTGGCAAACTGGCTCCCAGTGACTGTGATATTTGAGGTGTTAATTTTAGGCGCGGAGCTCTGCCATTCGTCGATAATTATTTTGTGGTTATCTTATTTTTTTCTTCCCAAGCGGAAGCAATGCGTGGAGCCATGTGCAAAAGACGATTTTTCATTTTGTCTCTAATGGTGGATACGTTAACATCCGGTTCGCTGCTAATTCTCATCATGTTCCCACAAAGTGACGTTGCAACACTCCTCCTTGCAACCTCTTTCCCGTAAAAGAGACATTGCAACACTTCTCCTTGAAACCTCTTCCCCGTAAAAGAGATGTTGCAACACTTCTTGAAACCTCTTTCCCGTAAAAGAGATGTTGCAACATTCCTCCTTGAAACCTCTTTCCCGTAAAAGAGACGTTGCAACACTCCTCCTTGAGACCTCTTTCCCATAGAAGTGACGTTGCAACACTTCTCCCTGAAACCTCTTTCCCATAGAAGTGACGTTGCAACACTTCTCCCTGAAACCTCTTTCCCATAGAAGTGACGTTGCAATACTTCTCCTTGAAACCTCTTTCCCATAGAAGTGACGTTGCAACACTTCTCCTTGAAACCTCTTTCCCATAGAAGTGACGTTGCAAGTCTGTCTTCTGCTCCATCATCATTTTCATAGCAGATGCTCAACTGACCTTCAATCTATAGTCGCCACCCGTGCAAAATATTTACAACAAATTCTCGTCTAGCTCCAACCATTGTCAAAAATTTCCACTACTTTCTATCTGTGCTTTAATCTAAACGTAAATTCCATGAACAAAGTTTCTTTCCACTTTCCATCAGCTGACCGATTACTACAAACTATTTTTAAGTTCTTTCAAAATATTTTGCACTATCAGCCTCCCGTGGTCATCCACTTTTTACAAGCCTCCATAAATGTGACACAAATTCTGAAATTAAAAACGTAAGTGACAGTACCAAGAAAATACAGAATTAGCAGGAGCAGCGCTAGTGGTAGCAATAGTGGAGCTGGAAATTAACCCTGTTCATCAACTTCATCAACATAAACTAATCCGACATATTTAACACATACGAGGGTGTCAAGACAGTTTTTTGTTTGTTTGTTTGTTTGTTTGTTTTGTGTGTGTGTCCACGTTATCAATATAATTCGCAATTCATTTTAGCAAGAAAAATACCAGAAAGGATTATCCGACTTAAATCAATCAAGTCTGAAGTGTGAACATCATAGTTCATGGGTCATCCTGGGCGTGTATTGGCACGAATAATTAATTCAAAGGACACCATGGGAGTATAATTTCTATTTGATTATATCCCCGAATTCATCAGCATTAATCCGAAACTGACAAGTGAACATACCCCCTAAACAGATAACTCCTTACCGTGAGACAAAAAAAAAAAAAAAAAAAAAAAAACAATTCCCTACTGACCAAGGCTCTATCCTGTCTTAAACTACATTTGCATACAAAGTATAAATTCAACCCAATGCCGATAGCAACTGCAGTGCCAAAACCATCCTTCAACAATCAGCTGCACAGCCGCCACCATCGCCAAGCAACTAACAATACAATCAACAGCTCCGGTCACAAGAATTGCTATCTAAATTAAACCGGCTACCTTTCTCGACTTGGCGGACAGTAGTACAGCCGGACAATTAACAGAGAATAATAGCATACTAAATTTATTTTTCATAATTTGGGAAAGGACGCATAAATACATAATAGTGTTGTTACCCGAAAGCTGTTTGTTTCAAAATTCCTTACTCTGTACAAGCACCATCATTTATTGTGAATTTTTCATACGTTTTTGTTGTCGTTTTTTTTTTTTTTTAACTATAATGCACTTTTACTGTTATTGTAAATTGCATCAAACAGTAACATTAAAAAATGATTACAACAAAACAAAACAATAATTTACCTCCTCCACAAATAATACAAAACAAATATATAAGTAAAAAAAAAAAAAAATTCAATTAAAATAAATGTTTGTTTTTGGTTTCATGTACAAGAGTTTCATTTTGTGTGGTTGCTGTTCTAACTCATTAGCGCATTTTACCGGACAGCCATGGGGATTGTTTTATATGATCACTAAAATGTATTGAGTAAAATCTAGACAAACTAAACCGTCATATGCATATTAATAATGTAGTATCTTTAGCGTACGTGTGTCACGGTTTCCAGATTATGAATTATCTGATCGGGAGATCGTATTTATTAAAAAAAAGGAGGACAGAAGGTGATACCATACTACAAACATGAAATTAGTATATAGATACGCTAATTTAATGTTCGTAATATGCTATTACCTTCTACCCTCCTTTTTAATAAATAGGATCTCCTGATCACTAGAGACGCAATGTAAAAAATAAAAAATAAAATAAAAAGATATGATGTTGCTTTGGGTCGTACCTGAAACTAAAATATACTTTCTTTAGTATCTGTTCTGTCTAAAGATGATACAATGATAATGTGGGGTATTCGTTTGCGCCAGGTGTCAATACTATGGAAATATTTCATAGACTCCTATACAGATATTGGAGATAAACCGTAATAAGATATATTCTGACACTACATTAACCAGATTACTTAGATAAATATTTTTACGTTTTATATCGCAGGGTCTCCATTCACGCTGAACCGTCCACAGAATGCCCAGCAACAATATATTACATACGAAAGATGCTGCTGTGGAAGTTCCACAGGTTCTTCTAGTATAATATAATTGGTAAATCAGAAGAACAGGAGACTCAAAGTCCACAGCAAACAAGCAGGACGGTTTCTAGTTGGGATTGTGGTGGTTTACTAGAGGATGTGGAGAGAAAAAGTTTCGGGGGGAAAGTGGGATGCATGGGTTGGGCAAACTCTGAGGTTCTCTAGTACCAAAAACAAAGCAGGAACGGGATCTACCACTAGCCAAGTGTCTTTATAAGAGATAAGCTATTCTAACGGGATGGGTTCCAAAGAACTCAGGACTGTGTGTGCTATGCTTTATGGAGGGAGAACGAATTCAAACCTGGCTCCTCGACAGATGCATAAACTGGTGCTTTGCACCCACCTCTTATTCAAGTTCGCTCGAGGTAACCTCCTCCAATCGTATCTAATTTTCACTTTAAGCAAATATTTAAAGTAAACAATTTGCATTATACTTTATTTTTTCCATAAAATGTGCATTATACTTTATTTTTTTCAATGAAATAGTAAATAAAATGTCCCACCGTTTTGAATATGTTTTCAGTATTATAAGAAATATATTAATTTACGAAATATTTAGATTCCTTTATTGCTTTAAGGAAAATAGAATTTTTTTTTTTTTACTTGACATTTTGCTGCAGACTCAGAGTCGCCTGTTCTTCTGGTTCACTATATAATTATTGGGTGCTTGGTGGAAAGAAGGCGACAGATTGATTTTTTTTTTTTTTAAATCTGTCATTTTAAGCAAAAACAATATTACGTACTTAACTGTCATGTCGAAAATAGTAATATATCCAAAAATTACGACAATCCATTAAGTAGAACAACTGCTATTGTGTTTTTTGTAAAAAAAAAAATAAATAAATAAAATAAAAGAAAGAAATCGATTGCTATGGGGGTACACAAGTTTAAACACCCTTACGATGTACTGTAAAATATGCGTTCCGGGTTATGTCCCCTGTGTGTGTGAACTCTTCAGTCTACTTTAAAACATCTGCGAAAAATGCAATTTTTCCCCCTAATTTTCCGTAAAATGTACTTTTAACTATAAATATAATTTTCTACACGATGAATTTTACTAATTTCTTTTTTATACATTACTATTTTCGACATGTCAATTAAGTAAATAATATCGTTTTCTTTACTGTATTTACATAATTGACATATTTAAAAAAAAAAAAAATCGATCTGTCGCCTTTCTCCCAACAAGCACAAACTCTTATATTTATTTAGGTCAGAGTGTGTAAAAAGAAAAAAAAAAATTCAAATAGGGCATGACAAAGAAAAGAATTTTATCATTTGTTTTAGGTTTCATCTTTCACCGTTCAACATACAGAGGTTTTGACGAAACAATTTGTGACCCGATGGGTCATAACTAGGGCTGTGACAACAGCATATTCTATTCATTGCTTTTACTCTCGAGTATATATCCGACACAGTTAGACACGACTAATCAACCGAGAACCACATCACATCACTCTACATAAAAACGTACAAGATATCAATGGATATATACCTGAGAGTCAAAATAAGGAAAAGAATATGTTGCTGTCCTAGCCCTAGTCATAACCACTGACACCATTTTATTTTATGAGAAAATTCGTAAAGTGGCATATCAAGTAAGACATTCTTTTTGCATAACTAAAAACAAGAACATAATTCAGTCATGAGACTGTATACATCCGCCTGACAACATAAGGATGTGCTAAAGTCTTATCTCGACCTTACTTATCCATATTATACAAAGTATTTCCTAAGTTATGCCATGGGCACATTAATACTTGGTGCCTTAAATAAGTTTCCAGACTTTTCCCGTATGGACACTTTTATTGATAGTACACACATGAAACTTTAGTTCCCTTCGAAGTAATCTCCTTTGGCTGAGCCTGCACTTGTTTTACTGTTCTAACAACTTATGTGAGTCCTGTTATGTGAGCATGTCAATGATCCTCATCACAGCCCCTTTCATCTCCTCAACCGTCTCATAATGACAGCCTCTAAGGTTTTGCCTGAGCTTAGGGAATAGCTAAAAGTCACAGGGAACAAAGTCTGGACTATAGCAAGGGTGAGGAACTGTCTTGATGCCCATCTTGGTCAAATAGTCTGTGACAAGGATGGAGTTGTGGATTTGTACCCTTGGGACAAACTTTGCGCAAATCTTCCGCATCTTCAGTTCCTCAGGAATTGTGTGTGTACAGTTCCCACATCAACATCAAACTGTGCACTTATTATCTCTATAGACATACGACGGCCCTCATCTATGAAATTCTTTATTTGGCCAATCAACACTGGTGTTCCGACTTCCTTACTCCTCCCACACCTCTCATCATCCCTAACAGACTCCCTGCCTTTTTTTAATCCCTTTTGCCACTCAAAAACTGATGTTGGATTTATGCAAGATGGTCCAAAAACAGTCTGAAGCATTCCAAACATTTCTGTGTTATTTTTTTTTCAAGTTTAAAGCAGAATTTTATTGCATATCGTTCTTCTAAAGTTTCCTCACGTCCAGATTGCATTTTTGATATTCACTAGCTGTTACAATCAGGCTTTAGTAGGATGTATTCCAATTCCTGCTGTAGCTGTTCATTTGAATTTGAAATTCAATTTGGATCTAAGCCGGTGAAAATAGCAACTAAGAGGTCAAAATTGACAAAAAAATAAAAATCGAAATTTGACACGCGTAAGTCAACTAAACATGTTACTTCTATGCATATGTAAACATACATTAAGTAATCTAATTTACCAAATTTACACTGCCAACGATCACTATGATATTTTCTCATTGACTACCCTTATCCTCGAGTGGCCTCTGGGCCTTGATAAGTGGTGACTCTTTTGTAAAAAATAAATTGAATTTGTTCTGCGGGTCTGTTCCTCTGTATGTGAAGTTTCAAGTCTGAAGGACAAAAATTGATTGAGTAGTTTGGTAGAGATCGTTCTGCCGACAGACAAGGTCACTTATAGACAAATAATCTACCGTGTTATGAAGCCGTGAAAAAAAAAACAAAAAACAAAAAACAAAAGACGAAAAGGTAAAAATTAATAAAGTCGACCCACTTAACAATTTAAATAGAATTATTAAACCCATTCTTGCTGCGGACTTTTAGTCACCTAATCTTCTGCATCACCGAATTATTAAACACAATGTTTGGCGCTTCTTCATTATAAGAGCAAAAAAAAAAAAATCTATTTACTTTTTATGTCAATCTATATATATAAAAGCGAAAATGTATGTATGTATGTGTGTTCGCTTTTTCTGTGTGTCTACAAAAGGCTTCTTTCAGTCGGTTCAAAACTTTTTATATCACATAGAAATCGTAATATCTCACAGTTAACAACGAAGCTCGCCTGTCTATTTAATTTGCTCGATTTCAGGAAGATAAATATTCAATATTTGTCGCTCGGTGCATGTGGGTTAGTCTTTTTCCTATAACATCTTGGGGGTGGGAAAAAAAAGCGTTCAGCAGTAAATGAATACTATCCCGCAGTCAAACTTGACTTCATTAACCTGCTAAATCCAACTAATTAAATAAATTCGAACGTCTTTCCGTTAGCATCTCGCGGTGGGGCAATGGTTAACATCGCACGTTTTTTGGGGGGGGGGGTTCACACTTTAATTTACAACTTTGCCTCAAGGGTTCGGGTTCGATCCTCATACTTACTTTTTTTTAACCTCCCCCCCTCAACAACCGGGCAACGCCGGGTACCCCTCGCTAGTTTCAACTAAAAGCAATATTTTCTATTTAATCGGCATGTCGCAATTGGTTAAATATTAATGCATTATCAATTGGTTAAATATTAATGCATTATCAATTGGTTAAATATTAATGCATTATCAATTGGTTAAATATCAATGCATTATCAATTGGTTAAATATCAATGCATTATCAATTGGTTAAATATCAATGTATTATCAATTGGTTAAATATTAATGCATTATCAATTGGTTAAATATTAATGCATTATCAATTGGTTAAATATTAATGCATTATTAATTGGTTAAATATTAATGCATTATTAATTGGTTAAATATTAATGCATTATTAATTGGTTAAATATTAATGCATTATTAATTGGTTAAATATTAATGCATTATTACATAAAAAATTTCATGATTCAGTGATATTTGCCATTAATTGTAACAAGACAGACTGCAGTTACTTCCTGTTTTTATGTAATCGTTTTTCGTAATTTTTGGATATGTTACTAAATTTAACTTGACAATTTAGCAGATACCATTGGTTTTACTTGAAATTCAATATTTTGATTTTCAAATTTCATTCTTATAACGGAGAAGCACTCAATATTTTGACTAATGTGTCGTTATTGTAACAAAAAAATTTTTTAAATGTATTATTCTACGACGACAGACTTGTTTTTACAGCTCAACAAATTTTGGGAACAACAAATTTTGGTGAAGGTACAAACAAAAACTGCATCATCTGTATTTTCCAGTAGGGGTGCCTTAGGCGATTAACAATAATCTAATCCCTTCACAAAGGACGAGAAGGCAAAGCCTGAGAGGGTGGACCTTCTAGAACTCCAGAGGGGCATACATCAACCCAATTAAGAACAGGCCATTTTAACACTTGTGGCTTTGGTCCGAGGAAAAACTCCCGCCTGGAACTATTATTACCAATTCAGGGTAGATAATGCAAACGATCGTTAAAATAAGCGCTAGGGAACTAACCTGCAAGTGATTAATCATTAAGGTGCAACTACACTATAATAGTGAAATTAAAAAATTTTAATATTGAATTGCAAAGCAAACAAATGATCTCTACTTAATTTTCATGTTATAGTAATGAACATATCCAAAAATTATGAAAAATCATAAGGTATAAAAAAAAATTATTAAAGAAAACATTTTTTGACAAAAAATAGCAAAAATGTATGGAGAGCGCCAAAGGGAGGTTAATAGCATGTAACTATTGCCAATTTTTAATGGTGCTCGGTAAAAATGGCACCTGTAAAAATGACACCTGTAAAAATAGCACTTTGACAACGAAAAATAAGGACCATTTGAGAAATGCAAGCTAAGCTCTCATTCCCCCAGTTTAAAATAGGGCTTAATCCCTTAGCTTTAGTTTGAAAAAAGTCGGTTTGGTTAGGTTCAAATTCTGTAGAAGCACCGAAAAAAAAAAAAAAAAGAAAAAAAAAGCATAATATTTTATTTCATAATTATGTTATAATAAATATTTATGTATAATAATCTGGAAAAAAAAAAGTTTAAATAAAATTTTACCACTGCTATATTTACCTAAATTCAATTTATTTTATTTAGTCTTGAAAATGGAAACTTAATTCAATGACTTAATCGCTGGCGGCCACTGTTTTTAGTTTTCTTGCACCAAAACGATTTTTTACTTAAATAAAAAAAAAAAAAAAAAAATGTTATACTACAGAAACTTGATAAAATTGATTTACAAATTACAAGTGTCAAGCGTTACGCGAGAACAAGAAAAATGGCCGATATGATAGGGCTACATCTTTGGAGTCTCGATAACAACTTTCAAATAAAAATAAAAAGCAAATTACTGGTAAAAATTCACCTAATAAATATTATGGTAACATTTATTGGATGGTTTCTAGCAGCATTTCATTTAATTTTTATTTTTTAAGCCATTATCTAGCCTCTATGTTAAGGATGGCTTTCTAAATAATCTGCCAAACCTGAAGAGGAGATTCTTTGTTAACTATTCTATACTTTCACCTAACAATTTAATAAACTTGAGAAAACAGACCCAAATTCTTGATCAGCCTTGTCTTGGATGAATAATATCTTAAATTTAGAAAAGTTTATTCATTTTCTGGGCGTCAACTGGGTCTCTATTGAGTATTATATTGTACCCAAAATATATAGTAATAATTTCAAAAGTTAAAAAAAACACACGACTTGGCTGCCATCAGCTAGAATCGAAACCAAAACATTTAGCGCTCCAGCCTAAGCTGTTGTTACCCTTTGAGCTATTGGCAGATGGATAAGAAAACAGTGAAAATTAAGTGACTAATCTATAGCTGTATATCTGTGCATGCGCAGCAGTAACATGTTTAGTCAACATACGTCTACTAAGTTCCAATTATTTTCAATTTTGACTTTTTAGCAGCTATTTTTACCCACTAAAAAATAAATCGATAGCTCTCATTCCTCCAGTTTAAAATAGGGCTAAGCCCCTTAGCTTTAGTTTGAAAAAAAAAAAAATCAGTTTGGTTAGGTTCAAATTCTGTAGAAGCACCGAAAAAAAAATGTTAAAAAGCATAATGTTTAATTTTATAATTATGTTATAATAAAGTTCCAGATTGAGAGAGGAGTTTGGTAGGAATAATTTTGTAAAAACACAATGTAGATGACATATATACATATATGAAGGAGAGAGAGAGAGAGAGAGAGAGAGAGAGAGAGATAAATACACGTGTGTGTGCTAGAATTTTATCATCATAAATGCTACGCAATTATGCATGATGTAGAAAATATGCATACATAAAATTGAGAATATCATAATTAAATAAAACCAATCATAAAAATTAATTAATTATTAATGAAAGTTCGTTTTTCAGAGAATATGGAAACTAGTTAACCTTTATTTAGTCACTTGCATAATATTAAGTTAGTTTTAATAATTTTTAAATCGAAAATGTAAGCTTTTAATATCAATGTAAGTGCAATGGAAAACTCAATTTTAGATAGATATAGATATAAATGACATTGTCTGTCTGACAAACGGTCTCTACCAAACTCTTCTCACAATTTTTAGTCTACAGACTCGAAACTTGACCTGAGGAACATATTTGATTCGGATTTTAGTCTGTAACAATAGCTGCTAAAAGGTCAAAATTTAAAAAGAAAATAGAACTTGTTTGGCGTAAGTTCACTTAAAGTGCACTTGTACACATGTGCCAATATGCATTTGTAGGTTAAACAACCTTATCTTTTTAAGTTTTTATATTCGTATGGATTTACGTCAGACGTTAACGACTAAAGCTGAAGTGTTGTATGTTTTAGTTTCGATTCTAGCCGATGTCACCCAAGACATTTTTTTTTTAATTTTTAAATCACTACTATGTATTGTATTTATTTGCTTCCCCACCAAAGCAAATTAGGCACAAGGCCGTGTTTAATGTGGGGTAAAAACCAGCTCCCCTAAAAGTAGGCAAAAAGGGGGCACTCTGTTTACCAAAACTAATAATTGTCCCAGTATAGAGGGTTTCCCCTCCATTGGCTGGTACAAATTATCTTAACAGAACAAATACTACACTTTGAGATATTAAATCTTTTATTCATGTTAAAAATACATTGAAAATCAACAATGAACAAAAAACTCAAGCACATGGCCAACTCAAAAGGGGGAATTGGGGGGGGGGTGCGTTGGTCACCCTTATCACTCCAGAACTAAACAAAATCAAAAGTTTCTCCCAGCTAGTATCTTCTTTCACCATACCGCATTCACCCTTTCGTACTGGGAGACATCCTACTTAACTCCCAATTTTTAAAACATTTTTTATTGACGTGCAAAAAACAAAAAACATGACAATAAAAATGGTACAATAATTCATTTGTGTCGAGGGCGGGGGAAGAAAAAACAAAAGGTGATTATTAGGACCCTCTCAACCCCGTCTAGTTGATAGACTGCCCGTTCCACTAGGTTTGTAAAAGGAACATTGCTTCTGCGGGTCAGTCTCTCAGTGGGGATGCCCTCTAGATGGGGGTGATTGGAGAAAAGAAAATTTTGTAGGTAAGGAATGGGGGTTAGTTTGTATTTCTTTCTCTCCAAGATGGGTGAAATTTAGAGGAGGGGGTGAAAACAAAAGTTGCAAAAAGGAGGGGGTGGAGATCTTGGAGGCTTCCTAATCGGGGAGGGATAGAACACACACTCAGCTAGCTGAGAGGCTACTTAAATTTTACTTTAGGGAACTGCGTGTTCCACACCTAGGCGGGGAACACGTATTCAAATTTGCCTTCTCTTCATACACACAGACTTGCTACATGTATCCATCTTCTGTCTAATACCACGCGATGCAGCTTTCTTCTATCACATCTGATCTTCACCTGTAGTTGGTATTTAAAGAAAGCGATCAGATCCTGATCAGAAAAAGACAACACTCCCCGCCAACCTTGCAGACGCCACGGCCAGGATCGTAACGTAGATCATTTGTCTTTCCCGGTCCCACGGCGGCCTCACGTTGTCCACGACATTGGATACGGTAATTGGGCAAGGATGCTCAGGATCGATGCGAACCGTCACCTCGCTGACATACGAGCAGTACCAGCAGAGTTTGCGGCAATCAAAGAAAGCATGATCAGTCGTTTCTACGGCCATTGTCCCATAACGGGGACAATCAGGAGACTCCAAAAACCCAGAACTGCATTGTATGTTGTTGAGTGGAAGTGCATTTCGGGCCAATCGTCAGGTCAAAGAGAATTCCGAATTGTTCAGATGACTCGAACCTGGTGCCCAGCTCCACGCGGAGCGGATCTCAGTCTGCTGCCAACCCAAACGCGCGCATAGTGGGTCGTCGGCAGCCTTCTTCACTAGATCCCTGTGGAGTTCCCTACGGGTAGCAGTCACAAGGTCGCTGGACCTTGGTAGTCGTTTTAGCGCGGCTCGGCACTCTTTCATGTAGGCAGATTCTCCCGACGGCCTGCAACGGCTCTCGATAAAAGGGTCGAGAACGAGGTCGGGGAAGGCAGCAGTAACCACGGGGTGCCACGGTTGGTCATCTTGCATATAATGGCTCAGGAAGGCCAGCCTCTCAGCGTCTCGATGACACTTCAAGTCTGGCATTCCCAAGCCTCCCTCACACGGACATTGAATACAACCCTGTCTGCTCACCCAGTGTCTTCCTCTGTCCCAAAGAAGCGAGGACAAGAGTTCGACAAGAGCTGTTAGGTGTTGTGCAGGCAGGGGAAGTACGGCCAGTCGGTAAAGGATGAGAGGAAAGATGTAAGTGGCGCACGCCTCAGCTCTACCCATTAAGTTTCCTAGGAAGCCACGAATTGACTGCAGCCTCCACCTTTGACCGTACCTCCAACCAATTTTTGTCAAGCTGGAGACCCGGTCCGAACCACATGTCGAGGATCCGAACCGGGCCATCCATCCAGCTAAAGGGCGCCGGGAAGTTTGCGGTTCCACTCCAGGCGCCCAACCGCAGTCCTACTGACTTGCTTCAGTTTATCTTGGTCCCTGTAATTCTTTCGTACTGAGCGACCGCCTCTGACACGATCTCGATGCCTCTGAAGCTCGACACAAAGACCGTGACATCATCGGCGGACACGGATACCTGAGCCACCGGGTATTGTAATTCCGCGCAGGGCTGTATTTGCCTCCCCATGTCTCAGCTTGCAGAGCAGGGGCTCCAAAGCCAGGACATAGAGCAGAGGCGACAGCGGACAATCCTCCCGGCCTGAAGGCTGAGAACAACAGAAAAAGGGTAAGCCTCTTTTCTATCTATGTATTGGGTATTAAATAATAATTGACAGAATTGATTCCATAATAACTAGGGCCAAGACAACAGAATATTCTTATTGTTTTGACTCTCGACTATGTATACGTTAATATCTTATGTTTTATATATATATATATATATATATATATATATTTGGAATTCATTCCATTTGTGCTTTTTCCAAGGAACTCTGCCTTTTGGATTATTTTGGACCATTTGGAATTTACCTATCGGATTGAAATTTTAAATTCTACCGTTTTGGACTTTACCATTTTTGGATTTTTACCCTTCACCGGACTGTCCATTCATGTGAAATCTTTTTATTTTTATTTTGCCTCCTGTTCCCCTTACCTCACCCTTTTTTTAACCAAGTAAGATCTGTGACTTACTTGTAGTTTCATTAAATACTTTTATATGCAAAATCCGATCCTGCATTTTGCTAATTCCTGCCCTCTGATGAGAAGGAGAGTATTTCTTCGAAACTCCGCGGATTAAGGACTATCCACTTATCTTGTGTTTCTTTTTTTAAAATTAAATATGTTTTTAACTCTTTTTCAAGATGTCTTTTAACATGTTTTATTAATCATTTGTTCATATTATATATATATATATATACATATATATGTGTGTGTGTGTGTGTGTGTGTGTGTGTGTGTGTGTGTGTGTGTGTGTGTGTGTGTGTGTGTGTGTGTGTGTGTGGTTCTCGGTTGATTAACTGTGTCCAATATATACACGAAAGGCAATACAAAGATAAGAGTACTGTTGGCCTAGCAGCAGCAATAATAATAATAATAATAATATACATAAATCTGCATGAATATCATATTTAAGAGATTTTTATGAATGGGCAACGCAAGACGTCATGCTAGTAGTGTTATAGCAATTTCAGATGCAAGTTCAGTGTTCAACTTAATTAAAAAAAAAATATATACGGAAAACTTTATGATATATGTACGTATATGTATTTATAAGCGAACTATTATCCTCATTTTTTTCATAGTTGTTTCATGACTTTTTGGCCAACTATTCCTCTGGCCTTCGTCAGATGGTTAACCGCGATGGGATAAGAATGCTGAATCTCTTAACTGCATCCCCAGTAATTACTGCCTTCCATACTTGTTGTCGTCTCACCACATTTTGGTCAACTAATTCTCTAGCCAGCTTTGGGTAGGATTGAAACCGCAATATTAAGACAATGCTCACCTGGAAACCACCTGACGAAGGCCAGAGGAATAGTTGGCCGAAACGTCGTGAAACAACAACTATGTAAATGAGGATAATAGTCCGCAAATAAATAAATAAATATACAAAATTACTCATCTCAAAGAATTCCAATAATTAAATAATATGTATGTAGGTGTTCTGGAACGAAAATGTGATATTCCAAGAATCACGTAAATTGATCATATATATATATATATATATATATATAATTGCTAAAAATCGTAAAAATTGTTTCCGATTTTTAGCAATTTTATCATAGTCATTACAAAGTTGGTTTTGATCTCGGTAGTTCGAATTGCTTTATTAAATATGGTGGATCAAACACAAAGTTATCGCTTACTAATAAAATTTGATTTTTTTAGTTGAAAAATAAATAAAAAAACTACTTGATCAATTAATGTGATTTTTGGAATATGACATTTTCATTCGAGGACGAGGACGTACATCATAAAGATTATTTTTTATTTTTTAATTCGGTTGAACACTGTACATGCACCTAGTTTTGTTCAATTAATAATTTTATGGCCAAAAAAAACCGCAACAGCTAGGTAATAATATTACGGTATTGTTTGGTCTTAAAATTATTAGTTGAACCTGGAAGTAAATTGCTATAAAACTTTTATAACATTTTCGTTCAATAATTTTATGACCAAACATTATTATTACTTCATATTATCACTTAATCTTTTTATAATAAAACTGGATAATAATAATAGTGGAAGACATCTTAAAATTGTAAACTTCAGCATAATTAATAAGCCGAGCATGCACGGTCCCCCTCTACGTGTGAAAAGTTTACTTTCACCATAACTAATGTTTGTGCAAATTTTAAAAAAAATCCAAGCCATGGTTATTGAGAAAAGTGAAAAAAAAAACGAATGGACGAACGGTTTTGGAGCAATTTTTCCCCTATCATGGCCTCTAGAGGGGGGGGGGATCAGAGGTATCCCGGAAAATCTGTACTTGCAAAAATTTACTTTCGCCATGACTAATGTTTGTGCAAAATTTATAAAAAATCCAAGGCATGGTTATTGAGAAAAGTACGAACCGAAGAACGAGAGTGAGTTACTAGGTCCAATCTCTTCTTTGTCAGTGGACCAACAATATATATTTTCCATGGATAAATAAGGACGGGGTGTGGATCATTTGACTTCTGTTGTAAAAAGAAAAAAAAATGAACACTGATTTTAGCAACAGACCCTCTAGCTTAGAGCAGAGTATAATGTTACGGTTAACTTTACTGGGTGGGTTTCTACTAGTGTTTTGTTTAACTTGAGTGATTATCGAGATTCCCCAGACAACAATCTCATGTTGAATATATATATTTTTTTTACAAGGGAATCACCATTTATGAAGGCCCCACGGTCACTCGAGGATAATAGTTCATGAGTGTATAGAGGTCACCGAGACAACAGTGTAGTAAACGTTAGTGGTGGAAATTGGGCAAAATTTGATTATTTAAGGGGGCAGCTCAACAAGTACTTGTTTACATTGGACTTGAAGACGACCATATTGTAGTAGGCCAACAGAATAGAGTTCCACCGGCGGGCTATTCTAGAAAAGAAGCTTTGTTCATGGAATTTACGTTTTGATTTAGGCATAGATAGAAGGTGTGGGGGAAGGGGAGGTAAGTGCTGATAGTGGTTGTAATTAGACGAGTGTTTTTTGTTTTGCTTTTTTTGTTGTTGTTTTTTTAAAGGATTGACAGGGTGGGACCATAGATTCAAGCTCATGAAAATAATGATAAAGTAGAGACAGGCTCGCAACGTTTCTTCCAGGAAAAAGAGGTTGCAAGGAAGAGAAAGTCTTGAAGCCAGTTTTCAACTCTTTAAGGGCAGGATAGGATACTCCGAGCAGCTTCTGCAGTTTAATTAACCATTTTTACGCAAGTAACGCGCCGACATTAAGGGAGCAGAAGAATCGTTCAATATTTCACAAAAATTCTGTTTACATTTGGTGGGAGGCGGTGGAGGGGCGGGGGCCGCGGCCGCCACAACACCCCTCCCCGCCTCTCCACCGCCTCCCACCAAATGTAAACAGAATTTTTATGAAATATTAAACGGTTCTTCTGCTCGGTTAATGTCAGCGCGTTACTTACGTTAAAACAGTTAATTAAACTGCAGAAGCACCCGTTAAAAAACTATGCAAGTTCTATAATTGAATATCCCCCCCACCTCTAAATAAAGGAACGAAAAACATAAACCGGCAGCCCCCCTCCCCCCCAAAAAAAGTGGCCATAAGGTGGGTGCATTTATTCATGTCTTTGGAAACTACTTGTTTCCTGGAATTCTAAACATTATTGGTAATCTTAAAAGATTTTCCGAAGGTGGAAAAAAAAGTTCCCCCCCCCCAAAAAAAAATGATGTCCACAAAGTGGGTACTCATTTTACGTTAAATTATAATAGAAAAGTGATCTCCCACTTTTTTTAAACTAACATTTCTTCATATCTTGGAAACTACTTGTTTGCCGTAATTTAAAACGTTATTTTCGTTTTCAGCGCTTCTGAAAACCTAGCCAAGAGGTAATTTTAAAGGAATTTTCGAGGGTGGAGTTGGAGTGGTTCTTCTTCGTATTTACCGTTAACAGATCTAAAAAGTTATAATAGCCTGGACTTTTTTTTTTTTTTTGTAACATTTTCACCTCAAACAAGGCACTTCGCCACTTTGATGTAGGGGGCTACTAACAGGGACATAAGCTAC
The DNA here is from genome assembly GCF_053919585.1 of Euprymna scolopes. NCBI lineage: Eukaryota > Metazoa > Mollusca > Cephalopoda > Sepiida > Sepiolidae > Euprymna > Euprymna scolopes. The sequence goes on along the minus strand of NC_136513.1, from coordinate 19,626,596 downwards.
AGGGGTACTATGTAGGGAGTTGGGCAGTAAAATGTCGGTTCACGTTACACTTGAACTTCTACATGTCAGTACAGTTAGGGAAGCAGGGTCCCGAAAGGGAGTTCCAAAGTCTAACGGTTCTGGGGAAGAAACTACTAGAGTAGAAGGCTCTCTTACATCTAGGGATCTCTACTGTGAAAGGGTGGGATTTAGCTGCTTGTCGGTCTGTCGCGGGTATTTATGTCGAGGGGGTACAAGTGCTTGCAGTTCGTCAGAGCATTCACCGTTAAAGTACTTGTAGAACAGGCAGAGGGATGCAACATTTCGTCGATGGGACAGAGGCTGAAGCTTAGATGACAGTTTAGGAGCTGAATCATTTACGTTAAATATATTTACGAAACTGTGATCACCCACTCTAAATTCGAAAATAATTTTTTTTTCTTTTTTGCTGATTATTATTTGTCTATTTCTTTTTCACTAAATTTGTCCGGTTATTCGCCCATAATTGCATGAAAATGAACAATTTATTGGGGGGGGGGTAGTTGAGGGTGTTAAATTTTACCAAAGTTGTAATTAATTTGGGGGGGGGATAAAATAATTTTTAAATTGTGGAAATTTAAACAAAAAAAAATGGGTGCTTGTAAAGATAGAGGCGACAGATCGATTTTTTTTAATATGTGGTTTTAAACAAAAATAACAGTAAACTGTCATGTCGAAAATAATAATATATTCAAAAATTAGGAAATTTCATTGAGTAGAACTGAGTGCCAGTGTGTTCTAAGTAAAAAAAAAAAAATTTTAAGCCATCGCTATGATCTTCAAACAAACAAAAAAGTCCGCCATTACAGTGTCAAAAAGGCAGATAAGTATGCCCCCTGTATTCGCAATCTTCAAGGTGTTTATATCGAGGGAAAAACGAAATTTCCTCCAATTTTCCGTAAAAATTATTTTTAGCTATAAATAATTTGCTACTCGACGAATTTTTTGTTTCGACATGAAAATTAAGTAAGTAATATTGTTTTATTTTTTGTTTAAAACGACATTTTCTTTTTAAAATCTATCTTTCGATTCTGTCTCAACAAGCAAGCACCAAAATGTAATTTTTTTTTTGTTTTGTTAAAACGGTTAATTAAACCGAATAGAGGAAGTGAAGTTTCATCGCCGTTTTAAATATTAACTTCCTACTTAAGAAAAATGATGGAATTTTTGGTATTTTTTGTTTTTTACGAGAGTAGTACTTAACATAGTATAAACGGTAAATTTATACAAACACCGTGACAGCGAATTAACCCTAACCCTAACCCTAAACCCTAACCCCTAACACGGTGTTTGTATAATAATACCGTATAAACACCCTCAACCTCCCCATGTTAAGAACGGCTTTCGAGGTTGGGGTGTTTATTCCGAAAGCCGTTCTTAACATAGAGAGGTTGAGGGTGTTTATAATATGTTGGGTACTCTCGTGAAAAGAAAAAAAAAATACCGAATTTTTTGTGTTGTTTTTTAGTTTTTTTTACGGTGCTCACTTGACTTACTGATCTGCGCTATTTTTTAAATCGTATTTCCAAGTTTAATTAAAGTTTTATGATATGTTTTTTTATTCAAATGTAAGGTTAAAGTACAGAAAAGGTAGAAAACACCATCCCCTCCCCATGTTAAGAATGGCTTTTTAAATAATGACGTTATAATTTCAGCACGGATCAATAAGTGCATGATACCTTTTTTAATAAATAGTATTATGCTAAATACGCTGTTGTCCCAACAAACATTTTTATTTATATACAATACAAAACTTCAAAAAGGGTCACACGTCGGGTCGGGTACTCCTAACCATACAAAAGATCTCATCTGTGTGGAAGTTATTAAAAAAACGTAGAAAGATTTTTTTCCCACATAACTTTTATGATTTAAATGTTTTTGGGTTTTTTTGCTGTTTTTTTTTTTTTTTTTTTTTTATTATTTTTAGTAAAAAGGCATATCCAAGTCTGTAAAAAAAAAAAAATTACAAGAAAAAAAAAAAACTTAATCAAGAGTCCATAGTAGATTTTTCACTTTCCAAAATTAATTTAAGTTAAAAAATAAATAAATAAAAATAAATAAATAAACTTACCTGGCTGATTGGTTGTGTGTGTGTGTTTTCTCCTTTCTTTTCCTTTTGCTGTTTTGTTTGCCGTGAGAAGATTGTTAAATTTAACAAATCTCGGTAACAAAATACAAGTGAGACGTGCCTGCCACTAGATATTTTGTTTTTTTAATGAAATAGCTTAACGCTCGCACCACAGGACGGAACAGGTAACCGCTTAGTGAGGAGGGGGGCGGTCTGCTGACGTCACATGATTACAGGTGGGTCTGTTGTTGAACGTGCTTTGTTTCCTGTTCGTTTTTCTCGTTACTACTTTTTTTGTTTGTGCCGAATTTAATCATGAATTCCAAACGAACGAAGGAATTTGATAACTTTTTGGACAATCTTAGATTATCTTCTTTTTCTATTCATAAATAACAGTGTGTGTGTGTGTGTGTGTGTGTGTTCCCTATAGAAAGAGGAGGTCAGAGGATCTACAGTAAAACTAAAAATGTTATCCATATGTAAAAATTTCCAGGGAAGACGACAAAAGCGGCCCGTCCAGGTCCTAAATCTCTATGCATCAGTCAGTCAGTCCACCCTCCCACCAAGCTAGGGAGTCAGATCCCCCACTCACTCACACACACACACACACTTAAAACTTCAAATATATCCTATTTTTATGAAATTTAAATCACATGTATAAACTTTTCCGAAGGAGACGATAGAAGTCGACCTAAATATCTACGTGCTCTCCCCACATCCTCAATAAAGGTAGTACTCTTCTTAGTATTTCAAATACATTAATTTCTGGGGTATACCTTACGCCGTACGTAAGGTCCTTGCGATGAATAAAGATTATAAGTTTTCAGGCTATACGTTTTCAACTATATGGTATTATGGACAGGACATAGGATTTCTTATTCAATCTCCGGGCAACGTTGGGTCTTCTTGTTAATCACTAATAATAAAAAATTTGCTTGACCCCCCCCCCCCCACGAGGACAGAGTTAGACACAAGGTTGGTTTTTTAATGTGGGGGGGGGACCAGCTCCCCAAAAAAGGGGCACTCTGGTTAGTAACAAAAATAAAAAATGTGTCAGTCATGAAGGATTTCTCCTCCATTAACCGAGATCAAAAAACTGAAGTGAAGCATCTGAAGAACAGATACTACACTTTAAGTTATATATTTTTTATTTACTCTGAAAAGTTTATAACAAAACAGTAATAAACAAAAAATTAGGCACAAGGCCACTCAAAATTGGGGAGTGGAGTGGGGTGTACCTTACCTGCCGCTCTACAAAGGGTTGGGTGTGGCACAAGATCAAGCTTAATGTAGGAGGTGTGGTCATTTATGAAAACCACCAGGATGCTCGGTCGATAACAAATTACCTATAAAAATTGGCTGGTTGGACTGGTTGATCCCTTTCTCCCTCTGAGAATAGATGAACGGTAATGAACCATTTGTCGCCTTTGAAAGGAAGCGATAATGCCTGGGGGAAGGTCAGAATATTTACTACACTTTAAATTATTTATTTGCTGAAAAAGTAATAATGCATTTTAACAAAATAGACACGATGCTCTCGAAACTGGGGAGTATGTAAGCGGGGGGGGTCATCATATCATCTTCTATCTTACTCTTAATATTTTGTTCAAGTACTCTTTCTTTCTTTCTTTCACCATTTGTCCATCACTTTCACTTCAGCGGTCACCACAATACCACATTTACTCTATGGACCACCCTACTTAAAATATCGCCAATGGTTTAAAATAAAATTTTATTTACAAAAGATGTTTATAATGTGATTGGGAAAAAAAAAAAAAAAAAAAAAAAGATGAGTGAGACAAACAAAAAAAAAACCCTCAAAAAGAACAAGAAAACAAAATAAAATCCCGGTGAAGCGGAGTGGAGGTAGTAAGACTCCTCTTTAAACCCTTTTCTAAGAGTACCTATTTACAATGCCTCCCCACGGGACAGAGTTAGACACCAGGGTCGTTTTTTAACTTGGAGAAAAGGAACAAAAATAAAAAATTTCCTCAGTCGGGAAGGATTTCTCGTCTACTTAAAGAGAACGAGAAATTGAAGTGCAGCATCTGGAGAACAGATACTACACTTTGAGTTATATATTTTTTTTATTTACTCTGAAAAGTTTACAACAAAACAGTAATAAACAAAAAATTAGGCACATGTCGGGAAGGATTTCTCGTCTACTTAAAGAGAACGAGAAATTGAAGTGCAGCATCTGGAGAACAGATACTACACTTTGAGTTATATATTTTTTTTATTTACTCTGAAAAGTTTACAACAAAACAGTAATAAACAAAAAATTAGGCACATGTCGGGAAGGATTTCTCGTCTACTTAAAGAGAACGAGAAATTGAAGTGCAGCATCTGGAGAACAGATACTACACTTTGAGTTATATATTTTTTTTATTTACTCTGAAAAGTTTACAACAAAACAGTAATAAACAAAAAATTAGGCACATGTCGGGAAGGATTTCTCGTCTACTTAAAGAGAACGAGAAATTGAAGTGCAGCATCTGGAGAACAGATACTACACTTTGAGTTATATATTTTTTTATTTACTCTGAAAAGTTTACAACAAAACAGTAATAAACAAAAAATTAGGCACATGTCGGGAAGGATTTCTCGTCTACTTAAAGAGAACGAGAAATTGAAGTGCAGCATCTGGAGAACAGATACTACACTTTGAGTTATATATTTTTTTTATTTACTCTGAAAAGTTTACAACAAAACAGTAATAAACAAAAAATTAGGCACATGTCGGGAAGGATTTCTCGTCTACTTAAAGAGAACGAGAAATTGAAGTGCAGCATCTGGAGAACAGATACTACACTTTGAGTTATATATTTTTTTATTTACTCTGAAAAGTTTACAACAAAACAGTAATAAACAAAAAATTAGGCACATGTCGGGAAGGATTTCTCGTCTACTTAAAGAGAACGAGAAATTGAAGTGCAGCATCTGGAGAACAGATACTACACTTTGAGTTATATATTTTTTTATTTACTCTGAAAAGTTTACAACAAAACAGTAATAAACAAAAAATTAGGCACATGTCGGGAAGGATTTCTCGTCTACTTAAAGAGAACGAGAAATTGAAGTGCAGCATCTGGAGAACAGATACTACACTTTGAGTTATATATTTTTTTTATTTACTCTGAAAAGTTTACAACAAAACAGTAATAAACAAAAAATTAGGCACATGTCGGGAAGGATTTCTCGTCTACTTAAAGAGAACGAGAAATTGAAGTGCAGCATCTGGAGAACAGATACTACACTTTGAGTTATATATTTTTTTATTTACTCTGAAAAGTTTACAACAAAACAGTAATAAACAAAAAATTAGGCACAAGGCCACTCAAAAATTGGGAAGGGGTTTGTCTATGGTCATCCTCGTCACTGCATCTTTGCCAGTCTATGCTGATCCTAGTTAAAGTTTTCATTCACCACAACACCTCAAGCACACCGGGGCTCGTCTTATTTAAGCTTCCCAAATCATATCGTGTGTGTGTGTGTGTGTGTGTGTGTGTGTGTGTGTTTTGTAAACAATAACTTAAATTAGTAAATATAAATATTTATAAAACGAAGGCCAAGAAATCTCTCACGGGATTAAGAGTTGACCACACACTGTTTTTCGGTTTGTTTAGAATCGAAAACAAGCAAGTTCCTTAAGTAGGTGTGGGGATTAAATAGTACTAAAAGAGATAGTGGTGGAGTTTGGGAGTGAATGATATCTTTCCAAGATTTAGAAAAACAAAAACAATTCAAAGAGGACAACGGGCAAAAATAACAAATGAACATCTTGGAGGATCTCTAGTACTGAAAAATGAAGAAAGAGACAGGACTCGCTCGCCTGAGGGAGGGTTTCCAAAAGGACACAGAACCACATACACCAATGTTTCAGTCAACGTAACCGCTTACCTTCTTTGGGCATATCTTATCGAACTCAGGAATTTTTTTGTCGAACTTGGAAATCTAGACGGTATTTTGAGCGGAACCCTTTAATTACTTTACGAGGATAGCATGCTCTCGTTCTGTAGGCCATGAGGTCCTAAGTACTTCGCAATTGTATTTTTCGGTCGCCCACACTGAGGATTGAACCTTCAACTTTCGAGAGAATATCACTTTTACAATTGATTTTTCCAAGTACTCTAACCACTGAGTCTCGGGTCCTTGTGGAAATAAAGGGTTCCTTTCAAAGTAAATTAAAAGTTCTGTTTGAAATTCAGTCCAGATTCCCGAGTTTGACAGAAACATTCCCGAGCTTGGCAAGATATACCTGATAAAGGTCAGAGGTTACATTGACCGAAACGTTGTGAAACTGACACTTAAGATGAGAACAGTAATGTAACATAGTGCGTGTGAACGCGTGGAAAGTATCATCAGCAGCAGCAGAGAAGAATGGCCAGCAGCATGCAAAGAGATTAGCGGTAGGAGAAGCAGCAGCAGAAAAATGCACATATGCAAATTAGAAAGTGTGCACAAGAAGAGGAAAGAAAAAAACCAGAAAAATGCAACACGTGCTCGGGGGGGAAAAAAAGTCAGTGTCAAGGAGAGTAGACATGTAAAGATGCAGGCAAGAAATGGCCGGCATATGGCCAACATGAAGTCAGAGAAACAAAGTCAGGTTGAAAAGAATGGACGTGTAAATGTAAAGGCAAGAAATGGCTTTCTGCTGGCGGAGAAAAGAGAAGTGCTTGGCAGGTAAAATGAACATGTAGGGGAATATGAACAAAGAACACTGGTTAAGATATATACCAGAGAGTTACTTCCCTTGGGACACACACACACAGACATGGCAAGTCCTGTACCTTCCTTTGTCAAGACAAGGGAAAGTACATTTTTACCCCTCATGCCCACTTGAGAGAATGAATAGAACTCTAACCACTTCTAAAGTGAGTACCGAATTATTCTTGTTTTATATTGTGATGTTACTTTATTCTTTACATTTTTCAATTCGTAATAAATGTGTATTTACGTACTTATGAACTATGTGTTTTATCAAGTATTTTTTAGTTTCAGTGAATCAATCAACTATGAGAACCCAAATACTTACAAGAAACATGTGGAAGCGGGAGACTTTTATAAGCTGTGCCGAAAGTAACCATAATAAAAACGTTTAGTTAAAAAGAGAAAAATGTCGACCCAGAATTTTATTTATTTGCTTTATTTGTTTGTCCATTTGCAACGTAACAAACACGTTACAGTAGTCGGAAGATTCCAAATAATACAAACAGAAATCGTATGCTTAATTATACCTATTCTATTTTAAAAAATTTTTGTAATCATCATTTTTGTATTAAATTTTTTGTAAATTAATGTATGTTCCATATGTATCACAAATGTTTTCAATTCTTTGTCGAATCATCATCAGACGAAAAAGTAAATCAACAAAAAAAAAGCTGGAGAAAAGCAGAAAATTTCAAAAGGTAGTTGTGAAACGTGATCAGTAATTCCTGAAACAGTGTGAAAACGTTTGCTCAGCATCTAACTTCACATGCACACAACTAGTACTCATTTTTTTTTTTTTGAATTCCATGGGATGTAATATTTTTCTATCACAGCTAATCTTAACCTTAAGCTGATGCTTAAATAACTTTTTCCAAATTCCACTCTGTATGGTTTTGTCTGAAAAATTGTTTCTAAGTTTTCCTCGGCCTGGCAACCTTCCTGCGATTCAAGACATCCATGTCTCCACAACGGTTTATCTCAAAGGATGAATGCTCAACATTACCATACCAGCGTAACCGACTCATACTTAGAATAACCGTTATGCTTTCAAAAAATCCTCTGATCTAATATGGTGGGTGCAGCTGTTATTGCATTGTGGTTAGGCCAGAGAGGACTGGATGAGGACCCAACATTCACTGTCATATAATATGATGCTCCTGACACGGATGTAGCAGTTATAAAGTTTTATTTTTTCCTCTTGGAGAAATGTCCTTGTTAAGGGAGTTAGTAAACACTGATTAATCAGCTTGCAAAGCACATTGATCCCATCTGTTTCCTGAAAAAGTATTTCAGCCTCTTTGGGAATTGTAGTCGGTCAGATGAAGCAAAAACATCCCTTTGCTCCTTCCTGTCCCTGTCCACTGGATGTTCTAGTATCGACTATTTTCACCTGACGATAACTGCTGGCAGACCTTTGACAGATGAAAGACCACTGAAATGGCCAGATTGTCGAGAACAGATCCTTGATTGGTACTTAGCAGTTAAGAATCTCTAAGCAACTACCACCAACAACAAAATATTTCAGTCCTTAATTAATCAAGCTCTTGTCCATCACCTTACAGCTGCTAAACTCCTGATCGACAATCAATATGGATTTAGGCAAGCCCGTTCCACAGCAGATATCCTAACTGTAATCTCTGAACATATATACCATTCACTGGACAAAACATGGGAGGGTAGAGCGGTATTCCTCGATCTATCTAAGACTTTTGACAGGGTATGGCACAATGGTCTTCTAAGGAAAATTAGATCATATGGTATCACTGGAAGAATACATAATGTAATTAAATCCTTCTTAAGTAAGAGAAAAATACAGGTTGCCCTCGACAGTCGTACATCTAAACAATATGATATAAATACGGGAGTACCTCAGGTCTATCCTTGGACCTTTATTATTCTTGATATTCATAAATAACCTCCCTGATAACATTGTCTCTGAGATGGGTATATTTGCTAATGATACCACTCTCTATAACAGGCACGAGGGGAAAACAAATGAACACATATCTAAGGAAATGGCAGAAACACTACAGGATGACCTCCAATCTGTAGTGGAATGGGGACAAAAATGGATGGTCACATTCAATGCTCCAAGACTAAGCTTGTTTCCTTCAATAATTACAAGGAACCTTCTCTACCACCAATAACAATGGCCAAGAACACATTACCTGAAAGTACTTCCTTTAAACTTCACGGCCTAACATTTATAGGGAGCATGAACTGGAATAGATAGATTGAGAGCATTGCCAAGGTTGCTGTGAAGAAGGTGGGCTCTCTTTACCATGCTAGAAAGCTACTTACGCCTGAAAGTATCATGTACCTCTATAAGGCCACCATTCGCCCATGTATGGAGTACTGTTGTCGCATTTGGGCTGGTGCATCTGCTACTTGTCTCTCACTCCTGGACAGGGTTCAAAAGAAAGTCGCCAACCTGATAGGTCCTGAACTGTCATCTAAGCTTCAGCCTCTGTCCCATCGATGAAATATTGCATCCCTCTGCCTGTTCTACAAGTATTTTAATGGTGAATACTACGACGAACTACAAGTACTTGTACCCCCTTGACAAACTCGACAAGCAGCAAAATTCCACTCCTTCACTGTAGTGATCCCTAGGTGTAAGAAAGCCTTCTAATCCAATAGTTTCTTCCTCAGAACTGCTAGACTTTAGAATTCCCTTCCGGGATTCTGCTTTCCCAACTGTACTGACATGCAGAAGTTCAAATGTAATATGAACAGACATCTTGCTACTCATCTCCCTTCATAATACCCCTGCAACTTATGTCCCCGATAGTAAACCCCTACTTCAAAGTGGCACTGTGCCTTGTTTGGGATGAAAATTGAATAAAATAAAAATAAAAAAAACTTCCTGCATTCTCTATCTGTGCATAAAGCTAAATGAAAATTACATGAGCAGAGTTTCTTCCCTAGAACTATCCATCCATGGAACATGGTACCATGGGCCTGGTTCCCAGCTGACTATAACATGATCGTCTTCCAATTTTAAGTGTATTTTAATTATATTTTAAAGAGTATTTTAGGACAATTTCCAATTTAGAAATTCAAATATATCAGATTTACATTAAATTTTAAACCATATTTGTTTGATGCCTGTAAAGCAAAAGTATATTTCAACTTTTATTAAGACCTCTTAAGCTTAAGCTTTAAATTTTATGCATTTTCTTGTTTAAAAATTATTCCATGAGCAAAGTTTCTTTCCCAGAATTGCATGCTGAATGTTTTCCTCTCAGCTGACTATAACATGGTCGTCTTAAAATTTAATGTTAATAAATTCCTATTAAGCTGTCCTCTTTGATAATCTAGCCCTACCTGACTTTTCTTATTGCCTGACCTTCTACCTTACATTTGACCCTTATCCTAGAGTGGCTTCCAGGTCTTGATAAGTAGTGACCTCTTGGTTAAAAAATAAAAAAAAATAAAAATGAAGCTGTGGAGAGACTGTTTCATTTCAGGCGCTTCAACCTGTTCTTTGACAAAGAATGGTCATAGACTGATTCATTTGTCTTTGGATTTAACAGGATACCAGAATTGGAAATGATTTAAAATGCCATCCCTTAATATTTCATACTATAAAACGATATTGAAAAAAAAAATTTTTTGCACCCTTAATCTGTCAGTTCGGTGACTGTTTTGTAAACAAGGTAACCTATAGCCATGTGTGCATACGTGTAAGATAAGATGTCGTCAATCGGTAATAACGATGTAGGTAATTAAATAAATCCTTTTGTTGTTATAAAAGAGTTTTTGTTTTTTATTCTGTGCAACCGTTTTTTGTTACATTCAACTAACTCATTCTATACAGCTGCTATACAATAGTGTTGGGACGATTATCGGAATCAGGAATCGGAAAAATCAGAATTTTGAAGGTTATTGGAATTGGGAAAAATTTGTACCTATTTTCCAATGCCAAATACGATTCTTTTAATTGTTTTTTTTTTTCAATTTGATTTTGTTTAAATGGTAGCAATAATAAAAATAATAAATACTTATTGATTTTAAACTACCAGTAAAATTAAAATCCATAGATCAACTTCTCACAAGTGTATTTTAATACTTGAGAAAATACCTACACATTTAATACGTGTTTTTATGGTAATTGGAAAAAATTAGCAACTTTATCTATCTATATATAAAAGTGAACGTGTGTGTGTGTGTGTGTGTGTACATTTCCCTACGCAATAACTCTGTCAATTTAAAGTCTACAGACTCGAAATTTGATATACAGGGTACTGAGATTTGGGAAAATCTTTGTTATCCGTTTTCGGCCAGAAATTTGGCTGTTAAGGGATCAAAGTTCAACGATTTGACCTTTGAGAACTCTACCAAACTCCTCCGCAAATTTTGGGTCTAAACACTTGAAATTTTAGATATAGGTTCCTTGGACGTGGATCTAACTTAATAACTTGATTTGAGCTCCAAACAATAAATGTAAAGGGGTCATAATAGGGGTCAAAGTTTAAAAAATTGACCGCTTTTTTTTTTTTTTTGCTCAACATACACCTCCAAACAACCGGGCAACGCCGGGCTGAAATGCTAGTGGTTAAATATTAAGAGATTTATAAAGAATCAGAATCAGAATCGGTAATTGTATCAGAATCGGGAAAAATATTGGAATCGTCCCATTACGACTACACAACTTACCCTGGATGTACAAAAGGTGTATGAATAGTTTTAAGCATTTCATTACTATAAGACGATGTTGAAAAAAAAAGTTTTTTTGCACCCTAAATAAGGCGCAGTGCCACTTGAACATAAGGAACTACTATTTGGGGCAAAATTTGCAGGGATACTATGTAGGGAGTTGAGCAGCAAAATGTTTGTTCACATTACATTCAAACTTCTGCATGTCAATACAGTTATGGAAGCAGGGACCAGGGAGGGAATTCCAAACTCTAGCAGTTCGAGGGAAGAAATTATTTGAGTAGAAGGTTTTTTTGGCATCTACAATGTAGGGGTGGGATTTTGCTGCTTGGATCTCAACAGTGTATATATGATCTAGAGCTATGGTGTGTCCATGCAAGGTAAGTCGTCGTCAACTGATAATAAGCGGTGACCTATTGAAACTGAAGCTGTGGAGAGACTGCTTCATTTGGAGGTACTTCGATATGTTCTTTGACAAAAAATGGTAATAGACTCGTTCATTGTCTTTGGATTTAACAGGATATGAAGATTGGAAATGATTTAAAATGCCATTCATTATCCTGGCAGTTTGGTGACTGTTTTGTAAACAAGGTAATCTATAGCCACGGCGTGTCCGTGTAAGGTAAGATGTTATCAATCGATAATGACCTTCCTCATTTCAATAAGTTTAGCTTTGATAACTTTGACTTTACATTTCTCAGTGAAGGTCAGAAAAAGAAATAACAACGATCATTATTTTTCCTTGGGTGAGATGATATCTTATTGTGAGTCACTTTTCAACCAAAACTCTTTCTCACCATCTCTCTCCCTCCTCTCTCTTCCTTCTTTGTCATTCTCTCTCACACCTCTTTCTCCTCCTTCTTTTATTTTCTTACTCCTTCTTACTCTCATATCTTTCACTTCCTCCTCCTCGTCCATTTGTCTTTTCACTTTTCCCCTATTCCTCCTTCCCCTTCTTATAACTTTCCTTACACTCCCTCCTTCTATCTCACACTCACTTTCTTTCTTGTTCTTCCTCTTACCCCATTTTTTTCTTCTTTTTCTCTTCTTCCTTCTGCCTCTCACTATTTTCTCTTCCTCCTTCTTCCTCTCTTTCCCAATCCTTTCTTCTCTTCCTCTCTTTTATCTTCCTCCTTCTTTTTCTCTCCTTTCTCTCTTTCTTATTCTTCCCCTCACTCCTCTCTCTTTCACACTCGTTTCTCTTTCCCCTTCTCCCTTTTTCTGCTCACTGCTTTCTCTTCATCTTTCCTTTCCCTCACTTCTTTTTCTTTTATTTTTCCTCCTTCACCCAACTTCCTTCTCCAGTCTGTGTTAAACCTCAGCTAAAATATCACTAACCCAATAACAAATTCGTAACAATATATACGCTGTAAATTTTTTTATTTTAAGGTAAATAAACCAAAGCAACCTACCAATTTATCTACACATTCATTTTGACCAGATATAAAATGGCCGATAAAGTATATGAGGCAGCATTGACGTTTTACCCTTGTGTAAGTGAATAGAATATCTGTTACAATTTCATACTTTAATACAACATTTTCAGATTGGATTATGAACCCACTAACAAATTCGTAACAATATATATATATATATATATATATATATATATATATATATATATATATATATATATATATATATATATAAGCTCCGACTGTCGTTTCGGCAATTGGGTTTCAATCCTAGCTTGAGGTAGTTGCTTGTCTAGCCGCACTGATGAGCTGTAAACCAGCGAAATAGTACTGTATGTGGATGACTATAATGCTCCCTATCTTAGGTTGAGCATATTGGGAAGTGATATACAAATTACCATTAGCATATGAAGCAATGCTCTTTGTGTAAACAAATTGAGCTTAGGTATTTGGACAATGCCAAAACATTGTTAATTCACTGTCCACATAGCAGCAGCCGTATAGCGTAATAGTTAGAAGCTCTGACTGTCGTTTCGGCGATTAGGTTTTGATCCTGGCTGGAGGTAGTTGATTGTCTAGCCACACTGATGAGCTGTGAAACAACAAAACAGTACTGTATGTGGATGACTATATATATATATATATATATATATATATATACAAATGCATATATATGTACATAAATATATATAATACATGCATATATATATATATATATATATATATATTGTTACAAATAATTTTTTTCAGAATATGAAAGATGATATAATTATTTCCAACTCAAACAACGTTGCAGCTCGCAAGAGCCATGACAGCCAACAAACCGGGAGTACAAGACTCGAGTTTTGCCCTCATGTAGATTCATCAGTTAAACACATCCAAACTCAGGATTTGAAACCTGAGCCTCTTGCATGCGAGGTGAGTACTCTGCCACTTGAGCAACCGTGCCGCACACAAGAAAGTCTATTAACTAACACAGACCAAAAAATCCGATCACGCAATGAACCTATTTTGTCTCAAACAAAGGGGTGTAACCATCCAATTAATAAGATCCAAAGCCGATCTCTCACAAGTCAGAATATATATATATATATATATATATATATTTATATATAGTACTTCTAAACAAGCAAAAAATCATTTCAAATAAACCGCGTCAGAGACTTCTTGAATCAGCACTTATCAAGCACAATTAAACAATGTGGAGGTTTCTATAATTTATTGTCATTAATAAATAAACTCCTATTAAAAGAACATAATTTAATTTTAAACACAAGTTAACTCTCTCACACCATAGAAAACAACACCTATAATAATTAATATATATAATCAGTCAATAAATTACATAACGAAAATGCACTCATTTAATTTCAGTTACGCATCCACATTTGAATTATGATGACTATATTTATTCCATAAAGAATATAAATAACATCGTATCTTTTTTAAATATATTAACGGCTATATAACGTTAAAAAATCTTACTTTCTTTCACAATGCTATAACTTTTTTTAATTTCAAACGACTTCTTTCATCATACATTTCATTACAAAAAATATATATTTTAAAATATATATATATATATATATATATATATATATATATATATATATATACACTTGTTTATTGTTATATAAACATGTTTACATCCTGCTGCTACAAACAGCCACTTGTTTTAATCAAACAACAGATATCATCAGGCAGCGACTTGACTATTCAAATGTTCAATGAATAAGATTATGAAGATTATTCATTGAACATTTGAATAGTCAAGTCGCTGCCTGATGATATCTGTTCTTTGATTGAAACAAGTGGCTGTTTGTAGCAGCGGGATGTAAACATGTTTATATAATAATAAACAAGTATTATCAGCTCTTTTTATTGAGCACTATCTAACAACCTCGTTGAATTCACTAGTCCATTACTTTTGAATAAAAAAAACTCTGAGTATGTATATATATATATATATATATATATATATATATATATACATATATATATACACAGCTAATTTTTATTTTGGAGTACATTAATCAAAGCAGCTTGCCCATTCATTTTGTCCAGATTTAAAATGGCCGATAAAGTATGCGAGGCAGTGTTAACCTTTTATCCTTGGATAAGTGAATAGTTGCAGTTTCAACATTTTCAGATTATGAAATGAGATAATATCTGTTGTACACGCTGAACTTTTCCGAGTCAATATTGTTTTATTGCTCTTCAATCATATGCTCAAAATGTGAACCGGTATTGCCAGAACACTTGCATATGTCTTATTTTGGCTTTAATGGTCTGGTCGGCCATATCAGAGAATTATCGTTAGTTATTTAGACGAGACATACACATTTAAATCATGATTTTCTCTAGTCCAGACGAGTGCAGTAAATAAACTTTTAACTCGAAATGACCCCTAATGTACTAATGTATAATGTAAGACACAGAAAAGAAACATTTATAATGCGTACACAGCTTCATTTTCTCATAGAACCACCGACCGCTTTCAATGGATTTTACCGAGTGTGGACCCTGCACAAACGTTTGCTTTCTACGAACGGCCCCCTTACCGGACATGCGCAGAAGGTTTTCAGTGGTCTATTTAGTCATGAAAAACTCCCCCACCCCCACCCCATCACAAAAAAAAGCCAAAGAAAATGCCAAATCGATTTTAAACTCCAAATTGTTACACATACTAAATGACAAAACTTAGAGTAATCAAAAAAGAATATTTATTTCATACAATGTACCATTGTGACAGATGAAGCAACACATTGTCTAAAGAGCACGAAAAAAGTTAAAGAAATTTAGTTTAGATATAAGTCCGATATAAGTTAGCTGTTGATTTCAATTTGTACTTAAAGTAATTCAATGGCTTAAATAGACAACTAAAAACCTTCTGCGCATGCCCGGTAAAGGAGCCGTTCGTGGAAAACAAACGTTTGCGCAGGGTCTACACTCCGCATCAAGTGCCGTTTATTTTCCTAATATTACGCTGTGATGTGGCTTACAAGCGCAGTGCGCTTGTAAGCCACATCACAGCGTAATATAGAAACGTTGATTTAATTTGAATAAAATAAAATACGCACCAAGTGCGCTTGAAGCGCACTTGGTACGTATTTTATTTTATTCAAATTAAATCAACGTTTCTATATCGAACTCACACCATTGACGTTAAATGTTTCTTTGTTGTTTTTGTGCTTATTTTCCAAACAAATTGTGTAGCTTTTTTATTAAAATTTTCGGATCAAGTAAAGAATAGATACCCTGTAGCAGACGACACCGCCTGGCGGTGACAAGCGCACAATTCAACTAACACCGGTGATTCGACCTTGACCTTGACATTGGCACAAGCACATGGTGTCGGGTGTTTGTAAACACGTCAAATAGCAAACATGCTCGAATATTCGCCAACAATTTTTTTTTTTTAAATATATTTACAAAACTTTTGAAGATTTAAATGAAAAAATATATATTTACAAAACATTTTTTTAAGTAAGTAACAAAACGAATGTATTTAATAAATAAAAGATATTTAAATAAATGGGTGTCTTTCTGTGTCGGATTTTTTTCGATCAAGATTGATTTTTATGTACCGTGTGTTTTTGGGGGGGACGGAGGGGGGTTGTATGCGTTTTTAAGACAATTCAATATTTATTTAATTATTCTTTAAAACATTTCAGCGACAATTAATATATTTTTAAAATAATATTTTTAAATATAAACTTTTGACGAATATTCGCGAGCAAGATTTTTTTTTTTTAATAAAAGATATTTAAATAAATGGGTGTCTTTCTGAGTGCGTTTTTATTTAATAAAAATAAAAATTATAAAAAGATTTGGTACTGGTCGCGATTTGAGTTCCCTGCCGAACACCATAAAAAAAACACTGACTTCTCCCTACGCATGAGCAAAGGACATTTATCGCCTTTGTTTTTTATCACTTTTATCGACCTTTTCTTTTTTTTAAAATAGCATTTTATTTTTAAATGACGATGTTTTTATTGTTTATGAATATTAAAAGAAAAATAATTACTAAATATTTATTAATAAAAAAATGGGTGCTAGTGAGTGCACTTATGATCCGCGCTATAGTTTAAATCGTATTTCTACGTTTAATTAAAGTTTAATTTTTTTTTTTATTCAATTGTAAGGTTAAGCTATTCTTAACATGGGAAGGGTGTTTTGTACCTATTCTATACTTGAACCTTACAATTGAATAAAAAAAAACATTAAACTTTAATTAAACTTAGAAATACGATTTAAACTATAGCGCGGATCATAAAGTGCACTAGCACCCATTTTTTTATTAATAAATGTTTAGTAATTATTTTTCTTTAAATATTCATAAACAGTAAAAACGTCGTCATTTGAAAAGAAAATGCTATTTAAAAAAGAGAAGAAAAAGTCGATAAAAGTGACACATAAACAGTAAAAAAATGTCGATAAAAGTGATTAAAAACAAAGGCGATAAAAGTGAGATATTATTAATAAATGTGTAGTAATTTCTTTTATTTCAATATTCATAAACAGTAAAACTTATAAAAAGTCGATAAAAATTCATGATCGTTTAGTTACTATGGCAACTAAAACATGTCCTGGGTTTGTATTACTGTACACATAGATTCGAAAAAGTTGTCAAAAAACAAATATATAACAAATAAATGTTATCAAAGGCAAGATAAGTTACTTTTCTACCAAACTGGATATAATTTTCGTGTTTTTATTCAATTTAACATGTTTATTCAGCTCGAAAAGCATACAGTGTTTAGCGATGTATTGGAAAATTCAAGATGGCGGCCGATTCTCTCTTTAACACGGTAAGTTTGGAAAAAGGTGTATCTTAACGAAACAGAAAAATAGTAAAAATAAATGGAAAAAAAAACAAACAAAAAAACACGACCTACCATAATTTTGTTTTATTTTTCATTTAATGTTTTGATGGCAAACATAATTTTTTATGTAGGGGAAGGGCGAAAATTTACTATAATCATTTTTTTTTTTTTTTTTGCATTTTTTGTTTTCATTTTTGATAGATAATGTTTAACAAACAAAAGCTTTTTTGATTTGAAAAAAAGAAAAAGAAAAAAAAACTAGACGTAACATGGAGACTAACAACACTATGAATTTATTAATGTTAGACAAACAACTGCAGACACCGGAAATTGTTTTCTTTTTTATTACATTTTCATCCCAAACAAAGTACAGTGCCACTTTTATGTAGGAGGGGGGTACTATGCAGGGAGTTGAGCAGTAAGATGTCTGTTTACATTATACTTGAACTTCTGTATGTCAGTACAGTAAGGGAAACAGGAATCCGGAAGGGAATTCCAAAGTTTAGCAATCCTAGGGAAGAAACTATTAGAGTAGAAAACTTTCTTACATCTAAGGATTTCTATTGTGTAGGGGTGGGATTTTGCTGCTTGTCGGGTTTGTCAGGGGTATTAACGTTGAGGGGGATTAGGGCTTATAGTTCGTTGGAGCACCTACTATTAAAATACTCATAAAACAGGCAGAGAGATGCAACATTTCGTTGATGGGACAGTGGTTGAAGCCTAGTTGATAGTGTGGGACGTATTAGGTTGGCGACTGTGTCAAAATGAGAAATTAATTGGATCCCAAAAAGACATAAGACACAGAGCAACGAGCAGACGACTTTCGGATAAATATTGGAAGAAAAAAAAAAACTAGATATTAGACAGAAAGCATAGAGACTAACAGCACTATGAATACGAGCAGTTGATGTCATGTTCTGGGCAAATCTGAGTGAAAGATTAGATGTGCTGCTTTTGAACCAGGTATAAGTACCAACCTTTATGACATTATAACCTTAGCTTCAAAGCTATTTCCTACCTCACTCAAAGCAACATACATAACATACAATCATAACTTGTAGCAATGAGGTCATGTTAATGAAGAAATGAGTGGTTATTTAGAATTTCTCCATATTATAAAACAAAAATACAGAAAAATCTTCATGGTGTACAGAATGAAAAGATCATATTCAAAAAATCATGTAAATGGATCAAGTAGGTTTTCTTTTTAAAATAAAAAATAAAAATCATTTTATAACGATTTTAAGCAATAAATGGAAATCATAGGCATTACCAGGCTGACCTTGCACGATTGAATTATTGTTGAGTTATCTCCTTTTGTTTCTTCAAGATGGCAATGTGATACAGCCCACTTCTCGCTTACTCATAAAATTTGATTCTCTTTATTAAAAATAAAACTACTTGATCAATTATGTGATTTTTTGGAATATGACATTTTCATTTCATCATAGGTATGTAGATCATACAGATTTTAAAAGTTTTTGTTTATTAATATATAGGGAATTCTGGACTAGAACCAAGCAATGCATTTACAAGATGTTATACAGGATAGGGCAAAATGATCTGACACGAGAAAAAAAAATGAAAAAAATATTTTTATTTCACAAATGTATATATAATTCTATTTTGTCTTATATTGTTTGAATAATGAAGGAAGTATTTTTATTTTACAAATGTATATATAATTCTATTTTGTTTTATATCGTTTGAATAATGAAGGAAGTATTTTTTTTTACAAATGTATATATAATTCTATTTTGTTTTATGTCGTTTGAATAATGAAGGAAGTATTTTTATTTTACAAATGTATATATAAGGTTATTTTGTCTTATGCTGTTTTAATAATACAGGAAATGTTTTTATTTTACAAAAGTCATTTTGCTTAAAAAAATATGTCAGTTGAGTTTCATTTTGATGCTGGCTGAAATTGGTAACTTATAATAAAATCATAAGTACAGGATCATGTCTGCTAAGACCAGAGTGCACACAGGACTTTACACTGGACTTACAAACTTGTTCTTGATAAATTGATGGTTGCATATAGTTAAATTTGGGCTCGCTTTTTTGCATTAATACAAATCCTTATTAATCCCCTACTGTGTAATGAATAAATACTACAATACTTTGTTTGCTGCACCTTTTCATAACAAAGATCCACACAAAATTTCAGCCAGATTAG
Organism: Euprymna scolopes; assembly: GCF_053919585.1. NCBI lineage: Eukaryota > Metazoa > Mollusca > Cephalopoda > Sepiida > Sepiolidae > Euprymna > Euprymna scolopes. The sequence continues at coordinate 19,606,721 of NC_136513.1, read as the reverse complement.
CCCAATAGTTTCTGATAAAAATTGGAACAGACAAAATGAAGTATTACATACACACATATATAGGGTGGGGCATAAACACTATTACAAAATAAAACTCAGCTTTTGCCAAACAAAATAATCTATATATCTATAAAAGTGAACGTGTCTGTGTGTGCGTGAATGTGTACATTTTCCTACTCAATAACTCTGTCAATTTTAAGTCTACAGACTCGAAATTTGATATACAGGGTACTGAGATTTGGGAAAATCTTTGGGATCCGTTTTCGGCCAGAAATTTGGCTGTTAAGGGGTCAAAGTTCAACGATTTGACCTTTGAGAACTCTACCAAACTTTTCCACCAATTTTGGGTCTAAACATTTGTAATTTTCGATATAGGTTCCTTGGACAGGGATCTAACTTAATAACTTGATTTGAGCCCACAAGAATAAATGTTAAGAAGTCATAATAGGGGTCAAAGTTAAAAAAATTAATCGCTTTTTCTTTTTCCTTTTTTTTTTTTGCTCAACATACACCTCCAAACACCCGGGCAACGCCGGGCAACACCGGGCAACACCGGGCTGAAATGCTATAGAAAATGATTAGTACATACTGAATCCACATCTAAAATTTCAAGTGTTTAGACCCAAAATTGGCGAAGGAGTTTCGTAGAATTTCCAAAATCTCAATACCCCTTATGTCAAATCTCAAGTCTGTAGACTGAAAATCGACAGAGCAATTTGGTCAGGAAATGTACACACACAAACAGACACACAGACAATTTCACTTATATATATATACAGACACGGTCAATGAGCACATATTGCATGTATGCTTTTATCTATGTGTGTTATAATGTCTGTTCACATTACATTTAAATATCTCCATATTATTACAGCCGAGGAAATGGGGAGGGAACTCCAACGACAAGGAGTTTGAGAAAAGAAACTATTAGATTAGAAAATCTCCTGGCATCTAGGGATCTGTACAATGAAAGGAATTTGCTGCTAGAGGTGGTACAAGTGTACTAAGTTTGTCGGAGCACATTCTGTGGAAGTACAGGGTGGAATGATAAAATTGTCACCATAGAAAAGACGACGATTCCATTTCTGTTTGATGAAAGTCGGTTTTCTTTTTTTGTTGCAGAAAATCTACTAGTTGGCTAGTTGTGTACAAATCCCAAGAGTGGTAGGAGCCTTCTATAATGTCTAAAAGTGACACACAATGTTCAACAAGTAAGATCGGAGATGTGCTGCTGAACAACTCATGCTCTCTACCAATCCAAATTATGACAACAGGGGCATTGCCAGCAACCTCAAAATACATCGCTGAATTGCCACGAATAACAGGAACAACCCAGCAGTGTGAATACAACTACATCAACAGAATGTCGGAATTTAACAAACAAGTGTGCACACATATGGAAGTGGAACCTCGGGTTAGGGTTCAATTGGTGTCCATTAGAAAATCTTGAAAAAAGACGAACCTTTAAAAAAAAAAAATGTATCGATGTGTTCTATAATAATGCGCTGAAAAAAAAAATTGAGGGCTTGCCGCTTTCATATGCCGCTCGTTCAAATATGGCTGGCAGTGATTTACATGGCAAATTACAGATTTTTATATCGCGAAAACTATTTGACTGTGCTAATTTTTCCTGCGATATCGTTTTTAGCATACCCGAAAACCTATAAAAGTCGTCATTTTATTGAAAACTTGTAAGGTGTCTTCAGTTGGAATAATGGAGCACTTTGACCTTTTTTAAAACTTTCAACACAAAATTTTAAATCAGCAAAATCTTTTGCACCAACTTAATATTATCAGCAGCTACAGCATAATTTTAATGTGAAATATGAAATATAAAAATGATGTCTTATTAGTTTCATGCAGGTCTTGTTTATCCTCAACTACAACTATGCAAGGTTGAGGATAGTGTAGTATATATTCGTTTGTCATGATCCTATTTTCCCAAGCATTACCTCCTCTTCCTCATCGTTTAAAAAGGTAATATAGTATATGTTCGTTCATTAAATATACTGGCAAAAATATGTGACAATTAGAGCATATTCTGCTAGTTAATATAAAAAGAAAAAAAAAAAATCCAACTCAAGGGGAATAATCCACAATTTTTTATTTAATGTTTATCTTTAAAAGTATTAGGTTGGTGCAAAAATAATGTTTTTTTTTTATCATATATATATGTATATATATATATATATATATATATATATATATATATATACACGTAAAAAAAACAACAATTTTTGCACCAACCTAATATAACATTTTTATTAATAAAAAATAAAATTCTTTGACAAAAATCAAAGAAAATTTTTTGATAAGAAACAAAACAAGCAACTTTTATAGATAGACTAGAGAGGGGTACCCGGCGTTGCCCAGGTGTTTGTAGGTGTGTGTGAAAAAAACCTGTAGCCTAAAATGTTAAAAAAAGCAGGTGCCCGTGAAAAAAAAACGAAGCCTTGACAACGCGCAGTTGGAAAATAGTAAAGTGTGAAAAAAAGACAGGTGCGCGTTTTTGATTGACGTGATGGCCATAGATATTCAGCAGTTACCATTTTGTGCGATAGGTATTCAGCAGTTACCATTTTGTGCGGGACAGTTTTTAATGAGGTCAATAAATCGGTTTGTTTGTTTTTAAAAACCCGCTCCCTGTTTATTAGGGGAAGTGTCTCGTCTTGAAATGAAAGCTACCGTCTGATATGACGAAGTCGACATTGACCAAACGTTACTTAGCTCTCTAGAGACCCCTGGCTTTCGGCCAGTGATTAGAGTCGACTTTGTTTATACCGAAAACCGAATGTAACGCGTTCCGATGCGGGAAATGTGGAATAATTAACGTTTGAAAGTCAATAAAATTAAATAGACATGCGAGCTCCGTGGTTAAGTGTGAGATATTACAATTTATAGATGATATAAAAAGTTTTAAGAAGTTGTGAACCGAGCGAGCGCTTCTCTAAAAGAAGCCTTTTGTGGACATCGAGGAAAAGCGTACATACATACATACATTTTCGCTTTTATATATATAGATAACAAATGTAAGAGTAGAAATAATCTATATATTAATAGGATAGCTTGTGTGTTATTTATTTTTTGTGTCATGCTTACATCCGAGTGACTGTCATTTAATTGTTATGGACTTCCATTTCTTGTAATAAATAATTTTACTAAGAATTTTTCATAAGTTTTGGTTTTGGTTAAAGCTGAAGGAACTCAAGTTATATATATACATATTTCTTTTTCATAAGTTTTGGTTTCGATTAAAGCTGATGCACCCAAGTCATATGGATATATTTTTTTTATTTTTGAAAGCACAACTTTATAATATGTAAAAATCGATAGAACATCAACTCTATAATAATATATACAAAATCCGCAAGAATTAAAATATATTTAAGCATACTTTACAACCTGGCTACACTGGGAATCCCTGCTAGCTTAGATAAACACTTCTTCAGTTTTAACAAACGTGCTACAATAATATCAGTGTCTCCATTTATGCGGAACATCTACAGAATGCCAACGTCAATATATTACATATGAATGAGTCCCCCTGTGGAATTTCCACAGATCCCGCTAGTATAACATTACCGGTGTTAGAAGCATTGCATATATTTTGAAATTAACAATTATGTATATAAAATATGTTTGTAAGGCTAGAAAACAACGCATATCTTATTTTTTTTATAAACAAATTCATTTGTTTATTCAGATATCTTGATAAACATCTTTGCAGTGAAAGTCTTATTTTTTCTCTTTTTTCTTGACCACATGGTGAAATCCGCATGTAAGAGAAGAGTGTTAGTCTGCAATACTTAATGCAGGAAACATTTCTAGAATTCATTTTGTGCAGCTAACGCGACACCCTGCTGATGACTGCTTTTGAAAATCATACTGTTATAAGACTTGCAGACTAACAATCTTACACGTGAATTCCATTATATGGACAAGAAAAAAATATATATATATTTGTTTATTATAAATAATTTGAATTCATTTGTTGGATAATGGTAAGTACATCAGCTAGTGTTTATTTGATTAAAAATATGTGCTGGAGTAATTAACAAGATAAGTCATAAATAGGATGTATTGCAGACAAAGATCAGCAGGTTTAAAAGGTATTTATAACTAAAAATATTATGTACACACTTTTAAAAAAAAATTTTTTTTTTTTTTTTTAATCATCACAGAATTCTTCTTCATCACTGAAATAAGAGTCTTTTTTATATTTCCTTTTCTTTGGTTGGCTTTCATCTTGAGAGGAGCCAGGATGTGCTTTCAGCTTCTCTAATTCAGCCATTTGATACTGAAAGAAGAAAGAAAAAATATATTAATTTCTAAATGTCAGGGTTTGTTGCATTCAATATAATAATTAGATACACAAAAGTTTTTCTCTGTACACATGGTTTGAATAAATGTGGAGTCTTCTTCAAAGAATGGATGATAACTCCATCTACTGTTCTTCGGAATTGCATTGGGTTCAAAAGCAGTGCTCTGGCATAAAGGCCAGATTAGTGGATGATATTAAATTTGTGTGTTCATGTTGTAAAAACTGTGCTTCTACTCCTGATTAAATCAACTTTGCAATTGGTGACGTATCTTTAGAAGTTGTCTTTGGAAACATGGTAAGCAACAGTGGAGGGTGTACAGATGCTATCACAATCAGGATACAATCCACATGGAAGAAAATCCATTAATCCCATGGAGGGGTGTCTCCAACAGAACTGCTGTTCACAGACGACACTGCTCTTCGTGGCTTAGTGGGGGATGCCCTTTTCTCTACCCTGCAACCTCTCTCCCACAGAAGAGATGTTGCGAGCCTATTCTTGTTTTATCGTGATTTCCATGGCAGGTGCTCGTCTGAACTCCAATCTCTGGTCCCCCCTCACCAATCTTTCATAAAAAACACCCATCTAGCTGAATCCACTGTGAAAAATTTCCCCCACTCTATATCTGTGCCTAAATCAAAATGCAGATTCCATGAACAAAGCTTCTTTCTTAGAACTGCACGCCTGTGAAACTCTGTTCCGTCTGCCTGCTTCCCACCGGACTACAACTTGGATGTGTTCAAGTCCAACGTTAACAAATTCCTAATGAACCGCCCCCTTAAGTAAACACTTCATCAAATCTCCACACTAACGTAATGTACTTGCAATAACCCTTATATCTGAGTGGCTTCCAGGCCTTGATAAGTGGTGATCACTGTGTAAAAAAAAAAAAAAAAAAAAAAAATCAAAGAGCTCATTCCGATTCTGACCAACAAGACATACCCCTGAAGTCCCATGGACAGGCCTTTGTTTCTGGTGTTCGAGGAGTCATGCTTCCTGCCATCAAAACTTGAGCTGTCACTGTAGATGATATGAGCAGGCTTGTGGAAAATGACAATGCCATGGTCAGACAGATTTGCTCTTCAAAAATTATAGATAAGAGATACATGATCAATGTGAGAGAACATCTTGGAATCTCCTTTTTGAAAATTATCCTGAAGTGTGGAAGCTTGAGATTGTCAGAGACAAATACTGCAACCAGCCAAAGAAGCGATGGCTGGATAATATGAAAGCTGACCTCCACGCTCTGGTCAATAAGGGTAATGCCTGGAGAGCAACTATCAACACCAACAGTAACATGGTAAGATGGTGTCTAACCGCAGCAGCTGGGAACAGAAGACATCAAACTCTGCAGTAATAGTAGTAGTAGCACTTAAAACAATGTTCAAGGTTAAAAATATCCAAAAGTTAAAACCATTGAATTTTTCAAGGTCGTTGATAGTGCTCAATAAAAAGAGCAAGATATTATTTTATTCAATTTAGGTAAACCAAATTACTATTGGTCGCAACAATAAATCTACTGTCTCAGTTCAAAAAAGATTTTATCAGGCGACAAAAACAGCTTCTGGTCTTAGTCGACCACAAATAGTAATAAATATCTATAGTATCAATAAATAGTAAAATGAATATAAATAAATAAAAAGTATATATATATATATATATATATATGTGATAATCAGCACGCGTTCCGATGGGAAACTGTTCAACCTTGCAAGACTGAAGGCCAAGTCCAAGACCAGGAAGAAGCTGATAACAGAACTTGTTATGGGGTTAAATGGTAATAAACGAAAGGAACACGGAATTTTTAGGAATGAAACATGTATTCACATATATTACAGGCAAAGACAGGTTGAGAGTACCATTCCTCAACTGTGGGCGTTTGCACACGCCAAGCTTGGTCGTGTGCCAATCTCAGACTCCCAGGCACCGGTCTCAATACCGGAAGTGATGTCACTAGATGAAGTGACGTCATGAGATAGTCCATCAATCCCATGGAGGGGCGTCTCCAACAGAACTGCTGTCCACAGACGACACTGCTCTGATAGCTCACAATCAAGTTCAGGTGCAGAGGATAGTGGATTCTTTCTCTCAAACAGGTAAGAAGATCGGCCTACAAATCAACATAGGGAAGACAGAAGTGATGTATCAGGCTTCACCAGATAACAACTACCCCAAGAGCTTATAATAACAATAAACGGCAAGGTGCTAAAAGTTGTTGAAGACTTCAAATATCTTGGAAGCACTCTAAGCACTGATAGTCATGCTGACAAAGAAATAAGCTGCTGAATCCAAAGCCCATGTGCCTCCTTTGGTAAGCTAGAAAAGCAGCTCTGGATAAGGATAAACACAAAGTGCAGAATCTACAAAGCCGTCGTCCTGTAATCCTTACTGTACTCAACAGAGACCTAAACTCTGTATAGAGAACAGATAAGGCAACTGGGAGCTGCCCTGCAGAGACACCTGAGAAGGATTATCAAGATCAAATGGAGTGACTATGTATCAAATGTGGAGGTTCTCAGGAGAGCAAACCTAGAAAACATGGAAGCTACATTTGCTACTATACAACTATGATGGACTGGGCACATTGTTAGATTGGAAGACAACTGAATCCCAAAGATGATCTTCTATGGGGAATTGGAAAAAACGTAACAAAGCGATACCTGAAGGCGATGAACATCAATTTCAAGAGTTGGGAGGAACAAATCAAAGAAAGGAGTAGCTGGTGGAACAGTCTCCACAAAGGGAAGAAAGAAATAAAGAAAAAGATTGGAGAAGCCTTCAGGTTCTACAAGTAAAACGTTTGTACAAAATAGGAACAGTTTAACTCGGATATAAGAGATCCTGATATAAGAAAAACAGATATAAGATAGATTTTGCCTGGTCCTAAATTAAAGCCTGTGTTAATGTACAGGGTAACCCGGATGTAAGAAACACTAATAAATATATATATATATATATATATATATATATATATATATATATCATTCAAACACTATTGATGATACAATCCCGGCATCCACATATGCAGTGCCTGTGACCGGACGTATCACACAGAAAGAGGACTATCCCAACACCGAAAGATAAAGCATAGAGGCCCCAAATAGTCATCGTCAAGACTGACGGACTGCATGATGATGATGATGATTATAGTGATGAGTAGTAAGATTGTACATCTAAAAACACAAATAGGTGTTAGACTCCTAAAATTCATACTAGAATTGTCCGCAAAGACGTAGTGAATAAAGTACTTGGTAAAATTCAGTTGTAAGTTACACTCTTCTGGAGGTTAAAGGTTCAATCCTCAGTGTGAATGACACTCAAAATATAATTGTGATTTACTTAGGACATCTACCACAATCAAAAAAAGAATAAGAACTTCAACTGACATAAGCCAAAGGAAGAAAAAGGACAGATTTCGGTCAACACCGATTTGACCATGGCCTTTGCACACATAAACGACCTCTGTAAACAAATATAAAATAACCATTGCTTTGCCGATTTTTGCAACCAAGATTTATTTTTATGTAAAGTGCATTTTTTTCTTATATATATATATATAGTTATATTATTTATAGGACATTTTGTGGAGATTTTCCCTACATTGAAAACCAACGTAAGAATTGAGAATTATGTACTTTTAAATTTTGCTTGTTTATACTTGTGACTTACAGATGTGATTTTATTATGCAAAAAAAAATTGCTTCAGTCTAGAAGGATTTCTTCTTCACTGACCACTGACAGGAGAAATCAGTGTCCTAAATTCTCAATTCTTACATCCTTGTTTCTTGATCTATTTTTAACTACATTACTGGAGCCTTGTGTGAGAAATGCCCATAGCCCACTCAGGAATATTGATCACCTAGTTATATTGGTAGATACCACCCTTAACTTTAGACCCCAAGCTGTTATTCAAAATGATTAGATACTCTAAAAAGGCTGGTTGGGAATCCATCAGAGAGGATATTTACAAAATTTATAATGGTGTAGTAAATAATGGGGAATCAACAATTCCTCCACTATCCAACAACTATGGTGTCACATGCGTTCCCACTAGTGGTGGGTGATCTATAGATTTTAGGTTTACTGGTAGTTTAAAATAGATATTTATTATTTTATTATTACTACTAGTGTTTTAAACAAAATCAAATCTAAAAGACAATTAAAGGAATCGTTTTTGACATCAGAAAATAGACACAATTTCCCCAATTCTGATACTCTCAAAGTTCCAATTCCATTTTGATTAATCGTCCCAACACCAATATATCATTCAAACACTACAGTGTTTGAATATATGGTTAAGCGGCAGTTTTAGTCATTTAGGACTGCTTTAAAGCTTCACTGCTCACTCATTTTTCGACCAAATTCCAAACAATTATTACAGTTTATAGATCACCTCAGTTATATTGTGAAAAAAAATTTTCAATTTTCATTCAGTAAAACAAAAATTATGAATTTTCTGGTGTTCAAAAAATATGTAAGGTGGCTTAGTGGGGGATGCCCTTTTCTTTTCCCTGCAGCCTCTCTCCCACAGAAGAGACGTTGCGAGCCTATCTTTGTTTTATCATTATTTCCATGGCAAGTGCTCGTCTGAGCTCCAATTTCTGGTCCCTCTCACCAATCTTTCACAATAAACACCTAGCTGAAACCAGTGGCAAAAATTTTCCCCACTCTTTATCTGTGCCAAAATCAAAATGTAGATTCCATGAACAAAGCTTCTTTCTTTCTTAGAAGTACACGCCTGTGGAACTCTCTTCCGTTTGCCTGTTTCCCACCTGCTACAACTTGGATGTCTTCAAGTCCAAGATAAACAAATTCCTGATGAACCGCCCCCTTAAGTAAAACACTTTATCAAATCTACAATACTAAAGATTACTACGATACTATCCCATTGATTACTGTACACGCAATACCTCTTATCCCTGAGTGGTTTCCGGGCCTTGATAAGTGGCGACTACCATGTAAGAAAAAAAAAAAAGGTGGTAAGCAACGTTTTTTATGACTGGTTTCCATAGCAACCAAGTTGCTTCAGCGACTATTGTTGCTGCTAATTCATTGCTGTCGTGAAAAGAGAAGTAACAAGTGAAACAGAGAGAACGAAAGCGTGAAAGGGAGATAATTGGGGGATTTTATTGAAAGCAGACGAGTGCCGTACATTGTTATTACATATGTGTTTATAGGGGCAAAAAAAATAAGACTGAAATTAAACAAAGAACAAGTGAATTTATTGGAATCCTGGAAAAATCCTGGATTACAATAGAAAAGAATTTCCTTTTTTAAATTCAATTTATAACATTATATAATCAATTCTTAATGCTGCAATATTTTAAGTTATAAATTTATAATATTTTTTACTAGAATATCTTGTCCTTTTCCAGTTTTAACAACTAGTTCTTTACTTTTCCATGTTTAAGCTTAACCATATTACTTTTCATGCTCGCATTTTTCTATTGTAATATATATATATATATGTGTGTGTGTGTGTGCAGTCAGCACCAACCCTATTCAGGGTTTAACCGGCTTCCTCCAAAGGAGGAAGTTTCATGGGAGTATGAAATTCACAAGCGGCCCCCAGTCGCATGTATATCCCCATTAGGGGAGATGACATTAGGTTTTTGCAACTTTTTTGCAGGGAGGTGTCGACGTGCTTCTACATACAGCACCTGGACTTCCCAAATTGGTCACCCATTTTAGTAATGACCAGGTTCCACATTGCTTAACTTCAGTGATCTGACAGGAACCGGTGTGTCAACATGATTATATATATATATATATATATATATATATATATATATATATATATATATATATGTGTGTGTGTGTGTATGTGTGTGTGTGTATATATGTGTGATTATGCTGTATATATAATATATACATAATATATATATATATATGTCTCACCTGGTAATTAATAGCAGCTGACAGACTGTCTTCATTTTCATCATTACTGTCTTCATTTTCATCTCTGAAATAAAGTATTATTTCTTTTTAATAAAAGAAAACATTTCTCATTAAAAATTTGTAAAACAACAACAGAATACAGCTATACAAGTTTAACAAGTTTGGGGGGGTAGCAAAAAAAAAAATGCAAATCTTTTCTGTTAAAAAGTGTCAAAATGAATGATTGAATTAAGTAATAATTTTCACTTCTATTCATGGAATGTCACTTCTCAGAATATAACTTTTTTCAATATTTTCATTTGTTGATGTCTTCATTAAACTGTACCAGTACTTTACTGTGATATTCGTTTTCAGCATATTCAGTACTGAATATATTGTAAATGCCTTTGATTTTCCACCAAAAAAAACTTTCTCATATATTTTTTTCCTACATATTTTCAAATTTCTGCCAACCAGTGACGCATTATGTTTATCCTCTGATGAAAAAGTTTATCTTTGAAAATCCATGAATTAAGGATCTTTCACGGTTATAATTCCTTATTTAATAATATCAAAAATGTTAAATTTATACAAAAAAATAAAGCAAGAATTACAAGAATATAATCATTGTCAAATATCTTTATAAATTATTAGATTAATACCACAATGAATTGAACATGTTAACATGCTGAAAGAAATAAATGGTAAGATGAACAACTACTTGGAATTTGGAATATAGACTTTTGTCATTTATTTGGCTTTTCTTTACAGTTAAGATAATATGCATTGTGATGTTAATTTAATTTGTATATGCTCTGTAGTAATATTTTACATAGATCGAGCTTCACATACAAAAGGACTGATATAAATAAAGGGTGAAATATAATTGAATAAGCATATTTTTTCGGGCCAGAAGCAGAAAAGGAAGTAATGAGTTCTGGTTAATGTGGAGGAAACCCTTCATATCAGACAATTGCTAATTTTGGACCCTGCCAGAGTGCCCCCTTGGGGGAGCTGGTTTTTCCTCCCCACATTAAAAAACGGCCTAGTGCCTAATTTGCTCAGTGGGAAAGCAAATAAATAAAAAAAAAAACCACACACACATTATATATATATACATATATCTGTCTAGCCACACTGATGAGCTGTGAAACAGCGAAACAGTACTGTATGTGGATGACTATATATACACACACACATATATATATATATATATATATATTGTGATACATTTATGAAAATGTATAATAGATTATTTTATGGATTTTTAGCCGAGAGGAGATATATTTTATTTTTACTGTATTTTATTTACTTTGTTATTTTGCGCCAAAAAGGTCCATTCTCATCTGCTCGTTCACATTTTGTAAACAAAACAGAAAAAAAGGCCTGCGAGCAAGAAGAGGAGGAAGAGACAGAGATATTGTGAACGAAGGGTGGAAGAGGAAAGAGAAAAGAAAGCTCCTAGACAAGAAAAAGAAGAGAGAAAAGATAGAAAGAAATAAACCCTATAGAGAGAGAGACAGGCCGTATATATAGAGAGATAGGCCGTATAGAGAAAGAGATAGGCTGTATATATAGAGAGATAGGCCGTATAGAGAAAGAGATAGGCCGTATAGAGAAAGAGATAGGCCGTATAGAGAAAGAGATAGGCCGTATAGAGAAAGAGATAAGCCGTATAGAGAAAGAGATAGGCCGTATAGAGAAAGAGAGAGATAGACCGTATATAGAGAGAGGGGCCTGAAAAAAGTTGTCAATAGTCAGTGGAGCTTTGCGCTCCGAAGCGGCAGGCCGTAAGAGGTGAAGGTGGAGGCAGCAAAGGAGGAAGGTGACATTGGCAGTGCGATATTGCTATAAGCAAAGACAGCGGTGACAGCCAAAATCTGTTTTGATCTGTGGTCAAAGTTAGAATATTGACTGAAGAAAAAAATGAACCCAGCGAATGAAGGATCAAAAGAGCAGTGAAATATTAACTATAGATCAAGAACTTCGATGAGCTTCAGAAACGAAGACTTGAAGCAATTAACACGCATGCACGTAATTAAACGTAAACAATCCAAAGGACAGAAATATGAAAACTAACCTGCGCGCGTAATCAAATATAAACAATTTACAGGAAAGAAATATATATAAAATAAAGAGACAAAAGAAAGGACACATTTCACAAAGGACATTCAGTGAGTTTTTCAACCAAAACTTTCATCTAACATCTCTCTCTTATCCTAGAATCTGTATTTAATTAAGCAGACGATTTCTTGTCTTTGATATGAACATTGACTGTGTTACGTGTGGATTATATATTTTTCTCTCGGTAGAATTTGAATAACATGAAATCATTTCATTTAGTTAGACATATTTAATTTTCTTGAATTGAATTGAATTTTATTTATTTTTAGGTAAATAAAATTTTGTTAATTTTTCAATGATACTTGTCCTCGTTACTTCTTATGTGATCTTGTTGTCAAGTACATTTCTTTTTATTGTTGTCTTCGAGACGGTTATCCCATTCCCATAACGCATTTTTAAGGAACCTGGGAAATTTTTTTTTTTTATATATCTCGTTAGGTCACCCATCTCTACCATCCCCAGTAAGGCTGGGATACGTCGTAAGAAAATATATATATATATATATATATATATGTACAGGGTGATTTTTATAGGCAGTGAACTTTAAATTGACAAATCCATTTCCTTGAATTGCAGATTTAGCAACTATTGATTATTTTGCGTTCAGCTTGGTTTGGTAATTCATCATATGGTTTCAGCAGAACAAAGCCACATGCCACACAGCGCAAAATATAATCATTTTACTGAGAGAAACATTTGATGAACTAATAATTTCACAAAATCGATCCAATTTAACCACATGAGATTATTTTCTTTGGGGATATATAAAACGCCATGTCTAAGCTGACAAACTAGACATAATAGACCACTTGGAAGACAACATTCGACATATTACTGCCGAAATAAAGTCTAATTTAATGCAGGAGGTTTGTGAAAATTGGATCTTTAGATTATTTCATATACGCCAAGCCACAAGGATCATATGCCCAAAACTGTATTTAGTTTATAAACACCGAAAATTGACCTTTTGAATAAATCATATGTTTGTATAATAAAAATATGTATATGTGATTTATTTTAATTTAAAGTTTGAATCCTATAAAAATAAAATTTTTAGTATATGAACACAAAACAAAGATTAAAAGACATTGTCTGAATTGCTGTGTCAAAGACATGTACTCACAAAGGTTTCTTTTTTTTCTTTTTAACAGGTTGTTCTCTGTCTCCAAGAAGATTGTTTGGACATTTGTAACTTAAGTGACCTTCTTCCTGAAAATTTTGCATAGAAAGATTAAAAATTAGAATGATAATAGATGACTCTTGACCCTTTGGGCCCAAACTTGGTACACTGTACATTAGATTAAAAAAAATGAAAAAAAGAAAAATAAGAGAAAGGAAAGCAAAGATTTTGATTGTATGACCATCTTGAAAGAATGGATGAGAGTTCTCTGAGTTAGTAGATGTAGAACAGTTGAGGTAGCAGGTTCAGTTCATAAGGAAAGGCCAAGGAAAACATGGGAGAAAGTGATAAAAATTGACTTAAAAAAGAAAAAGGAATAAATGAAAACCTGGATAGAGGTAAGTTAGTTTGAAAGTCAATTTCTTAAAGCAATGTTTGCCAGCATGTAAAAGGGGCGTTAAACTGATGATGATGATGATGATGAACATTTAACTTAATATTATGATGATGATGATCATCATCACCGAGTATTAAGTTGGTGCAAAAATAATGTTGATTTTTAATGTTCAACTTCAAAAGATCATAATTCCTTTCATAACAAACTTTATTAATCGAAATAAAAACCATTAGAATCAACACATTTTTGCCGAGAAACAAGCTAATATATCCCATTATCATAGAAATCCAAAGTTCTGGAATCTCTGAAATCATTGAAGGCCGATTCGGCATCATCTCTGCTTTTGAAGCATTTTTTGTGCAGGAAGTTGTTGAGATACTTGAAAAAGTGATAGTCGGTGGGCAAGAAGTCCGGTGAATATGGCGGATGAGGCAGAGTCTGATAGTCCCATTCGATCAACTTCTGCAGGGTCAGTTGAGCAACATGTGGGCAAGCATTGTCATGGAGGAGAATTGGTCTTTTTATATTGACCAATCTCGGGCACATACATTGGAACTTCTGGTGCATTTCATCAATTTGTCGACAGTACTCCTCTGCGTAATCGTTTTGCCCAGATTCAAGAAGCTGTGATGGATGAGATCAGCTGCAGATCACCAAACAGTCACCATAACCTTTCTTTGGTGCAATTTCGGCTTTGGGAAATGTTGTAGAGCAAACGTGGCCAGTTGTCGTAGAGGATCCACTTCTTATCACACGTCACAATCCACTCAAGAAATGGGTCGTTTTTGTTGTGCAGAACGAGCATAGAAGACACCTCAAAACAACGAGTTCTTTGATTATCGTTCAATTCATACGGCACCCATTTATCCAACTTTTTTTACTTCCCCATTTGCTTTAAATGGTAAACGACTGTCGAGTGGTCAACCTTGAGTTCAGCAGCAACTTCTCATGTGGTTTTGCAATGATCGGCTTCAATTAAGGCTTTCAAATGTTCATTACCAACCGCAGTCGGCCGTCCACAACCGTCTTCATCTTTGAAGCTTTCGTCACCATTGTGAAATTTCTTGAACCATCATTGTGCCACACATTCATTAGTGGTTTCTGGGCCAAACACATCATTGATATCACAAGCTGTCTTTACAGCTTTTCAGCCTAGTTTGAACTGGAACAAGAAAATCGTACAGATTTGAATTTTGTCCATGCTGTCAAAAAGTCTGCAAAAAAATTAATAAAGAGATTGAGAACGGTAACGAATAACATGATTAGATAGAGCGAAAAACGCACTTCAAAATGGTATATAAAATGGCTATATATATCAATGGATTAATTCA
This sequence comes from Euprymna scolopes, assembly GCF_053919585.1. Classification (NCBI taxonomy): domain Eukaryota; kingdom Metazoa; phylum Mollusca; class Cephalopoda; order Sepiida; family Sepiolidae; genus Euprymna; species Euprymna scolopes. The sequence goes on along the minus strand of NC_136513.1, from coordinate 19,591,553 downwards.
AAAATCTATAATATAAATCTCACCTGTCTGTTCAAATGTATGTATGCTTGTATGTCTCACAAAATCTTTCGACAGATGTGACGGATTTTCACAAGATCAGTATCATTTTGAAGCTCAGCCCTTCGGGTGACAAATATAAAAAAATTGGCAAAAAACATTAACATTTTTCACTCACAACTGGGCACTTTTCTACAGGGAAGGGTCGCTTTTTTTGCCAATATTTTCAAAAGTCAGCACGTCTTTTCGATTGTCTAGCCTTAATTTAAACCTATGTCACTTCCAGTTTGGCAATGGGTGCAACAGCCAACACGTCACGTTTTTTTTTTCACTTTCTTTTCCGCCTTTGAAGTACGGGTTCAAGTCAGCCTGCCTACTACCACATTTTTTTTTTTTGCACTCGCAATTTTCCTTTTTTTTCTTTTTCTTTTTACACACACCTCCACTTTCTTTTGCGCCTTTGTGTCAAGGGTTCAAGCCTGCCTGCCTACTACAACTATTTTTTTGTTTTGCTCAACACACACTTCCAAACACCCGGACAACGCCAGGCACCCAGGCTAGTCATATATAAAAGTAACATATGAGAAAACGATATTGTTTTTTCGTCAACCTAATAAATTTACTAAATTTAACTTTTTAATTTATTATCTATTTTCTTCAGTTAAACTTATGCATCATTGCTTTTCTGTAAGCTTTTGACAAAAGTGCTTATTTACTCGTAGGATTAAACCTATTTTCAAAACAAACATACAAAAAAATCTTTAATAAAAAGCCTTATGATGTACGTACCTGTCATGGAAAAAAGATGTCATATTCCAAAAATCATATAAATCGATGAAGCAGTTTTTTTGTTTTGTTTTTTTTTAACTAAGAAAATAAATTTTTATGACAAAGTGAGATGTTTCGAACCGCCATGTTTTATAAATAAAGGGAAGACAACTCAATTTGAACTATTAAGATCAAAATCAGCCTTGTAACAACTACAATTTCCTATTAAAATCACTAAAAATCATAATAAAATAATTTTCTATACAAGAACAAAAACTACTTGATCAATTTACATGATTTTTGGAATATCTTTGTTCCGTGACAAGAACGTACATCATAAAGGTTTTTCTGCAATTTAGTTTTTTTTTTAAATAGGCTTAATTCTAAATAAGCATCCCAAATTATTTCATCATCATCATCATCATATTCAGTTTGATGCCCATTTTACATGTTGGCATGTGCTGGACAGCTTTGTAGAAGTTAAAAATGTGTACATACACAAAAAAAAAAATCAAAAGCCCAACTTCAAACCCAATTTTCAAACCAATATGCAAATTATTTAACCTTGTGGCTGATATTGCATACACATAAGAAATATATACATAAAAAAAAGATGGCGTGTCAAAAGGCAGACAGCTCCTATAACTTTCACAATGCCAACTCTAAAAAAAGTTTGTTTCTCAAAATATATTAACAATTCTTCCAAATCAAATCTTATCAATTAAGTAATCTGACCCAAACAATACCAACGTTACTCTGCCCTGGAAGGAAAATTTCTTCTTGTTTTATCTCAACAAGAATTTGCATAAGTGAATTTTGTTATCACACAAAAATAACTAGATGCAAAATTTAGTATGGCCGAGAAATTTTACATTAAATTTTCAGGCAAAACTTGCAGAGAATGCGCTGTTTTACAGTTGTTGTAAAAATGGAACAAAAATTTAAATTTCGTTGTTTAAAATTCTGTATATTTTTCCATTATGTCAAACTTACCTATCACATTTGACAGGTCAACTTTATAGGTTTTCAGGTATGCTGATGAGGTTTGGGTGTCTATTCCAAAAACCGTTCTTAACATGGGGAGGTTGGAGTGTTTATCCGTTATAAGTGTACCCGAAACCTATAAAAGTCAACATTTCCAATGTAAACAGCAAGTTGGACTTATGTAAAAAAAAAAAAAAAAAAATACCAAAAAGGTTATACCAAATTGACTTTTTTTCATTTAAAAATTAAATTATTTCGTTTTTGTTAATAAAATTTTATTTTTATAAAAAAAAAAAAAAATCTTTCTTTTTTTATATAAAAAGTACACTTGTTGAATTTTATTCTTTCGATTATTTTCATTTTGGGGGGTACAATAAAAAAAAAAATCTTTCTTTTTTATATAAAAAGTACAATTGTCGGATGTTATTCTTTCAAATACTTTCGTTTTTAGGGGGCACAAAAAAAAATGATTAAAACAGAATTAAATTAAAATTTCCATTCCATTTTAACAAGAACTGTAAAACAGAGCATTCTCCACAAATTTTACCAATTTTCATGCGCAACTGATCTCCTACTCTAATTTCTAAGTTAATTCCTTTTTGCCATGTCTTTCAGGGTCTTCACACATAATTGCTTCCAACAATAGAATCTAATTTTGAAGGGGAGTAATTTAGTTAATGATGCTATGTTCATGTTTATTTTTTTTTTTTTTTTTTACCACTAACTCTAAGTCCGACTGGAAAGGTTATAAAACTTCATGTAATTGCTTAAAAAAGTAGTCCCACCTTCCCCAAATACACAGATTTTATCTTTCATAGAAATTTTGTTCCCCACTCCCCATGGAAGCAGTTAGACACAAGGTCTTAATATCGAGAAATGAACCCTTATTTCTGAGCCATTCTAGCGTTTTAAGACACTTAATAAAAACAAAATTTCTATGAAAGATAAAATCTGTGCATTTGGGGAAGGGGGGGGGCTACTTTTTTTAATCAATTACATGTGGTTTTATAACCTTTCCAGGCAAACTTGAGGTTAGTGGTGAAAAACATTTTTATGAACATGCCTAAAAATTTAGTATGGCCCAGAAACTTTACACTAAATTTATATACGAAATTGATCCCCACTCTAATTTCTAAGTTAATACCTTTCTGCCATGTTTTTTCAGGGGAAGTAATTTAGTTAAGGGTATTATTAATAATGTGTCATCCTATTGACTTGTCTCTACATGAAAGAAGTTAGACGGAAGGTCTTAATATGGAGAATCCATCTCACTAAGAAGAGAACTCTAGTTCAAAACAAGTCGCAGTGAAAAATTGAAAGTGCACACAATTAACTCAAAAGTCAGATTAATGAATTTTAATAACAATTCTCCAAAAACACAAATCTCGGTAATCGAGTAACCCAACACAAATGATGTCAACTTTTCTGACCCAAGATGAAAATTCTTTCTTGTTTTATCTCAATGAGAATTTGCTACCGTTTAAAACAATACTCATTTGCATAAATGAACTTTTTTCATTGCACAAAAATAACAAAATTCTATCTAGTAAGCAGAACTTATACATATACGGCACAATCATGTTGCCACATCAGATCACTGAAGTTAAGCAACGTTGAGCCTGGCCACTACCAGATGGGTGACCATTTGGGAAGGCAAGGCACTATATACCGTGAGGTAAAAATACCAGGTTGGAAAACTGGCGCAGTTTATCCTTCTCCTGAGGGTAGATGGTCCTCTCTTAAGCCATGGTAGGCAACCCATCTAGTGATGGCGTCATGAAAAAAATACCCTTCACAGTCTTGGCGGAGCATCAAGTATTTCCAGCCTTTAGAAAAAAACGTGAAAAGATTCACATTTCACCTGCACCTACTGGCATTGGATGAAACAACAAGCAGAACTCTGATGATGGTGACTACTACGATTGACTTCTAAACTAACCAACCATGGTCCCTCTTTCTTTCAAGTCTGATTTTATCACTTTCTTTCCACAGTTTTCTTAGCCTTTCCCTGACAACTGGACCTGTTAACTCTTCTACATCTACAAACCTAAGAACTATCATTCATTCTTTCAATGTGACCATACCATCAAAGTCTCCATTGAAGAATCTATTTATAATAATCAAATTACTTGGATCCTTCAAGCTACTGTTCTCATCTTTAGTGTTATTTTCACAACATATAATATGTAGTAATAAATAGTTTACATCTAGAAACAAAATACGTCCTAGAATTGTCAGAAAGGACAAGTGGATAGAGTACTTAATAAAATTCAGTTGTAAAAGTTGCACCCTTTTGAAAGTTGAAGGTTCAATCCTCAGTGCAGGTGATATCTAAAATACAATTGCAAATTACTCAGGACTTCTACCACTCTTTATAGCTGATGGAATGAGAACAAGCTACCTTCATGGATTAAATAAATGGTTCCATTCGAAATTCCGTGCAGATTCCTAAGTTTGATAGATTTCTGAGTTCAACACAATACACCTGAAGAAGGTTGGAGGTTACAATGACCGAAATGTTGTGAAAAATCACACTCAAGATGAGAACAGTAGTCCGAAGAATCCAAATAATATGAGCAATCAATCCTCATCTCAAAAATTCAGAACCATATTTATATATAGATATCTAAAGAAAAAAAATGAAGAATTAGAAATCATTACTATCAACAATATCTTCTACTTCATTCAATGTAGTCTCTAAAGAAAAGAAAAAAAAAACACCCTATATTTGAGCAGGAAATAGAACAATATTGCGAAACAGATTTGTTATATTAAAATTGAAATCATCATTGAATTAAAAATAAAACAAAACAGTTAATTAATAAATGCCCCTTTTTAAAACTAATATGCAAATTATTTAACCTTGCAGCTGATATTGCATACTGCGATGTAACCCATAAATGGATTACGTAATTGATTGAAAAATTTAATTTCGGGCCAACGAGAAATGTATCGTTTTTTTTGTTATTTTATTATTTTACCAAAGGCAAATGAACATAGTTTCAAAGAGAGAGAAAAAGACAGTGGGAGAAGAGGAGAGAGGTGAGAAAAGCCTTTTGACACGCAAGCTAGCGAGATGACTGGGTCATTTGACCAGAAACCCATTGACCCGTGTGGATTGCTAGGCAACAAAAAATAAAAGAAAGAAAGGGGCTAAGAAACGTACTGAGAAGCGGAAGAGAGTGAAAAAAAAAAAGAGGAAGAAAGACCTTTTGGTACAGGACGGAGACTTTGGCCGGCATGCTCACATGGAAAATTTTCCACCGCGTCACCCAGCAAAAGATGAACGATGATGTGGATACCCACCCTCCACCAACAGCGAAAGAAACAAAGTAATGTCTGGGAGGAACTCCATATCAACGCGAGAGAAAAGAAATAATGCTTGGTGAAGTTCACGTAAACGACAATAGTAGTAACGAATACAACAATGATGGAGACAGTAATAATGATTACGGCGATGATGATAGTGATGTTGATGAGAACAAACCGAATAATGAAGACGACGGTATTATTATTATTATTTTTTTATTACAAACTCACAATGTGTTGTTATTATTGTCTAGTTGCATTAATAATAATGGAATTCATTTAATACACATAAGCAACATATAAAAAAAAAAAGATGGCGCATCTTTTTAGTAAAGTTGAATTAATTTGAAATAGGATGTTTTTATGAATCCCTTCTTTTTGCAGACTGTTATCCTCATCTTCATAGTTGTTGTTTCGCCGAAGGCCAGAGGAGGAGTTGGCTGAAACGTGGTGAAACAACAATAACTATGAAGATGTGGAGAACAGTCCGTAAAAAGAATGCATGCACAAATTATGAAACCTCATCTCAAAGGATTTCAGAAAGAAAAAAATTTTTAAATAATAAAACGTTTTGACTTTTCTGCAAGAAATCAGTACAACTTTCACATTTAGATTAACATACCAGGCCTAACTAATTGAATTATGAAATAAAGAATTTGGATTATTCAGATTCCTGTTCTCGTCTTGGATGTTATTCTCACCATGTTTCGGCCAATGTTATCTCTTATCTTCTTCAGGTGTATCTTGTCGAATTCAGGAATCTGTCTGTCGAACCCAAAAATCTGTCCAAAATTTTGAACAGAACCCTTTATTTAATCAACAGGGGTAGCATGCTCTCGTTCTGTCAGCCATGATTGGGTAGAAATTGTAAGTCTTTAATATGTTCTTATTATTGCCCACATGTATTGGTTAATTAATAACCTTTGTTAGTTAATTATGAATTAAATAAAAAAACATACCTTGCTTGTTTCAAATAAAATTTATATGGGAAGTCATATCAATGGTTGACAAAAAGAAAATAAATCAATCAGCACTTAACATGTTTTTAGCTTTACACAAAAAGACGCAGAGAGACATGTCTGTTTATTTACATAATTACACACAAACAGAAAGGGTACATGTAACACAATCGGTTTTATAAACAAAGAGGAGATAACTCCAAGTTACTCAAAGTCTTAAATAACACATTAGCATAAACCCAGACAAGGGAAGCAACTCCAAGTTACCTAAACCCTTACATCACTGAAAAATAAGCAGAAATCTGGAACAGTCAAAAGGGAAACAACTCCTACAATTTTCACAGCATTAAGAACAGAATTGCAGTTAAAATCTGTCTCAAATTGATAATTCCAGTAACATGTATCATTGAACCTTCAAACTGCAGAAAACTTTCACTTAGAGTATGCTACTTCATGGATTAAATAAAGGGTTCCGTTCAAAATTCTGGATAGATTACTGTTCTGCGGTAGTTAACACCCCTATATCCAGGATAGTATGGATTCGTCTGGCGCTATGTAAGCCAGACATTTCTGCCTTTGAGTAGAGAGCACACACATAGTTTAGCCGCTTGCAATGAACACCGGGACTCTTTCACCTTAATATTGTGAACCCCTAACCCGGACCACAACAGTTACCGAGTTTGACAGAAAGATTAATAAATTTGACAAAATACACTTCAAGGTCAGATGTTACATCAGCCAAACTGTTGTACAACTAATATCCAAGCCGAGAGCAGTAATCCAACTAATACAAATTATCGATCCTCATCTCAAAAATTCGAAAACATAAATTGTTTTAACTGTCAAAAGACAAAAATTTAACAAGAAAATATAAACAGACTTACACCACATTCATAACATCGAGATTTGTCTTTATAAATCTTTTTCCGAATAAATTCTGGAGTTCGGCCATTGTCTTTGGCAATACTACAAGTTAGAGTACGACCAAACATCTGAAATAAAATTGGTATAGGCAATTATTTTTTTATAAATTATTTTGGAAAAAAATAATAAAAATGTCTTTTTCACTGGGAAGTAATATATATTTCCCCAAAACCACTGGTCTTGATGGAGGAGAGACTAAAACTTGCTGCTATGGTTTCAAATGATCTGAAATAACAGCAAGGGGAGACTTGATTCCAAATATTTCTCGTATATTATATCTCTCCCCAACTTTGTAAATAGGATACGATTACGATTATAAATATCTCCAGTATCAAATAATCCTTATACAAGTGAAATTTACTTTATTTATGAAAACCAAAGAGAGAGGATATAACAGATGAGAAATATTTGGAATTCAGTCACCCTATGCTGTTATTTCAGATCATTTTGAAACCATAGCAGCAAGGTTTACTCTCTCCTCCATCAAGGCCAGAGGTTTGTGGGAAATATTAGATATTTTGTAATTCATATGCAAAACTAGGAAAACGAATGACTATGATTGAAACATTTTATGGCTCTGAATAATGGATGATCCCTTGAATGTCTAACCTTAAGGGCAAATGTGACACAGCCTACTACACAATTCAGGTCATTAGCTTTCCAATGAGCCTTCATTTGTTAAATTCTGATCAATAGTCGCTGAGATTTGAAACTTAAATAATTGCCAAAATTGAATATTGAAATGCTCCATATCTTTGGTTCTATAGAACGAAACTACATTAAAAGTTTGCAGGCTTTTTGAAGATTATAATACTATTCTATGGTTGCAATTTTATGACAATTAGTAAAAAAGAATCTATATTTTCAAACCAATAAAATATGCCCAAATTTGCCTACATTTGTATATATAGTGTCCTAGCAGGCCAGCTTCACTTTTGGTGCTTTGGGATGAATTTTGCTTCAGGTTTTCTTTTGCTTGGTTGTCTTCTCTGTAGCCTTAGAGTACTTGGAAAAATCAATTGTAAAAGTGATAATCTCCTGAAGGTTCAATTCTCAGGATGTGCAACCGACAAATAAATTTCAAATTACTTAAGACCTCCATCTAGTCATGGCTGACGGAACAAAAAAATGACACTCATGATGAGAACAGTACTCCGATGAATCCAAATAATATGAACAGTTGATGGATGAACTTTTGTTTGCGTTAACATATTATAAGACATCCTCGAGAGACGTGTACTGTCGTAGATTACTGAATATACCTAAGCATATTTTGTTTTACAACCCATGCAGGAAGGTATCAAAAAACATATTATTGCAATCGATTGACGTGTGGCACGGGTTTGGAAATGTATTCTACTTTAAATACAAATAACAGCTCAAACCTATATTTACAATTTTAATTTAAATGCAAAATTAAAAAAAACAAAAAAACAAGGGACATAATTCTTGCGGGTAATCAATGGCATGTATCTTGTTGCTGTCCAACGCATGCAGGAGAGTGTTGCAAACCATAGTAAAATTTAAAATTGCAAATACAAACTTGACCTTTTAATTGTATTTAATTAAAATGTAAAATAAAAAAACAAAAAAAACAAGGGACATAATTCTTGTATGTCTGACTAACTGAGAAATGGGTTCTTTCTTATTGTAGTGAAATTTGAAATATTGAATTTCAAGTAAAATAGTATCTACTGAATTGTTAGTTTTCAAAGACAATTAGAGAAAAATAATTTTTGTTAAATTGGCCAAATATTTTTGTTTTTAAGAAAATATTTGCTTCCCTTTTGCTACAATTAGAACTCTGTTTTTTTTTTTTGTTGTTTTTTTACAAAACTCAATTTTCGCCAATTGCCTTCGAAAACTATTTTCATTAATAATTAATTTTCTACCATATCGCTTTTCATAATTTATGTTCATTACTGTGACATAACAATTAAGCAGATACCATTGGTTTCACTTGAAATCCAACATTTCAATTTTTGAATTTTGCTACAATAACGAAGAAGAACCTAATTTTGTCCCTATTCATTTGCTTCCCCTCAAGAGCAGAATTAAGCACAATTGGTTTTTCAGTGTGAGGGTAAAATCCAGCTCCCCAAAATGGGCACTCTGAACTGGAATAAAAATTTAAATTGCCTCTATCTCAAAGGATTTTTCCTTCACTGACCAAATACAAAAAAAAAAAAAAAGATTCAGTGTAGTGTCAGAACAGATACTACGCTTTGCTCCTAGCCAGACATTGATAGTTCAAATATAACTACTTAAAAATTACCTTTGTCTTGTTAAGTGCATGAACTGCATTATGAGCGAATTGCCTTTCGAGAAACAAAATGAATGCTACACCTTTGCTCTTCCGTTTCTCATCCCTCACAATTGTAACTCTGAAAACAACAACAAAAAAAAAAATATGTAAGTAAATTAATTATTAATTATTAATATAAGTTAATATTGTTAAAAACAAAATCAAATAGTAATCAATACCATAGAAAATACACCCATTGGATCACAATTATTAAAAAAAAAAAAAAAAAAAAATGTTTTCAAGCTAATAGGCTCCACTTTGTCAACTAAGCTCCAACCCCTGTCCCATCACCACAATGTTGCATCCCTGTGCCTGTTTTACAAGTATTTTAATAAAATGTGCTCTGACAAACTCGTTGCACTTGTGCTCCCATGACGTACATATCCTCGACAAACCCTCTTAACAACAAAATCAGACCCTTTCACTGTTGAGATCCCTAAATGTTAGCAAGCTCTCTACTCTAATAGTTTCTCCCCTTGAACAACTAGATTTTGGAATTTCCTTCCTGCTACCTGCTCCCTTGACTATACTGATATGCAGTTTAAAGTGTAACGTAAACCAACATCTTTTTAATCTTTCCTAGGCATGGCCCCAAATAATAGCCCCTTATGTCCAAGTGGCGATATGCTTTTTTAGGGGTGAACGCAAGTAAAAAAAAATATATTTATTCGACTTTGATTTCATTTGAAAAATTCATAAACATATCTTTCAATACATTATTATTGCATGGTGGAACAATAAAATTGTCACCCTAGAAAAGATGACATGATTCCATTTCCATTTGATGAAAACCGGTTTTATTTTTTTGTTGCAGACCATTTACTAGTTAGCCAGTTGTGTACAAATCCCAAGAGCGATAGGAGGCTTCTGTAACCCGACGTGTGTGTGGTTCCTCGACAATCGCCGGACTCCCAACGTCATGTACCGTGGATTTTTCGTTCAACTGTTCTTCTTATGGCCGGATCGTCCTTTTCCCGTTGGCGACTGTCGATGAGAACACACGCGGTTCACAAAATAGAAATATGAACAAAGAAAGGAAAACACAACGCCAATATTCACATATAAATTGACTGTTGGACTTGTGAGTGTGTGTGTCTTCCCCCCTCTCCGTTCTATCGATGTTACATTTGTCTATCTCTGTTTCACAATCAACTCAAAAATTGTCCACGTCTCTAGTTCACAGTCAACTCTATAACTGTTCAACTATCACTGTCCAACTTGCAACCGCTGTCTAGCGAGTCTAGATCTCAACTGTCACTGTCCAATTTCCATCCACTGCGACAGGCATCTAACTGTCAACTGACTGTTCAACTTCCATCCACTCTCGAGCGCATCTCGATTTCAACTGACTGTCCCCTCTACGTTGGTATCACTGGTTGCCCACCTCATCCTGGTTACCGGAAGCTGCCCTTCCCTGTTTTATCAGTAGGTTTCTATTGTTATGGTTGATTGTAGGATATTTTCTCTTTCTTTGTTTATTCTAAGCCATTTCCTATCCCTTTGTCTATTGTAGGATATTTCTGATTTCTTTGTTTATTCTAAGCCATTTCCTATCCCTTTGTCTATTGTAGGATATTTCTGATTTCTTTGTTTATTCTAAGCCATTTCCTATCCCTTTGTCTATTGTAGGATATTTCCGATTTCTTTGTTTATTCTAAGCCATTTCCTATCCCTTTGTCTATTGTAGGATATTTCCGATTTCTTTGTTAATCCCCCCCCCCTCTGAGCACTTAGTGGCTCAAATCCACCCCAGGGCCACTTTATAGTATCACACTTCTATCATGTCTGAAAGTGATACAATGTTCAATGAGCAAGATCGGAGATGCACTGCTGTACAACTCATGCTCTCTACTGATCCAACTTATGACAACAGAACCATTGCCATCACTCTCAACATGCATCGCTGGATTGCCATAAATAACAGGGACGTTCTCAAAGTGATCAAAACAAAGACCGTTATGGTCTTTGATGCATTTTCAAGTGAGGGCCACATCATGCCACCTCACATCTTCAAAGTCAGCTTGAAAGTCAACACCAAAGCGTAGTGATCCCCTGGTGCAATCAAGTGACTATTGGTAGACCTGAGTGTGGCAGCAGGACTCAGTGCTGGCCACAAGTCCAAAGTGACCCAAGCTTGGCTTCAGAAAGAGTGCTACGACTTTGTACCCTCCTCTCACTGGACTCCTTCCTTCACTGATCTGAACCCGCTGGACTACTTCGTTTGGTCATACGTTGAGAACATTATGAACATGACCTCCCACGACATAAAAGCCAGCCTGATTAACATCATCCAGCGAGTATTCGCTGAGCTCCCACCAGCAAATGTGAAAAAGACCTGCTCCCAGTTCAAGATCTGTGGTGATTGAGGCTCAAGGCTCTACTACATTTCTGGCCACTTGAGAGAGGGGTCATATTTTTGTGTGTTTATTGGCTAAAAGGTTTTTTTCGATTTCTTTTTCTGTTTTCATTTAGAAAAAGAAAACGAAAAACCTATTTTTTTTAATTTCCTCATGTCTTTATTTTCAATAAAGATATGAGGAAATTAAAAAAATAAAGAAAAATCAGTATTATTTTACTTTAAGGCCCGTCTCACATTTGTATAGAACAAAATATTTTTTTTATAAATTTCGGTGAGCTTTTGTTCTATACGAACGTGAGACGGGCCTTAAAGTAAAATAATGCCAAAAGAATTTCAAAAACTACCTGTAAATATACCCGGTGAACTAAGTGCACGAGAGATTCAAACAATTGCACTTAAAGGGACGGTTAGAATCTTAAAAAGATCTCTCGGTTGGAATGTATGCGATAGCGGGTGAATGTTTGGCATCTACTGAGATGTCCTATCCCCAGCTTGAACAAAATAAGAAAGTTTAACAAAGATACAAATAAAAATAAAAACAATCAAATATTATTTTTGTGTTAATTTAAAAAAAAAAAAAAAAAAAAAAAAAGATTAAACTGGAACGAAATTTAAATTCCCGTTCCATTTTCCAAACAACCCCAAAACAGAACGCTCTCCTATAGTTTTACTACAAAATAAAACCTCCGTTCAATACGTTTTAACGTTTTTAGGGACTTTATTTGAATTTCAAACAAATGAATGGCGCAAAACAGCGTAAAACTGTGAAAAAGAAGAAGAATTGTGTTTGTGTTGTGTTGTTATTTTTAAAGATAAATAACAAGTAAAAATAATACTTACTTGACGACTTTACCGTATTTTTCAAATATCTTATGCAAATCATTATTTGTCAATGAGAAAGGCAGATTGCTGACATAAATTGTACTCTTACTTGGGGCGAGGCCTCCGCTCATTATGAATGAAAATTCAAAATAATTTACTATAATTCAAATAAACGTGAATTTTCATTTCTTTTCTTCCTCTGTTGACACCGTTATGAATAATCGCCGGTGAAAACTAAATGAAGTCCCTACTGTACCAAAGTTCCGGAAGGCTTCTGTTTATTTTTTATTTTTATTTTTTTTATTTTGATTTTGTTTTTTTTAATTTTTTTACATAGGCATCACTACTTATCAAGGTCTAGAGAAAACTCGAGGATAAGGGTTAAGAGTGTACAGTAGTCAATTGGACAATATAGTAATCGTTAGTAATGGAAACTCGGTAAATTTGTTAACTTAAGTAGAACGACTCATCAAGAACTTGTTTACGTTGGACTTGAAGACAGTCAGATTGTAGTCAGCTGGAAAGCAGGAAAACGGAAGATAGGAGTGTACTTCTAAGAAAGAAGCTTTGTTCATGGAATCTACGTTTAGGTTTAGGCACAGATAAAGACCGGGGGGGGGAATTATTGATAGTGTTTTCAGCCAGATGAGTGTTTCTTGTGAAAGTTTGGCGAGGGGGGGGGCATAGATTGAAGCTCAGTCGAGTGGGTTATTTCTTTTATATCACATCATCCAATAAGTTCCGTACCTAACTAATACGTAGTGCCACCCATAGAAAAGATAGATAGATAAGTACTAACCTTCAAATGGCACATGTCAAAATTTGAGCCCAATCAGATAATTAGTTTATAAATTACAGCTATTTAAGTGAAACTATAAGGTTAACTAGAAAGTTATTGCAGAATTTTAATTTTGGTTTCAAATGAGGTTTTTCCAAATATGTTTTCGTTATAATACCTTTACTTTATATATCCGTTTTAAAGAGCATTTTTCACTCTATCTAATCGTTTAAATTAGAATCGGTTTGAAACAATTATGTCTTCTTTTCAGAATGTTGAATACAAGATAGAAAAAAAGAAAATTCACGCAATTTTCTTATTTCAATTCAAGCTAGGCCAAAAAATTGTTGAAACAGCTCACAATAATAACAAAGCATTTGGCCCAGGAACTACTGAACACACAGCACAATGGTGGTTTAAGAAATTTTGCGGAAGCGGCGAGAGGTGCGTAGTGGTCAGCCGTTGGATGTTGACAACGATCAATTAAGAACCCAAGTCAAAGCCAATCCATGCATAACTGGTCGAGAACTTTCTTCTGAATTAGACATAATGTATACGACAAGTTCCAACAACTTGAAAGTATTGGAAAGACAAAAAACCTTGGTAAATGGGTGCCTCACTAATTGAATGACAACCAAAAGAAACGCCATTATGAAGTGTCATCTTCCCTTCTTTTATGCAACAAGAACGACCCGTTTCTCGACCGGGTTGTGACTTGCAATGATAAGTGGGTTCTTTACAACAACCGGCGACACTTATCTTAGTGGTTAGACCCTGACAAAGCTCCATGAGACTTCCCAAAGCCAGAATTGCACCAAAAGAAGGTCATGTTGACTGTTTTGTGGTCTGTAACTGGTCTCATCAATTACAGTTTTTTGAATGCAAGTGAAGCCATTCCAGCAAAGAAGTACTGTCAAGAAATGGATAAACTGCATCAGAAACTTCAATAACAACATCCAGTATTAGTCAACAGAAAAGGATCAATTCGCCTCCACGACAATGCTCGACCACAAGTTGCTAAACTGACCTTGCAGAAGTTGAACAAATTGGCTTACAAAACTCTGCCTCATCTACCAGACTCTCCAGATCTCTTGTTGGAATTTATTTTTGCTTAATCTTTCTTCCTTTCTTTTTCTTAATTTCTTATGATGGTGATGATGATTGTTGTATCATGTGACTGAATTTCTTATGATGGTGATGATGATTGCTGTATCATGTGACTGAATGGCGCTTGCGGATTGGGTCGGGGAGTTCCCACTTGTTTTTTGAAAATTGCAATATTTTCGTTGGTTGAGAATTTGCAGTCCACCGGTATGGATGTGTGAGCTTTGTCTCCATCAACAAAGACGTAAAAATTAGAAGTCAAAGATTTGCCTTCCGACGATGCAGATGTGTGAACCATGTCTCTGTCAATGAAGGCATTAAAATTGGAACAGTCTTAACGGGACTTTAAATCAGTTGATAATCAGGAAGTTGGAGAAACACCAAGTGTAGGTGATGTTTTTATTCTGATGTTGTGACCCGACTATAAACTTGTCGAAGAAAACTTGTCAGTAAAGGCATAAAAATCAGAAATGTCAGTAAAGATATAAAAATCAAAAATGTCAGTAAAGACATGAAAATCAGAAATGTCAGTAAAGATATAAATCTCCCAGTGTTGGAAGAAAATTGTTGCTGTGTGGACGCCAAGGAAGATGGACTCCACTGGGTTGTGAAGTGATAGTCTGTTGTTGAAAAGAAGTGTGCAGTCACTCGCACACACACACACACGCTCACGCGCAAATAAACGAACGTTTATTCATTTCAATCCCCCCCCCCGCGCATTTTGCACAAAAATAAGTTCTTCAAGCAACGGCATAATTTCAAATACGCCACACAATTTTTCTCACAACAACAAAAGTAAAATAAACATATTTCTGGCGGATGTAGTTGACGACAGTATCACGTGACACAAGCGACCAATGAGAAAATTTAGAAGATTGTCTTTTTAACGCTTTTCCAAAAACCAAAATATGAGCAGTAGCAATCTTGCTTTGGAGCCGGTCCAAAATGTATAAAAACGCATCAAACATTCTTTCTTCCCTTCTTTTTCCCTTCTTCTCGCTTCGACGTCACATGAGGACATGCCTCTCGTTTCCATAACATCGTCAGTATCAAAGCCATCAAAACCATGATTACACACGTAACGCGGACACTCAGAAATCACAGTTATGCACGCACGCACCCATTCCGCACATTTTCTAATTAATAACAACGAATTATTTTCCTCATTGGACTTTTAAATAAGGCGAACTTTGCCAGTTAAAACACTAACCTTAAAATAAGGACATTATTTTCACACAAGACTTTTACCCTCTAATCTTATTAATTCCATGAAGGACTTTCATTTAACATTCTTATCATAATGATTTTGCAAGAACTTTCACCAATTGGACCATTGCTCATGCATCTTGTTGTTTTTGTTAAAAAAAATAAATGCAGTGCATTTTAAACCAGAAGGCGTCATTTTGTTTTATTCCTTTTTATTATTATTTTGTTTGGGGCAAAGAGATTTAATTTCACTTAATATTCTTTTCCCCTACACAAGACAAATCTACGAGGAATTCCAAGGAACTTTGAACGAACATTCATGATTATTTTTCGTCATCAACACAAACTTTAAGGATATGTTTACAATGATGGAAAAAAAAGGGACCAAGTAAAGAATAGATACCCTGTAGCAGACGACGCCGTTTGATTTTTATGTACCGTGTTTTTTTTTTGGGGGGGGGGGGGTCTGTGTGCGTTTTAAGACAATTCAATATTTATTCTTTAAAACATTAACTTCAACGACAATTAATATATTTTGAAAATAATATTTTTAAATATTAAAATTGGACGAATATTCGCGAGCAAGATTTTTTTTTTAAATAAAAGATATTTCAATAAATGGGTGTCTTTACTGTCTTTCTGAGTGCGTTTTAAATATATTTACAAAACTTTAATAACTGTTTTATTCTTTTTATCAAACAAAAATATAACTTTTATAATGACATATTTATTATGGACTGTTTTTCAAACATCGAAATTTTAAAATTAAAGTTAGTTTTATCTTTTTTAAAAATAAAATAAACAAGACCAGGTGTTTTTTTTTTTTTTTCAATTAAATTATAAACTTTATTTGAACTTTCAACAAACTTTTACAGACATAAAAAAATGGACTTTATAGATATTTATATTGATTTTTTTTAAATATATTTAACAAAATTTTTTTTTTTATCATTTCATTGTTGAATAAAATTTCAAAGTAATAAACGGCAAAAAAAATAAGATCTCGAAAAGAAAAAACACCTAGTCTTTTTTTTTTTTAAATAAAACTTTAATTTTAAAATTTCGATGTTTGAAAAACAGTCCATAATATATATTTCATTATAAAAGCTCTATTTTTGTTTGATAAAAAGAATAAAACAGTACCAAAAACAAAAACAGTCCATTAAGTTCAAATAAAAAAAGGTTCATTCTATACGGTTTTGGCCATTTTTTTTTTTTTTTTGTACGTTTTTAATACAATTCAATATTTATTTAAATTGCAATGTATGTCGGTGGTCAGTGAAGGAGAAATCCTTCTAGGCCGAGGCAATTTTTATGCATAATAAAATCACAAATATAAACAATCGAGATTTAAAAATATATTATTTTATTCACATATCTTTTTATAATTTATTTTTATAAAGATGAAATGTAGTCTCACAAGACAGAAATCTTTTTATAATTTTTATTTAAAAAAAAAAAAAAAACGCACTCAGAAAAACACCCATTTATTTAAATCTTATTTTTAAAAAAATCTTGCTCGCGAATATTCGTCAAAATTTAATATTTAAAAATATTATTTTCAAAATATATTAATTGTCGCTGAAGTTAATGTTTTAAAGAATAATTAAATAAATATTGAATTGTCTTACAAACGCATGCAGAACCCCCCCCCCCAAAAAAAAACATGGTACATAAAAATCAATCTTGGTCGCAAAAATCTGAAACAGAAAGAGACACCCATTTATTTTAATATCTTTTATTTAAATACATTCGTTTTGTTACTTTAATAAATGTTTTGTAAATATATACTTTTTCTTTTAAATCTTCAAAAGTTTTGTAAATATATTTTAAAAAAAAATTGCTGGCGAATATTCGGGTATGTTTGCTATTTGACGTGTTTACAAACAACTGACGCCATGTGCTTGTGCCAATGTCAAGGTCGAATCACCGGTGTTAGTTGAAATATGCGCCGGGCACCGCCAGGCAGCGGCGTCTGCTACAGGGTATCTATTCTTTACTTGGTCCGAATAAAGATATGATAGTCAAAGGGAAATAACTGTGGTTGAACTATTTCCGTAAACAAGTAAAAAAATATAAATGGTCGATTTTTTAAAAAAAGTATCTCAGTAATTGTGTCCTTCCATCCATCTGTCTCTTTCTTCCTGTCTTGCACTCTCTATTTTTTTTTTTATAGTTACTCATGGTCGGTTGACCAGGCTAAAGGGACACATTTTAGCAGTTACAGTCACAAGTGAACATTTTACATCTTTTATTAATATTATTTTTTTTTACCTTTTCTCCTTTTTTTTTTTTCAATAAATTATTTTGTATTATAAATTGTTATTTCTTGCTTCTTCCTTATTCTATTGTATAATTTTAAGGACCTTAGTAACTATGGACCGTGGATAACCGTCGTAGGGCATAGTGGTTAATTATCCTTACATTCAGCTAACTTATGGTACTAGCTAAATTTCTGATACTCTCATCTACTGACTTACATTTTTTCAAGCATCTTGACAACTTTCTGCGTGGGAAATGCTTCAAAAACCTAAGCGATATCAAAAACGCCTTCAGTGACTATATCGCCACCAGAACGCAAGATTTTTACATTACTGGCATATATACATTTGTTTTGCATAGGCAAAAGTGTGTTCATTCTGATGGTGCTTATTTTGATCATTAAATTTTTGTTTGAGCCAAGATATGTTCCTCCGAATTTAAGTGATAAACTGCAAGAACTTTCTTGTCAGCCTGATACTATCGCAAAATATCAAAATGACAGAAAAATATGAATTTTGTGCGTTGTTAGCACATTTGTAGTGAACTTGATTGCAACATGATTTTTAAGAACACCAAAAAAAAAACAAAAAAAAAAACAAAAAAAAAACAAATGGCTATAATTGCTGCATGCTTTCTTTGCTTCTTCATTTGAATTCGCTTTCATTGTCACTCCTCAAAGTAAGGACGTTTTCATAAAAACGTGTGAACTTAAAGTATTTTCAACAAATGAAAACTGTTTCAAACTCCAAAAAGTAATGCAAAAGAAATAAGCCACTGCTAATTTCGAAAATTATATAAAATCTGGTCAAAAGAATCAGTTTTCTTGAGACTTATCCAACTGGACGCACCTTGAACAGACCCTGAGAATGTCTACACAAAAATATACCTGAAGAATCCAGTCCCAATGACAGAAGTTCATAACACCAAGGTGCTCATGTGCAAAGTCGACGGTAGATTTAAGGAATTTTTATTGTGTCTCGGATTGATATTCTGTTGGTTTGCAAAAGAGAGAACTGCATTGGGCCCAGTGTCCAACTTCAAATTAGCTTTTTGATCCATTTTGTTAATCCACTGGCTGTTTGGTCGCTTGCCTGAAGCCAAAGTCAAAGATTTGCTGGAACAAATGTGTGATCTGAGCCAACCACGTCTCGAAAAGCGTGGGAGTCAGAACAGAGCTCGGCCCAAAGATATAATCTATATGATTGGTAGTCATTTAAACACCAAATGATGAGATGACAACGTTGGTGCTGGAAGCAGGTATTTTTTTTTTTAACCACAAGACAGTTAGTGGCCACAAAGGTGACTAATTGATGACCATTGTCACATCTGATACTGAGATCAAAGTGTTTGAGAACATGCCTGGTGTTTTTATCTGCTGGTCCTGTAAAAGCATTCCAATCCCCAGCTATCCAAACGATAGAGTAGTCAACAGCAGACTAAAGGTCACGACAAAAAGTGTTCTTTTTCTCTTCAATCACATTAAGTGTCAGTGTGTATAGAGATGATGTTCCTAAGATGAATTTTAATCAACTTATGCAAGATTGGCTCCCATTTTAGAAAATCTGCATACATATGTGGATCAAGTGCAATGGCAACTCTGATGTCCTCTATTATTGGCAACTCCATTGGTAAAGATGATAAAAGGTTTCAGTTCCTGGCACTTTAATCCGATCTATCTGGAAGGCAGACTTCTAAAAAATAAGGCACACCAACTCTGTAATTATTATGCGCTTTTATGGTGAGAAATTGAGTTCCTTCACTGCACAACATGCGCACATCCCAACCAGCGATTCTAACTTTACTTGTACTAAATAAACCCTATCAAGCCAGATATCGTATCCAGAGTACTCGATGTGATTAAATAAGTACAATAAAAGTAAAAACAATTAACAATTTAGGTACTTGTGCAGTTAACGAACCAGATGTAACTCAGCATTTGCTAGGCTTTGTCCGGCGCATGACGTCAACAGCCAAAACTGAGCATTGCTGATAAAATAAAACAATGCTAACTGTAAAATGAAATTGTAAATGTAGAAACCTCCAAAAAGTAAATAAGTAAAAAGCAAAATCCTACCGTTCATTTTTTTTTTTTTTTATTGTATGAAATTGTTTTCTATTTTCAAATACACATAAAACATTTTTTGTAAACAAATAATAAGTAGTGATCTCTTTTTTGTGAAACATGTTTTTTTTTGTTCAAGCATTCACGTAAAATAACCAACGAAAATGATATTTGTAGGATAATAAATAAGCATTGTTTCATTAAATAATAGGTAATATTTTTTTTAAGTTTGTATTTTAGAAAAAGAAAGGAACAATTTTTTTTTTTTTTTTTTTTTTTTTAAATCAGAATCCCTGCGTTTTTTTTTTGTTTTTTTTTTGCCAGGAACATATGTTCTCAGAAGGTATTTTCCTCAGACTTTTGGAGGGCATCAGACGACAAAGTGGATGAAGATGAGATAGTGGAAGTGATAGGAAGCTCCTTACTAACTGGGTAGCTTTCGGCGATGTGGGTTAATATAGAGTCAAACGACTGTCTACCAAACTTTTGTCTCTACACAAACTCTAAACGATATGTGTCCAAAAGCTCCCGGTTGGTTCCGCATTCTCGTTTATTGTGCTGCTTTGCTTCCTTCCACATCCGCTCCACATGATTTGTTGTTGCCCATGTTACAGGATCTACAAAATTAAGGCTGTGGTTCACCGTTAAATGGTGACACCCCTCTCCTCCCACTTTGCTGTAAGACCTCCAGCAATCTGATACGACTGTGGTCCCCGGCAGAATGTATTTTCTTATTAGTGGAAGGAGGGTTTCGGCATTTCGATTTGGTACGTTAACCAAAAAAAACCCTCCTTTTTGGCAGGTTCGTATCCACCGAAGATCCAGATCGGTGTTAGACGTCTGCCGAAATATTTTCGGCAATTGAAGGCAGACTCCTCGATTTTGACTGTATGGGCTGGGCCTATCTATTGGGGATTCTGAGAAACTAATCCTGGCATATATCTCACAGGAAATTCTTCCAGTCCACAATTGTGTGGCATGACTGCAACTCACATTCGCGCTGGAAATTCCTAGTTGATCCCATCTCGAATGCCCATACATAGATTACTTTGATAATACAGGTGATCGTCAGTCACGAATTGGCGAAGAAGGTTCCAATTCTAATGGAGGTCCAACAGTGACATGTTGCACTGCGACATCTCCATCCGTATCCGTCTGTAAGGTTTGCTTTCTTGGCAAGTAAACATTTCTGACCACAGGTGTAGCACTCCTTCGCTTCTGCCACCAATTTTCTGTCCTGGCAAAACTCTATTACAGCTTTTGGGGTCTGGAGCTGGTTTGCTAGGTTATATCGTCAGCGTTTCTTGAATTGTAATGCAGTTTTTTTTCTCTTTACACTCTTCCAATTGATATTTAAATTTTTGTCTGCTGCCCGACACGCACATGCGCGTCTAGTTGAAACTAAGCGCACAGCGTTTTGATTGGCCGATGGCCATGTTTCGTCAGGCAGCAGCAAAACCCAAGCTGTTGATGTCATGCGCAGGACAAATGCTTAGTTATGTCTGGTTCGTTAAATGCACAAGTACCACAATTTAATATATTTTTTTATCACTAATAGTGTTTTCTTATTAAGATTGTTATACTTTAGATTGAGAAATTAAATGAAGTTTTACCAATTTTTCAAATAGGTTTCTTGTTTTTTTCTTTTAGAAAAAGAAAAAAAGAAAACCTATTTGTTCTCAAAAGGAACAAAAAATTAAAGAAACAAACAAAATTCAATAAAAAAAAACTTGTTTTAATACATAAGAAAAAATAAATAAAAGTAATTTTTTGTTGTTTTACAGTCATTTTTGGGTGAGGATGAGGATGTTGAAGTAATTGTGAGACACAAAATAGATGATTTGAAGAAGAAAGGAAAAAGGGGGCAGGTGGGAGGGGTAGAAAGAAGCCTTTTCACCCAATGGTTATCTTTTCAATAGGTTTATAGTTCCAGTATAAAATGACATATATATGTGACCATTTCCAAACATCTATTGAAATGGCCGACATAGCAGGCATTTCAAGTTTAGAGATACATACACAGAGACATATACACACACACACGCGATGAAACACAGAGACAGAGAAGAGAAGCCTTTGAAATAGGTTGGAGGAGAACCTTTCATCAAGAGAAACGTTTTGAAAAATACAAAGACAAAACAAAGTCATTTCTTTTTTTATTAAATGAGGATTACTGCAGCAGCAAAACTCATCTTCGATGTTTAACCAAATAATTTAAATATGATCCATTTCCTGGTAAAGATGATGAAAAAGGGTCACAAAATAATGAACAGCCAATGCTGAGATGTTATATCACAGGTTGCTTTTTAATGGAACTGGAAGAACTGAAAAGATAAAAACATTTTTTTTTTTAGAATATTTCATAAAAAACAACAAGAAAAAAGACGACACATTTGACATTAAAATCTATGAACCAATTAGATTTTGGATTCTTAATATTAATCAGAAAAAAAAAAAAAAAAAAAAATTTTTGTTGTGCGACCACAACAACAATTGTAACACTGTTTCTGTGGTTTCCTTCTCTTTCATTTTTATTTCTCACATTAGCAGCTGCCAAGAGGGAACACACATATGTTCACAAACAAACAAAAAAAACTCCTACACATTCTGTATATATCGGTTGGACTCTGGGTGCAGGTGTACCATCACTGCAGAAAACAACTCTCCAAATGCTAAGGTCCACATCTATATAGTTTATCAAGGCCTCTTTATTGTCGGTTGGCGTCAGCTCATCTCTATCTGCGCCAGGCCATAACCTGCCTTCTACTCCCCTAATTGGCAACTGTCACAAACCCAAACTATCCTTATAGTAAAGTTCACTGCAACTACTAAAACTGTTCATAAACTAACTCTAAATATATGGCCTCTCTGTCTGATCTTTTGTCCTAATCACCTGCCACACCTTGATTAACAATCCTATTTTAGCGTCCTTTGTGAATAATTTCCTTTCCATTGTTGGCACATCTGGACTGGTGCATCTGCCACTTGTCTCTTGCTTCTAGACAGGGTTAAAAAAAAAAAAAAAAAAAGTTGCCAACCTAATAGGTCCTGAACTATCAACTAAACTCCAACTTCTGTCCCATTGCCGAAACATAGCATCCTTGTGTCTGTTTTACAAGTATTTCAATGGCAAGTGCTCTGACGAACTCCGAGCACTAATACCCCCTTGACGGCAATACCCTTGACATACTCGATATGCAGCAAAATCCCACCCCTACACTGTAGAGATCCCTGGATGCTGTAAAGCCTCCTACTCGAATAGCTTTTTCCTCTCAGATTGCTACATTTTGGAATTCCCTCCCGGGCCTCTGCTTCCCTGACTGTACAGACATGCAAAAATTCAAGTGTAATGTGAACAGACATCTCGCTGCCCAAATCCATAAATAGTATCCCTGCAAATCTGGTCCCAAATAGTAGCCCCTCACAACTAAGTGATCCTGTGCCTTGTTTGCAGTGAAAAGAGTTCCTTTATAGTTTTTACCTTTTTTTATTTATAAAAAACAGCATAAGGCTTGAGGGGGGGGGGCTTGTTAGTAGCATTGCATTGTCAGTGCATTAATTACAAGGGAATTTGGATTATTAAGTAGTCCCCAAATTTTTATATGTACTAAAAAGTTTCCACTTATCAAAGGCAAAAGGCAATTCGAGGATATCAGTTAATAAGTTTATCAGATGGATGGTGAGACTAAACCGTGAGGATTGAAATTTGATTATATAAAAGAGGATGGCTCAACAAGAATTTGTTTACATTGGATTTGAAAATAACCATGTTGGAGTCAGTTGAGAAGCAACTTATGATATGGGTTGCAGACAGTTCTTGTAAGTTTTGTTTAGTTTTATGTAGTACAAAGAAAGAAAAAAAATTATTTACAGTGGTTATAGTTCAACAAGTTTTTGTTGTAAAGGTTTTACAGTAATAAACTATAGATTGGAGCTTAGTCGAGTGCCTACTATGCAAATGACAATAGAGTGGAGAAAGAGGTTGTAAAAAAAAAAAAAAGGGGGGGGGAGTCATAGTCAGCTAACATGCTTCCTAACTTCCAGCGCAGCTGCTACCAGAAGCGGTGACAAAACAAATCAGTTCCTTTGCTTTTATTGTTCTTTAGTATTTCTATTGTGAAGTGACTTATTGAAATTGAACAGTTTTGTAAGAATAGGAACTAGTTCCAATTACAGCTTTTTTTTCCCACTATGACTGGAATGCTGTAAAGATCAGCTGCTTTGCTAGTTCCTCCTAAGCTTAGCAACATTCTGGACAGATATATGGATGTTGCTCAGAGTATTTACATTCATATGGGAGAAATTTAGGAGGTAAGCGACTGATTGCACAGGGTGGAATTTGATGCCAAGTCCAGTGATATATTGTTGGGAAGAGAGATACTATTGCTTGCTGCAGATTTGAGACAGGAGCAACTGCATCCGGTGCAGATACCGTTTGGATTTGATACGCTCCGATTCTCTTATAGGCAGATGAATCGCTCTTTAGCCTTGGTTGTCAATCACCTAGAGAAAGTGTCTCAATAAAAACACTGGTCTCCATCGCCTCATTGGGTTGACATCAGAAAGAATATGCAGCCTAGAAAAATCTTGTCTCAAGGAAATGACTTCAAAGTTTGAAAGTCAATT
Organism: Euprymna scolopes; assembly: GCF_053919585.1. Lineage (NCBI taxonomy): Eukaryota > Metazoa > Mollusca > Cephalopoda > Sepiida > Sepiolidae > Euprymna > Euprymna scolopes. The sequence continues at coordinate 19,567,088 of NC_136513.1, read as the reverse complement.
TTCTAAAAGCCATTCAACATATGCTAGCATGTAAAATAGATGTTAAACAGCTGGTGATGATGATAATGACGACAAACGAGAGAGGAGCAATGAATCAGTCTAAGGATAAAGTTGCATAGGTTACATGAGCTACCTTATAGATCAGTGAGAGCTTATCTACACAGTCCAGCTCAAGCATATCAATTCATAAAGCACATCCCCAGAGTTTGTTGTCAGCAGTTCATCTTGAATGTTGTGGTTTGTGCACAGTGCAGAATATCCTCCCTTCAGCAATTTATTACTGGAAGGTATCTTGTTTTTGGCCTCAACAACACGAATTCAGAGAAATCATTAATTGGGTTTCATTTTAGGGCTGGAAGGAGCTGTATGATGACAAACTCCAAAACATGGTTCAGAATGATGAAACGTGACAGAACTCATTATTGGTTCATGTATGTACAGAATTGAAACTGTCTCTTATCTCAACATTAACAATAAGTTGTTCTACTTTGTCTTCATTCAGAACTTAGTGAAATTCATCGGAAGCAGCTAATCAACCAACCCAGGGTAAATGTTATCACAAGTTCCACAACATAAACCAAGTAATGATAGGAGAGGAATGGACATAGCAGTAAGATCAAATTCTAGTTCGAATTTTAGGAGCCTTAAACCTATTTTTATATCTAGTTGTAAATATCACTATTTATTACTAAATATCAATGTGCATTTATCTCTATACTTATTATTTGTATATATTAATATTTTTATTTATTACTTGTATATATTATCTAATGTTTATAGTTACTGGTTCCCATATCGTATTGAATTCTATACTAGGAATATTTAGCAGTTGGTTATCCCCAGCATATGTGCTGCTTCTTTCAGTCGTCTTACTCTTACTGTAATTGTGGATGCTTTTTTGTTAAAAATACATCTAGCACATCTATTGGATTATTTTTTGTAATTTCGAAATGACACTATGTGATGTTTTTACCTGAAATGCGTTGGTTTAAAACATCACTCTCTGTCTATAATTTTTACTTCGTTCAATAATGGTAGATGGTTTCCGTTTTCTTTCCAGATATGATCAGCTATACCTGACTTTTCAGTCTCTCCACGTATTATGGCTTTTCGATGTTCTTCTAACCATACTTTCAACAGATGACACGTTTCACCTCTGTATAGTTTTCCAGAATTGTCCGCAAGAACCCGTGGCGCAGTGGTTAGAGTACTGGGAAAAATTAATTGTAAAAGTGATGTGATATTCTCCTCAAGGTTCAATCCTCAGTGTGGGCAACCAAAATATACATTTGCGAATTACGTAGGACCTCTATCCAGTCATGGCTGACGGAACAAGGGCACACTACCCCTGTGAAATAAATAAAGAGTTGCGCTCGAAATTCTGTCCAAATTCCCAAGTTCGACAAGACACCCCTGAAGAAGGTCAGAGGTTATATCCACCGAAACGTGAAAATCACACTCAAGATGAACAGTAGTCCGATGGATAATACAAATAACCAATCCTCATCTAAAAAATTCAGAAACGTCAAATAAAAGTTTAATGGAACAATATACTTTTTTTTTTTTAATGAACGCTGTTTAAAAAAAAAACATCTAAAGAAATTAGAACGTTTATACTGTCAAGTATCAACATTTGTTGTATATTTAGAATTACACTTATTAAAAAATATAGAAAAAAACTTATTGATGTACTTCACAGAATGAAGATGTCATATTCCAAAAATCACATGGGTTTGGCTAATAACTTTTCTATTTGGCTAGTAAACAAAAATATTTAGTTGTCAAAGATCAACTAAAGATAAATTTATCCATAGAGCCCTGCAATATTATATTAATATGTACAATAACACTCAATAAGCAGTATCGGAATACCGTAGAATCATCAGGAGTACTAGTAGTGTGCAGCGCATACAACTACCTATATAGGACACCACCGGATAGTAAGCTCCTCTTACCTTTTATTCTATCTTTGTAACCTTTTTGATTAATATATCTTTCTTATACCTAATCCGTGCTTTCCCTCCGTGGTCCTAAACTTGGGTCCACATCACCTGGTTATCGTCATATTGAATGCAGACAAATTCTAATCAGAAATCATCCTCCAAGTAATCAAATGCATTGTATACTTGCAAGTATTCCCACTGTGTTTCTCATCTCTGCACACAATCATTGTTTCATTAATCCTTATCCTCAAGTGGTTTTTAGCCTTGATAAGTGGTGACTCATAGTAAAAATAAATAAAAAACAGCAAAATATTAAATCACCAAAGACATTAAGAATTACATTAAGAAAAATTAGAATGGTGCTAGTGCAGATTAGTGATGTTTTAAACCAACGCATTTCAGGTGAAAACATTACATACTGACAAGTTTTGTCAAAATTAGTATAAATTCCAAAAATTACAAAGAATGATCTTGTAGAAAAATAATTCCAAGTAAAAATGGAATTTATCGAATTATTGAGTTTTATCGTATGTTTTACTGTAGAAGAATTGTGTGACCAATTTTGTATGGGAAACTAACTTATCTCTTGATTTTGATTAAAAGGTCCGCTATTTTTAAACACAAAATTTCAAAATGTAATTGTGGATGCTTTTTTGTTAAAAATACATCTAGCACATCTATTGGATTATTTTTTTAATTTCGAAATGACACTGTGATGTTTTTACCTGAAATGCGTTGGTTTAAAACATCACTAATCTGCAAAAGCATCATCAGAATTTAAGAAAAAAATCTGCAAAAGCATCATCAGAAGTTAAGAAAAAAAAAATTCCAAGGGAGGTTACGAACATGCAATCTAAATGTTACAAAATGAACTAAAGAATAAAGTAAATAAAATACAAAATCAAAAAATAAATGAAATTTTTTTTGGAAGACTGAAGAAAAAAAAATATTGCAGACTTGCACAAAATTTGGGTTTTTGTTTAGAATTTGACTTAATTAAAAAACAAAAATGCAGAAAATGCAAACAAATCTTTGATGCAAACACTTGCTATGGAACGAAAATGTCAGTTCAAAAATCAAGTAAATGATCAAGTGTTTTTTTTTTTTTTAACTAAGAAAATCAAATTTTATGACAAGCGATATGGAGGCTAGGAGCTGTCACATTTTTTAGAATGCGTTAAAATTTAAAGGCAACAACTCAACTTGACTCAAATATTGTTCATATTCAAAATAATTAAAAAATTTTTAATCAGTAAATATCAAACTTGAATTTTTTTTTTCTTTTAGTAAAAATAAAAAATAAAAAAATAAAAATCGATCAATTTATGTGATTTTTGGAATATGACATCTTTGGGTATGTACATCATGAAGATTTTTCTGTATTTTTGTTTTCTTTTAATTAAGATGAATTATAAATAAGAACCCAAAATTCTACTGCACAATCAATGTTGAATGTCTAGTTTGATTTAAAGACCCATCAACCATCGTGGCCATTTACGGTCAGTTCTGTCATAATATATATATTATTAAATGCAGCGCTTAACATTTGACCATGACCTTGCAAAATAGTGTGCACCATCCTTACGTTGGAGACCATCATCATATACACACTAGCAGGAAAACCCAACATTGTCTGAGATTGAATGAGGATCAACAAATGTTCCAGCCTAACATATTTTTATTGTTACCGAAATCTGTGAATTTTTTTTTTTTTTTTTTTTTTTTTTTTTAAATCGAATCAATTGATTGCCTCTTCTAGTTAAGGACTCCTCCCACAGTATACTGGGAGGAAGCTCGGTCGCAGTGACTTAGTTCATAATAAAATGTAGTCTACATTGCACTGTAAAGAATCTGCTGATGAATTTATAAAATTATCTGTAAATAATGGCTTCACTTAAAAATTTAAAATGCAAAACTCAATGGTTCAATTCTGCTCTAAGCAGAAACATTCATTTCGAATGCACTCCTGTCTTATGAAAGAATCTACACAGTTGATTTTATAGACCGAGCTTTCCTGCTTGTGGATTGAGAAAACTTCTCAAATGCACTTGTAATGTTAGGGTGTATAAAGTGTTAACTTTGGTCAAAAATCGAAGTCTTTCTTATTTAATCGGATTTTTCAATTATCGATTTTCAATACTTCTCAGAGAAATTCTGATACGAAACCTATGTAAGAACACTCAGATAGATCAAATACCTTTATGTGAAGCTTCAAGAAAATTGGCCCAGCCGTTTCCAAGTCCATAGGAAACGAACACACACAAAGTTCTTTATTGGTTTTGAAGTTGCTGTGGGTATTTAACTTTACTCATTAAAGAGATTATATGCTTTTATTTTGATTATATTTTTTTATATGATTCTATTTTCTTTAAAATGATCCGTCTCTGTGCATTCAAACACTTTCTTCATTGTTTTTAGATTGTAGTACTTTTTCCGCCCAGAGGAAAGATTGATATAGTCCATCATAAAGTATCTTACAGTGTTTGGGTATGACAGGCTATGCAGAATAGCAGTTCCTTTTTTATTTCTATCAAGAATTAGGGAGATATTTTAGAGTGTTCAATATAGTCAAAAAAGGATAACGTCTTCCCTTCATGATTTTCGATACCCATTCACCAAGAGTGGGTTTTATTGTAATTCGTTTGGAATACAGTTGTTTCAGTTGATTTGCCATTTATTTTTAGATATATGATTTTATTTTATAATTAAGTCTGCATATGGAATCTTATGTTTGGGTAATCAGTTTTTTTATAACTATTTTTGGCAGTTGTATCAGCTTTATCGTTTCCTCAGATTCTCATGCGATTTTGAATCCGACAAATATTTGTTAGGACTTTTTTTTATATATTCCCTAGATTATAATATCTACGATTTGCGAACAGAGGTCAACTCTACATTTATTTTGAGCAGGTTTTACAAAATTCACGCTATTCCTTTCTCTCGCGTGTTTTTCATATAAAAGCGAAACTAATCGAAAGTGAAGGCAGCTTCCTGGCTTTTGGCCAGGCATATCCAGAAGCAATTAGCTTTGATTACTGTGGGAGAAACCCCTCATATCAGACAATTGCTATTCATTTGGATGCTGCCAGAGTTCCCACTTTTTTTGAGGGACCTACCTCGTAGGGAAGAAAATAAACACGAGAGAAAGCGAAAGCTTGACTGGCTCCAGGCCAAGTTTCATTTCTCTGCCAACTCCTATGATTCTTAACTTAATTTTCATTGAGTTGATAACTTTGATTGACATCGCTAAATTTGAACTTTTTTTTTTTTTTTACTTCCTGTGGCGTCATAGCGTAGTGGTAAGATGTCAGGCTTTCTTTCACTTTCTTTTCCACCTTCACGTCACAGGTTCGAGCCTGCCCACCTATTAACACTTTTTTTTCTCTCTCTCAACGCACACCTACAAACTCTCCAGGCAACGCCGGGCACCCCCGCTAGTTCACCAATAAAAGATACATCATACTCTTTTACATTGGTATTTGTTGTCATTATTTTAAGTACAGCAGAAATACAACATTAACGCCTGGATATGAGAATCAAAGAATCATAACAAAACGTGAATTTGATCACAAACTTCTGCATGATGATTATGAGAAAGCACGAGACTATGGTCTAACTAATAATACACACGGACGAAAAAACGCTTTGGATAATCACAGATTTCAAGGTAGTTCTACTAAAATAGCCATATTTTTTAAACCAAAGCACTTCAAGTCTTCAAATTACTACTGTTTTGTTCGGAAATGAATATACTTTCAAATGAATTAATAAATATGAATGTACATTATATATTTTAAGAGTTTTAAGCAAATAAAGTTATAAAAATGTGAACGTCATAAAATGGCGTTTTCGGTAAGGTTTTGTAATAGCAATACACATGAAAAAATTGAAATAGCTTGAAATATTTCAATATTGGTATGCATAGAAAGAGCTTGATGAGCTAAGAAAGAATCTTTTTAAATTTTTAAAATCTGATTAAAATTAAGGAAGTTATGGCTATTTTTGTGCCTCACACGTTTGGATATTTTTCCCTCTTTAAGACCATATGCGTTTCGTCACATTTTTTACACTACTTTTTCAGTAAAAATGTCATATCTTTGTTAAAACACAAGACTAAGAAATGAAATTTACCATATAAATGTATTTTTGTACAAGGAATCAGACTATGCAACTGAAAATCTCCCAAAGTTTATGGTTTCCAAATAATCTGCAGTAAATGTGCATAAATATGCAGCAATTCCTTAAAAATGCCATGTATCCATAAACAGAAAAGAAGTTGGAGAACTCAAAGTTGAATTGTAATGTGCTTTATGTACAAAAAACTTAAATCTAAACATAAGACCATTTAAAAATGAATATATTGCAATATTTCTTTGGTATTATTGTAGATTAACACCTTCTGTTTAACCCCACTCAACTCCTTCTGACCACCCCTCCAAAATGTGATTCTACCTTTTTAGGAAATTATGTATAAAATGCCATGAAAAACTTTAATGAAAGATAAACAAATTATTTTAGAATTGAATGTAAAATAATTTCCTAATATAGATCATTCTAGCATTTTAGGGCAGTTAACTTTTTTTTTTTTTTTTTTTTTTTTTTTTTAAGATGATTGTGTAGTTTTAAGAGGGTTTCTATGCAATGAGAATATGGGGAAGGTTGCCATTCGGACTTTGAATTAATTGTAGGGCTAAGGAAAATTATGTGTGAACATACTGAAAACTTGACAGAGACAAAGCTAACAAAAACAATATTAGAGAGGGGAGCAGTTAGTTTCACAAAAATTTAATGTAAAATAATTCACCATTTCCTGGCCATTCTAGCATTTTAGGACAGTTAACCAATTTATTTTCATGTGTATTTTTCTTTAAGGAAGGATCTATTTTTTGTTTGTTTGTTTTAGATGCTTGTATGTGGCTTACAAAGGTATTTTATTTGGGGGGGGGGCTTGCCACTCGAACTTAGTGTTATTGTTAGGGTTAAAGAGTGTTTTAGGAATACGAACCGTTACTTCATTTTTGTTTTGTTGTCCTAACTGCAAAATGCCGTTTCCATTTCAAATAAATATTTTACAGAAAGATATATATATATATATATATATGTGTGTGTGTGTGTGTGTGTATTCGACAGGTAAATAAGTCAGCAAATGTTATATTTAGTTTTAATTTAATAAGAAACTGCGTTGCGAAATTTCAAAGAAAATTCCATAAATTTGTTGATTTCTATTTTCAAGGTTGAAAGTGTTAATTCCATAGGCCGTTTATACTACGCTGGAGCAGGTTGTAAAAATATCTTTCGTTTAATAAGTAGAAAAAAAAAATAACGAAATAAAAAGCTTCCTAATTGTAGTTTGATGTGTTTTCTTTTAAAATTTCAAGAATATTGATATAGATCTTGAGGGTTTGTATTACTATACACATAGATTCGAAAAAGTTGTCAAAAAACAAACATATAACAAATAAATGTTATCAAAAGCAAGTTACTTTTCTACCTAACTGGATAATTTTTTAGTGTTTTTATTTTATGTAACATGTTTATTCAGCTTGAAAACAGTGTTTACCGATGTTTTGGAAAATTTAAAATGGCGCCCGACTCTTGAAACGGAAAGTTTGTGGAAAAGAGTTAAAAATAAAGAAGTAGCCAAAATACTGCTAGAAACTCGCTCAATATATGTTACCGTGACATGTGACATAGGCTGACATATATTCAGTTAGTTTTCAACAGTATTTTGTATAGTTTTTTTTTATTTTTAACTCCTTTTCTCAAACTTACCGTGTCAAAGAGAGTCCGTCCGGGCGCCATTTTTAATTTTCCAATACATCGGTAAACACTGTACGTTTTTCGAGCTGAATAAACATGTTACATTAAATAAAAACACTAGAAAATTATCCAGTTAGGTAGAAAAGTAACTTATCTTGCCTTTGATAACATTTATTTGTTATATATTTGTTTTTTGACAACTTTTTCGAATCTATGTATAAACGAGATTTTGATACTTATTTTGATTTTGAAAAAAAACATTTGTGGCTGTTCGCAGTAAAACATTGTTTTAATTCGCTGTTCAAAACTAATTTAAAGAATAAAAGTGCATGCAATCTACAAAGGTTTATTTTGTTTTTTTAACCATGTTTTTAAATTTGACGAGAAATGTGAGAAATTGCAACAGATTCAATGAATGTCCGCGTATTCAATCACCGCGAGCGGATATTTTGTCAACACGGTTTTTTAACAAATAAGAAATAATATTTTTATTATGTTTGAAACAACTTTAATAGTTTATTTTGGAAGTATATTCCATAAATAAAATAAAAAAAAACACTTTAAAAACAGAAATTACGATTTTTTTATATTTTATTCGCAGTTTTGTCTTAGGGGTGTCAAATTTGCAATGGCGATTTTCCCAAAGATTCTGACACTGCTACAGATTCATAATGCTGAATTGGTTGGGATTGTTGTTATTATACATTCTGAAAACCGAATAGTTCTAAACTAATGTTATTCTGATAACAAAATAGCTCTCATTAAACATATAAGAACATTTATATTCATATTTTCATGTTTTTCTTAATTCGTTCTTGAGTAAAAATTAAAGAACGCGTGTTGTTTATACACTGTGCTGTGCTATGGCTGATTCTACAGGCTGGAGCTGCTGCTGCTTCTAGTAATACTAACTTCATTTGACCAAATTCGAGAAATAGAAACAATTTTTTTTTCGGGTAGGTCCTTTTAAATTATCAATTACCGCGGTCCTACTCAACATAAAATAATACTTTTAATTGATAAAGATAGTAAAAAGATTGATTTACTTACTACTGGGTGTTTGAAGAATTTTTTTTTCAAAATGTTCGATACTCGTCATATTAAAGTCTTATTTTTAACATGACAAAAAAAGAAATGGTCAAAAATATTTCGGACACTTGACAGTATTAAGATTAACACCTCTTCTAATTGGTTCCCAAATTTCATGACGAAATTCTTCATACAATCACGGTACGGACCTTTAGAAAACAGGGGGGTTCATTACAAAACCTTACCGAAAACGCCATTTTATGACGTTCACATTTTTATAACTTTATTTGCTTAAAACTCTTAAAATATATAATGTACATTCATATTTATTAATTCATTTGAAAGTATATTCATTTCCGAACAAAACAGTAGTAATTTGAAGACTTGAAGTGCTTTGGTTTAAAAAATATGGCTATTTTAGTAGAACTACCTTGAAATCTGTGATTATCCAAAGCGTTTTTTCGTCCGTGTGTATTACTATTTGTAATGAACCCCCCTGTTTTCTAAAGGTCCGTACCTTGATTGTATGAAGAATTTCGTCATGAAATTTGGGAACCAATTAGAAGAGGTGTTAATCTTAATACTGTCAAGTGTCCGAAATATTTTTGACCATTTCTTTTTTTGTCATGTTAAAAATAAGACTTTAATATGACGAGTATTGAACATTTTGAAAAAAAAATTCTTCAAACACCCAGTAGTAAGTAAATCAATCTTTTTACTATCTTTATCAATTAAAAGTATTATTTTATGTTGAGTAGGACCGCGGTAATTGATAATTTAAAAGGACCTACCCGAAAAAAAAATTGTTTCTATTTCTCGAATTTGGTCAAATGAAGTTAGTATTACTAGAAGCAGCAGCAGCTCCAGCCTGTAGAATCAGCCATAGCACAGCACAGTGTATAAACAACACGCGTTCTTTAATTTTTATTCAAGAACGAATTAAGAAAAACATGAAAATATGAATATAAATGTTCTTATATGTTTAATGAGAGCTATTTTGTTATCAGAATAACATTAGTTTAGAACTATTCGGTTTTCAGAATGTATAATAACAACAATCCCAACCAATTCGGCATTATGAATCTGTTGCAATTTCTCACATTGCTCGTCAAATTTAAAAACATGGTTAAAAAAACAAAATAAACTTTTGTAGATATATAGCTTGCATGCACTTTTATTCTTTAAATTAGTTTTGAACAACGAATTAAAACAATGTTTTACTGCGAACAGCCACAAATATTTTTTTTTCAAAATCAAAATAAGTATCAAAATCTCGTTTATACATAGATTCGAAAAAGTTGTCAAAAAACAAATATATAACAAATAAATGTTATCAAAGGCAAGATAAGTTACTTTTCTACCAAACTGGATATATTTTTTGTGTTTTTATTTAATGTAACATGTTTATTCAGCTCGAAAAACATACAGTGTTTACCGATGTATTGGAAAATTAAAAATGGCGCCCAGCCCGACTCTTTGACACGGTAAGTTTGAGAAAAGGAGTTAAAAATAAAAAAACAACTATACAAAATACTGTTAAAAACTCACCGAATATATGTCAGCCTATGTCACGGTAACATATATTGAGCGAGTTTCTAGTAGTATTTTGTCTACTTTTTTATTTTTAACTCTTTTCCCCAAACTTACCGTTTCAAGAGAGTCGGGCGCCATTTTAAATTTTCCAAAACATCGGTAAACACTGTTTTCAAGCTGAATAAACATGTTACATTAAATAAAAACACTAAAAAATTATCCAGTTAGGTAGAAAAGTAACTTGCTTTTGATAACATTTATTTGTTATATATTTGTTTTTTTTTGACAACTTTTTCGAATCTATGTGTATAGTAATATAAACCCTCAAAATCTATATCAATATTCTTGAAATTTTAAAAGCAGTTAGAAAACACATCAAACTACAATTAGGAAGCTTTTTATTTCGTTATTTTTTTTTTCTACTTATTAAGCGAAAGATATTTTTACAACCTGCTCCAGCGTAGTATAAACGGCCTCTGGAATTAACACCTTCAACCTCGAAAATAGAAATCAACAAATTTTTGAACGCTCTCTTTGAAAAAAAGCTCTCTTAACTTCACCTCTAATACAAATTATGTGTGGCAAGTCTCCTCCTAAAACACTCTTTAACCCTAACAATAACACTAAGTTCGAGTGGCAAGCCCCCCCCCTAACAAAATACCTCTGTAAGCAACATACAAGCATTTAAAACAAACAAAAAATAGATCCTTCCTTAAAGAAAAATACACATAAAAATAAATTGGTTAACTGTCCTAAAATGCTAGAATGGCCAAGAAATGATGAATTATTTTACATTAAATTTTTGTGAAACTAACTGCTCCCCCCTCTAATATTGTTTTTGTTAGCTTTGTCAAGTTTTCAGTATGTTCACACATAATTTTCCTTAGCCCTACAATTAATTCAAAGTCCGAATGGCAACCTTCCCCATATTCTCATTGCATAGAAACCCTCTTAAAACTACACATAATCATCTTAAAAAAAAAAAAAAAAAAAAAAAAAAAAAAAGTTAACTGCCCTAAAATGCTAGAATGACCTATATTAGGAAATTATTTTACATTCAATTCTAAAATAATTTGTTTATCTTTCATTAAAGTTTTTCATGGCATTTTATACATAATTTCCTAAAAAGGTAGAATCACATTTTGGAGGGGTGGTCAGAAGGAGTTGAGTGGGGTTAAACAGAAGGTGTTAATCTACAATAATACCAAAGAAATATTGCAATATATTCATTTTTAAATGGTCTTATGTTTAGATTTAAGTTTTTTGTACATAAAGCACATTACAATTCAACTTTGAGTTCTCCAACTTCTTTTCTGTTTATGGATACATGGCATTTTTAAGGAATTGCTGCATATTTATGCACATTTACTGCAGATTATTTGGAAACCATAAACTTTGGGAGATTTTCAGTTGCATAGTCTGATTCCTTGTACAAAAATACACTTATATGGTAAATTTCATTTCTTAGTCTTGTGTTTTAACAAAGATATGACATTTTTACTGAAAAAGTAGTGTAAAAAATGTGACGAAACGCATATGGTCTTAAAGAGGGAAAAATATCCAAACGTGTGAGGCACAAAAATAGCCATAACTTCCTTAATTTTAATCAGATTTTAAAAATTTAAAAAGATTCTTTCTTAGCTCATCAAGCTCTATCTATGCATACCAATATTGAAATATTTCAAGCTATTTCAATTTTTTCATGTGTATTGCTAGTCTAACAATGAACATAAAAATTTGAGAACATTTAATTCATTTAGATTAAATGTGCTGGAAAAACTTTTTTTTTTTTAATTAAAAAGAAAAGACAAAAAACAAAAACAAAATACAAACCTTTCAACAGGGATTTGTATTCACCCGGAGAAAATATCGTGGATTCCTTTGTGAGGCAGCTTTAGCTTTTCTTGTAAAGTATTTTTTGCAGCATTTACTTTCAACCTTCTTTCGGTTGTCAGTTTTTCTTTTAACACGCAACTCTTGTCGGTTTGGGCATTCACTACAGGAAAAATAAGGTAGAATAAATTTCTTGATTACAACCGCTGACCATTACAAAGTCATAACAATTTGGAGAGGACGAGGGGGGGGGAGGGTAAACAATAACCAAAGAATTTAATTGGAAAGCTCAAGAAAAAAAAAAAAAAAGTTAAAAAGTAAACAAAAACTTGACAAAAAGTGAAATAAAATAAAGTCTTTACTATCCATGAGAGCAAACAATTGTTTTAATCTAAGATAATGCTCATTATATATGTACTTATCTTTCTTAGCTCATCATCAATGGTTATACATCCATACTATGTAGGTTTTGTGGGAGAGAACCTCAGCAGAGTGCTTGATTATAAAGAAAATTTGATATAAGCACATGATATTTAAATATGTTACAGAAAGTCAGAAAAAAAAAAAAAAAAAATATTGGTATCAGCGGTTTCAAATCTAATAAAGTAAACCAATTTATTGTTGATAATATTGAATTCTCTTCAAATTGTTTTATATCTGTTCTCACCAGAAATGGTGACCACACATTGCTTTGTCCTGCGGTTTGCAATATTTTCTATCTTATTTTTGCTTCTGTTATTTTTTTTTTTTTTTTTTAATTCTTTCTTTTACTTTGTATGTTTCTATTTTTTGTTTATCTCATAAACTTATTCAGATTTGTTTCCCCAGTCTAGTAAGCATAAAACTTCTAGTTTTAGGATGGCAGTTTTGGGGAAAATCAGAGTTTTAAAATATCTTTCACTAATTTATTACTAATCTTAAATTAGATAATTTTAGTTTTAAATGAAATGGAAAAAAAAAGAAAAAAAAAAAGGCTTAAATCCACTTTAAAATTTATATACAGACCTAAAAAAGGTATGAACGCAGTTATTATTTCTGGAAAAAATATGTCTGTTAAAATTCAAATATAGGTGTGTGAATCAGTATGTTCTATTTGCAGTTCTCTCTTCTTACTGTCCCTTTCTTCCTGATCTCGATTCACGTAACCGAGATGAACAATACAAAATCTCTTTCACCGACCGAAACAAATGAAAAAATGCCGCCCACACACAAAAGTCTGATGTCTTTTATCTCCACGGGGCTGCCAACTCCTGCAAATCAGTACCAACCGGATTTCCTGTCCCATCACGCAGGCGCAGTGCCATTTGTGCATTGGACACGATAGCGACTGGCTCGTCATACATTGTCTACAGTGTGTAACAGAAAAGAAAGGAGTGTTTTTGTTATGTAATTCATTGATTCAGATTACATGTATTAATTATTATCAGAGGTGTACCTATGGTGTAAGAGGGCTAAACACCTATAATAATGCATAATCTCAATCAATAAATTACATAACAAAAACACACATTCCTTTTGTTACACACCTATATTTGCATGTTAACAGACATCTTTTTCCAGAAAGAATATTAACTGCATTCATATCTTTTAAAAACATGATTGACATTATTAAAAATCTCCCTCTCTTTAACAATGCAAGCTCCCCTCCTTTTTTGAATTTCCAACGTCGTTTTCTGTTTCTGAAATAAAACAGCGTCATATTTCTACTCGCATTTTTGTTTTCTTAATCTCATTCATCCAGAGGAAGACTCAAAATAAAAGACAAAACGTTGATGAACACATTTGGTTTGTTCCTTTTTATTTCGCTATTTTGTCGGAATACTATTTCCATTATTCTCATCATATATATAAGTAAACAAGAAAGGAAAATGAAGGTATAAAAACTATGTGTTAGTATATGTATATATATATATATATATATATATATATATATATATATAATAATCTTTAAATGGAATATGTATTTAAATCAAAATTTAAATACCCAATGTTAGACTGACAAGATATATCATTTTTTTGTTTTTATATTATATTTTGTCGCCGAAGTAAAATAAAACAGGATTCCCACAAGATAGGCTAATACAGTAGTTGCTTTGAACTGAACGAAAATCTAATGTGGCCCCCTGTGGCCCCCCTTTAAAACTTGCAGAGACTTTACTGGCTAGAGATTTCGTCAAGTCTATTTTTAGACCAGATTGTGAAGCAGAGAGGAAGATGGGGGGGGGGCAGAAGTGGTATTGCTTCCCCTTTCTAACTGGACACTAGCGAAAAAAAAAAAAATAAAAAATAAAAAATAAAATAAAATAATCGCTCTTTTCGGTTTGGGCCGCCGACCTGTTAAGAGGTCTCTCTCCTCGTGGGAGGAGGGGTTGACTTCTTCTCATGCGAAAAGGAGATACGGATACACGAGACGTGGACAACACAACCTCCAGACATGCGAGAGAATGCGATGAGTTTACTTACTCATGAAAGAGACAATTTTTTCCCCATCATGCGAAGGAGATGCAGATGTACTGACGCAGACGATGATATACCTTATCCCTCACGAAAGAGACAGATATATAAAGTGTGAGCAAGAAAAGAGAACACGTGAATTTGCTATTGAAACTTTTTCCCCACCGAAGGAAATATCTTGGATTAACTGAGTCATTGACAAGTTGTGAAACACCAGCAAAAAAAAAAGGGGGGGGGGACAAAAGCGACCTATAAGTGCAAAGACTTTGATTACCCCCCCCCCCCTCCAAAGACTTTCGCTCATTTCAACATGCGTAGATATACCAGATTCCATAACTTTGAATACATTTCTTTTTCTTTCATTAAACTCTTCCTTTTTTTTTTTTTATCTTAAATAAATCTATTTTTGTATCATTTGGAAAAGTGTCTGTTACCTCATTATTTCATCGCGTTTTTATTGTGTTCATCCTTGTATCTCTATCCACTTGTTTTATTTTTTTTGCTATGTCACATATGCAATAAAGAGAAAAATACTTCCCTTATACCCCCACCTTTTTTGGCAACGTGTTACAAAGGTAAACGATATTTGCTTTTATCATTAAGTTTCCGTTCATACCTCTACGTTATAAATTGCCTTACCACACCTTTTATCGCATGTGTAACAATATATATTTATTCAACTATGCGCACATTTATTTAGGAGTGCTGGGTAAGTGGCGATTCATTATGGCATGGCATTTCGAAGCCTAATGCTTTTCATCTCATATAGCAATACAATGTATGCCATTATCGAAATATTTTAAGCCATTTCAATTTTTTCATGTGTATTGCTAATATATATATTTCTTATATTTTATATATATTATAATTGAAATATTTTTTTTATTTTATTATAGACTAGCCTGGCGTTGCCCGAGTGTTTGAAAGTGTGTGTTGATCAAAAAAAGTGGTAGTGGGTAGGCAGGCTCGAACCCATACCGTAAAGGAGGAAAAGAATGAGAAAAAAAGTGACATCTTTGCTTTTGCACCCATCACCAAACCGGAAGTGACAAATGTTTAAATTAAGGCTAGTCAATTGAAAAGAGGGGATGACTAAAAAATACGAGCGAAAAAAGTGAACCCTCCCTGTAGAAAGGTGCCCAGTTGAGGGTGAAGGAATTAATGTTTTTAGCCAATTTTTCGATATTTGTCATCCAAAGAGTCGAGGTTCAAAACGATACCAATCTCGTAAAAATCCATTGCCTCTGTCAAAAGTTTTAGGCAGACATACAAACATACATACATCTAACAGACAGGTGAGATTTAGATTATAGATTTCCTGCATTGTTGTAAGTTTACTAGTAAAGATTTTTTTTATTTTTCTCATTTTAAATTCAAATTTTTTTTTATCTTACTTTGAAAATTTTTATTTGAAATATGTATTTACTTAAATACAGATTTTATATCTATCATAATATATACAAGTTTTTATTTTTCTTTAAAAGCATTAATTTAATACTAGCGACTTGAAGTTAAAGTTTTAGTGAATTTAAAATGTGACAATTTTTATCTAATTTTATGAATTATCATCTTTTGTTGCATATTACTTTAAATTCTAATTTCTGCTTGCATGGTGAGGGTTATATCTGGAATTTCCTTAAAATATTACTACCTAATCTCCATGTCTGCTGCTTTCGATGAATTCATAAGATTTGTTCTCTGTAATTCAAAGCAGCTAACATCAAAAAAGTATTTGTAGCTCTAGTCCTATTACACCTTTGGTTTATTTTACTTTATTTTTTAAAAATTAGATATGAAATAAAAATTAGATATGAAATAAAAATTAGATATGAAATAAAAATTAGATATGAAATAAAAATTAGATATGAAATAAAAATTAGATATGAAATAAAAATTAGATATGAAATAAAAATTAGATATGAAATAAAAATTAGATATGAAATAAAAATTAGATATGAAATAAAAATTAGATATGAAATAAAAATTAGATATGAAATAAAAATTAGATATGAAATAAAAATTAGATATGAAATAAAAATTAGATATGAAATAAAAATTAGATATGAAATAAAAATTAGATATGAAATAAAAATTAGATATGAAATAAAAATTAGATATGAAATAAAAATTAGATATGAAATAAAAATTAGATATGAAATAAAAATTAGATATGAAATAAAAATTAGATATGAAATAAAAATTAGATATATATGGCAGTTCAGCTGATTGAGTTCAATCATCTTTTCAAAGCTGTGTTGTTTACAAAATAGATTAGAGACATACAATGGCGATTAAAGATGACGCCACACTACACTACAACAGAAACTACACCTTTTCACCATTTTTATTTTCTTGGTAAGCAATAATTGTTTTACTAATTTCTAAGGGATTGATAATATTAAGCTAGTAAAAAACTTACGTTAAATGCTCTTCTTGATCCCAAATCCACATTTCATACAAACAGCCTTCGTTAGGGCAGTCAACAATACCAAGACGTCTTTGAATTTCTATGTTGTCATCAGGAATAATAGGCCTGCATAAATAAAAAAGAAAAGTTAGATAAATACAAAAAAAAAAAAATTTTTTTAAACTTTCTATATCAATAAAATCATTACTACCTGTTAGTA
Organism: Euprymna scolopes; assembly: GCF_053919585.1. Lineage (NCBI taxonomy): Eukaryota > Metazoa > Mollusca > Cephalopoda > Sepiida > Sepiolidae > Euprymna > Euprymna scolopes. The sequence continues at coordinate 19,549,909 of NC_136513.1, read as the reverse complement.
GGGAAGGCAGAGTATCGCATTCCAAAAATCACAAATTGATCAAATAGTTGTATTTTTAAAGAAAATAAAATTTCATACCTAACCGAAGAGTAACACCTCACATTCCCATTTTAAAAACAGTCTCAAGAAACAAGGGAGATAACTTAATCTAAACTTGCCAGATTTTTGTTGTAATGTCTGCAAATTCCAATTAATTGCTTAAAATAAATAAACTTATCAATTTGCATTATTTTTGGAATACAATATTTTCTTTCCTATTTGGGTACATATTAGTGATGGGACGACTTCAATATTTTTCTGATTCCGATACAATTACTGATTCTGTGCTAAATTCCCGATTCCAATTCTTTATAAATCTAATTATTTAACTATACAGTTGTTATTTCCACTGATTTTCGTAAAAACACACGTTAAATATGCAGATATTTTCCTAAACGTCAAAATACACTTGTGGATGATGATCTATTGATTTAAGCTTTATTGGTATTTTTAAAATCAATAAATATTTATTATTTTATCATTATTACTACTAATGGAAGAGTTTAGTTTAAACAAAATCGAATAAAAAAGACAAAAGAATCGTTTTTGCCATCAAAAAATAGACAAATTTTTCTGATTCCGATACCCGCAAATCTTCCAATTTTTCTGATTCCCAATTCGGATTAATCGTCCCAACACTAGTACATACATTATACAAATTTTCATGTCTTTTAATGTAGGAGAAATTCTAAGCAAGCACTCTACATCCATTAAACCTAGAACTCTCATCCTTACATTCAACATGGCCATATCGTTGAAATCTCTTCTGTACATCTGTCTATATTGTTTAGACTTAATCTTCACCAAGGTCAGAAAATTCTATCAGGCGTCCAATTTCTACTAATGAGCATGTAAATTAGAAAAACAAAGTCTCATTCTAATATTTAAAACAATTTCACTGGTCATTTTCATTAACATGCAAAGAAAAGGAATAAGAAAAATTTGTTGGTTGCTCAAAGTCTTCAGCAGTTTACCTGGTTATAGTTAGCTAATGTAATTCCTAACGGAAGCGGTGACAAGGCAAATCTGTTCCTTTGCTTTTCTCTCACTCCTTTATCTCCCCTGTGCATGTACTTTTTTTTTTTTTTTTTGATCTTTTTTTTTTAATAATCATTGAAAAAATTTTTTTTGGTCTTATTTCAATTAAAAATTATTGAAATTAGTTATTTTTAAAAGAATTATTGAAAAACTTAAAATAATTTTTTAAGTATTGAACTATTTAATAAAGACTAAATTAATTTTATTGTATACTTTTCAATAATCTCCTTTTCTTATATTTTATTTCAATAAATTAATTCACAATAGAAACATTGAAGAACAATAACAGTTAAGGAACTGATTTGTCTTGTCACTGCTTCTGGTAGCGCTACACCAGAAGTTAGGCAGTACATTAGCTGACTATAATTGCTTATCTTCAAGTGAAAATAGCTGATGCTTGAGAACCCAGTGTACAAAGGCAGAGTTAGACACCAGGGTCGTTTTTTTAATGTGGAGAAAAGGTACAAAAATAAAAAATTGTCTCGGGCGTGAAGGACTGCTCCTCCACCGAAAGAGAACAAGAAATGGATGTGCAGCATCTGAAGAACAGATACTACACTTTGATCTTGGCCAAAAGGCCAAGATTGTAATGATGCCACATTTCTTTACTTCTGATCATTATGCTGTTGTTTCACCGACCACTTTACACATTAACTTTTATCCTCGAGTTGCCTTCAGGCTTTAATAAGAAATGACTCTCTTGTCAAAAAAAAAAAAAAAAAAAAAAAACTACTAAATACATACAGAGTAGAATTCTATATCCAACTTTTGTTTATGGAGCTTTACTGGTTAAATAAATAGAAATTCTATTTCATAGAGATTTGATATTTGTCTGAGGCTGAAACTATTACTATCTTTCCATGCTAAATTGTAGAACAGGGTGGAGTGGGGGGGGGGGGTTAATATCTTCTTATATCATCCTCCAGACATTACATCCTTTGTGTGTGTGGGTGTGAGGAGATAACATTTATTTTTTCTAACAATACCATCTTCCCAAGTATTATTACCACCTTTTGATTTTGTATAGGGGGAGGGGTAGTATTTTTTTTTGTCAATATACCACCAACCCAGGCATTACCTCTTTCATAAAGTGAAAAGCAGTATAGTATATATTCCTTTGTCATATATTAGCAAAAACTACAAATGAAAGGAGCATATCATTTCTAATATAAAAGAAATTATGGTTGTTTTCAAGTTTAGCATCCACATATTGACAAAGGCTTTCAGTGGTCCTGTCTGCTGGGGGGATTAACACCTCGTTTCATAAATACAGGGTGGACCCCCCCCCCCAAAAAAAAAACATAGAAAGTATATCTAGAACATATGCTGTAGAACGGAGAAAAAAATGCCAAAGACCCTAGTGTTTTGATGTGATGTTTTGAATATAATAAACTAGTTATGACCAAAGTTTCATTTCATTCGGACAAAACACTAAGAAACGGGACCTAATTAGAGTTGGGGCCCATTTTTTTTTGGGGGGGGGGGTCACCCTGTATATTTTTATCATAAAAGAACTAATTTGCTTTTCCTCCAATCGACAGGATTGCAAAAAGCCTTTGTCAATACTATGAGGCTAAACTTGAAAATATCCTAAATAACTTTTTTTAACCGTGTCAATCTATATAAATAAAACAGATGTGTGTCGCTCTGCATGAAAATATTTCATCAATAAACTGGTCATATAACACTGAAATTAACAGGAAATAGTAATCATATACTGAAGATGAGGCCTATAACCAGTAAAATCTTTGTTTGGATGGATGAATAACGCGTACAGAAGTCGGTAAGCTAAAATGAAAAATGTTCATTTCAACTTAACGACATGTTTGTATTAGTTTGCGCCTGCATAAAACTATAGCTAAAAGTGGTTTATTTTTAAAGCCATTTATCTGTCGGGTTAGCTCAAACGATGGCAAATGCAGTCGGAGTGCTAAATACACTAGTTTTGATTCTATCTGATGGTACCAAAGTTTTTTTTTTGTTTTTTTTTTAAACTTTTGAAATCAGTAATATATATATATATATATATATATATATATATATATATATATATATATATATTTAATATTAGATAATGGCTCTAATAATAACCATGAAATCTGCATAAATTAAAATATATTAAGTTTATTTTACAACAGGCATACCCCCTGCAAGTCTTTCATCAAACCAGAACTATTATAGGTTTGGTTGTTTTACGGCATGTCAACTCTTTTCGGGTTATTTAATGCCGAATGCAGTTATTTTTGGAAATAGTATTCATGTTACATCCAGTTATCTTGTAGAGGATTTTTTTTTTTCAAACTTTTTGTACTTTCAATCGCTAGTTTATAATGTTTGGTTTGTCTGTTTTATAGTGGATTTTATCGTTTTTGTTCCCTGCCCTGCAGAACATGAGTTTTGCAATGAGACAGAGAAAAGGGTTACAGTATTAATGTTTGGTATATTTAAAATTAGGAAACCAGTCAGAAAATGGGAATGATAGAAAGAGAAAGAGAAAGGGGAAATGGGAAGAAGGAAAAAGGGGGAAAAGGTGGATTGTTGTTTTTGTAAAACACAATTAAGTTTTGCAAAAAAAAAAAGTAGAAAAACAAAAAACATCAATGTTAGGTGCATTTCATCTCAGGAAGCCAATATCTTCAGACAGCCTGATCTGGTAGCACCATTAGAACTATTATAGAAAAGCAAATGACTTACCTTTCCAATGGAAATTGATCAACTTTATTACACATAGGACACGAAGAAATTCGAAGGGAACCATCTGCTTTGTAAAGACAATCGATACAAAATTTATGTTGACAAATCCCATAGACCATTTTCAATTTGGGACACATACACACCGTGCAATTGAACCTAGAAATAAAAACATATTTGGAAAAATAATAAACATTTAATCATTATATTTGGTTTAACATTTGTACTGCTTATTCGGAATAACGAAAATCGAAAAATTGAATTTCAACTAAAAGTATTATCTACATTAGGCATGTTAAACGCGGGGCCCGCAGGTCATATGCGGCCCATCGTAGACATGCTTGCAGCCTGCACAAATGATCTTCCTTACTCCCACAACTCATTGGCAGGAGTTTGGTACGTTTCAGTGTTTAATGTTTTTGGCCAATTTTTCGATATTTGTCGTCCAAAAGGTCAAGCTTCAAAACGATACTGATCTCGTGAAAATCCGTCGCAGACATACAAACATACATTTAAACAGACAGGTGAGATTTATATTATAGATGAAGGATAGTTCTATTGAATTTTGAGTATTTCTTTAAAAAATGCAATAAAAACTATTTTTTTTAAATCTGTCTATAAAAGAAAAGGATTTAAAAATTTATAAAAGATGAATTAAATTACAATTTTTTGTGAATTAAACATAGAACCACATATTGGTCATTAATTTGTCACATAAGCATTATTTGTTTTTTGAGATTTTTTAAGTTTTTACTTTACTTTTGAATTTAGTGATAAAATTCATTTTTTTTTCTTAATTTTATTATGTAACAACCTTCGTTCAGAAAATTAAAGTTTTTTTCATTTAAAACTTTCATCTTTGCTGGTTTTATTTTTAAAAAAAAAGTAAAGGCTCAAAATATATTTTTACAGGTAGTAATGAGTTTTAAAAATCGCTGGTCAAAAAATATTTCTTTTTCTGTCTGAGCTGGTTGTGTCCAACTTTTGCAGCCCTCATGCCAACACAAATAGACTCCTATGGCCCTTAGGAAACTGAGTTAGACATGCCTGATCTACATAGTGGGTACGTACATTATAAAGATTTTTCGTGTACGTTTTTACTGTTCAAAGTCCTTGGAAAAAGTGATAAAAAAAATCAAATACATAACAAATGTTATCAAAGGACTCTTCATTCCATAACGGATACATACCATTTAAACTTTTTCGATATTTTCATTTTTTTTTTAATGCCTTGATTAAACTGCACAAGTACCAAATATTTGTTACCGTGATATTTATTGGGTGGGTTTCCACTACGATTTTGTTTAATTTTTTATTTTTAAGTCATTATCAAGAATGCAAATATTCAGGTGTCAATTCTATTTTTTTTTTTGTTTTCATATAATGCTATAGGACTAAATAAACTTAAAGTAAGTAAAACCACGTTCTCAGGTGGCCAGAAAGTGAGTGCTCATTTTAAGTTAAATTTACATAGAAAAGTGATTACCTATTTTTCGAAAAAGTAATTTCTTCATATCATGAAAACTATTGTTTTGCGATGTAAACGGTTTGCAGATTCTTGTTTAGCACACCGAAATCTAAAAAAAAAAAAAAAAAAAAAAAAAAAAAAAAAAAAAAAATGGCCGGCCAAATAAACACGCATCGGCTCCGATGTTGAACGTTGCTCGATTAAGGGAGACATTTTTACAAGGGTGTGTGACCTAGCTTTTTTAAAATTTATTTTGGCTTGAAATTTGCGCATGATTTTTGTTATGATTTTATCTAGGCACCGCCAAAAATGGCCGAAAAATCAAGTTGTTTTTTAAAACGAAATTACATTTATTAAAATCCATTATTTCTGAGTAACTTTTTTTTTTCCAGAAAGATAAGACCCTGAATTTTATCATATAGAAAGCAGAATAATGTAAAACTTTTTCTACTATTTTTAATTAAATTTTAATTATTAAATTTTCCCCAAAATTTAACAATTGGCGTTTTTTGTTTTGCACAAAAAACGTATATAAATAGTTAAAAAGGTTTTTTGAAAGGTTTTTTGTCCAAGATTTAGGGTGATTTTCTATGAGAATATGCAAAAATATAATAAGTACCTGGATTTCAAATAATTCCATTTATTCATATAGGCAACCAGTTACTTCGAGTCGATTCGATTACTGTTTACATTTGTACTTGATAAAAAGCAAACTACGGAAGACCAAAACGCAAAAAAAAAAAAAAAAAAAAAAAAAAAAAAAAAAAAAAAAAACTTATTTTTCAGTGACGAAAATTTCAATGTATTATTAACGCCGAGGCTGGCCAGTACCAAATGGGTGACCATTTGTATGAGTTTGGTTTTTAATGTGTATGTGTGTGTGGGGGGGGGGGGCGGCAATTTAAAGCAGAATAAAAAAAATTATTTCAGCGCGTTTGGTCCACCGTAGTCGAAAGGCGGCAAACGTTTCCAAACTTGATCGAAAAAATAATGATATTTTTAACAAAGATTTAGCGAATTTTTTTTTGTATCGATTCTTCAAAGCATTCCCTGTTTAATAATGGTCATGCATTATTCGGCTCGCTAAAAAAAAATTGTTAATTTATTTATCAAAGATTTTAAAATGGCTTTTTTCGTATAAATATTAAAAAAAAAAAAAATTTTTTTGTTTTGCTTAACTTAAATTAATTATTTTACTTAACATATTCACCGAATTTCACACTTCAAAACTCAAAAGCGGGATAGTTAAACACAATCGAAGTTCTGATATTCATCCGTCAAAAAAAGGTATGCAAAATTTTTTTTTTTTTTTTTTTTAATCTATAATCCCGTCCCTTACAACAACACATGTTTTGTTCAGTTTCAGATGATCATTTTAAGCATATTTGGAACCCCCTCAAAACAAGGGGGGGGGGGGTTGTAAGCAAAAAAAATATATATATATATATATAAATATTGTTTATGAAAAATAAGTACAGTCATAAAGTTCATTCTTCTCTTAATAATCGCTGAAAATTTCGTATTGATCGGATAATTACCCGATTTTTGGTAGATTTTTAAAAAGACGGCTCGTCAAAAAGTACTTACAAAATACTGTTAGAAATTCGCTCAATATATGTTACCGTGACATAACTTGACATATATTCAGTGGTTTTTAATAGTATTTTGTCTAGTTTATTATTTATAACACCTTTTCCCGAACTTACCGTGTTAAAGAGAGAATAAGACGCCATCTTGAATTTTCCAATACATCGGTAAACACTGTATACTTTTCGAGCTGAACAAACATGTTAAATTGAATAAAAACACGAAAAATATATCCAGTTTGGTAGAAAAGTAACTTATCTTGCCTTTGATAACATTTATTTGTTATATATTTGTTTTTTGACAACTTTTTCGAATCTATGTGTACAGTAATACAAACCCAAACTTTTTTTTGTCTGAACGGTTTTTTTTTTTTCAATTTTAAACGTAAAAAAGACATTGTCTATGTCTTAAACACGTAAAAGTTGATTTTTTTTTTTTTTTTTTTTGCAACTCTTTATGTCAAATGGAAAAAGCCTAAAAAAGGGGCAATAAAAAGCATTTGAGGGGGGGGGCAGGAACAAGGATTATTTGTACATTTTTTTCGCCAGAAACAAGGACTTTTTTTTTTATTAGTGAAAGGAGGGTTTCGGCGTTCTTATTTGGTACAGTGACCAAGAAACCCTCCTTTTCGGCGGAGTCGTATCCACCGAAGACCCAGACCACCGTCACCACCGGTGTCAGAAGTCTGCCGACGTTGTGTTTTCTGCGGTTAAAAACGGACTCGTCGATTTCTACCGTTATGGCCTGGGCCTCAAATCTGCGGGGGATTCCTGAGAAAATAATCCCTGCATATATCACGCAGGAAAATTTTCCAATCCACAATTGTGTGGCGAGAACGTAACCCACATTCGCGATGGAGATGTTTTGTAGATGCCATCTCGAACGCCCATAAGTATATTATTTTTTTTTATACATGCGATGGTTAGTTGGGATTTTGAGAAGAAGGTCCCAATCCTAATGGAGGTCCATCGACGACATGTTACACTTCTACACCTCCAACCGTAAACGTCGGAAAGGCTTGTTCTCTTTGCAAGTACACAATCCTGGCCAAAATGTAAACACCTTTTCTCTTCTGCCAACAATTTCCGTTGCTGGCAAAAGTTTACTGCAGCCTCTGGGGTCTGGAGCTGGTCCGCAAGGTTTGTAATATTCATTATTATTTCGTCAGTTATCTTTTTAAAACAAATTTTTTTAACTCTCTCCAAATAAGCGTTTCTTGAGTTGTGAGACTCTTCCAATTGATAGCGAAATTCTCGTCTGCTTAATCGGCAACGCTCGGTTTTATCCGGCTGTTGACGTCATGCGTCGGACAAGCCGAGAATGCAGAGTTACGTCTGGTTCGTTAAATGCACAAGTACCGTTTTTAAATATTTGGAAAAGTGCATAAGCACCAAATCTTTTTGTTTTCATTTTGTTTCTTTGTTAAATCCGACAAAAAAAAAATAAAATAAAAAAGTTTACCAATATTTCCTTGTAAAAATAAGGATTTCTCCCCCAATCGAACAACGTTCAATATCGGAGCCGATGCGTATTTCGCTAGTATGGTAGAGCACTCGTGTACGTCGGCCAAAATATTTTGTTATATACGAACGTGAGACGGGCCTTTATGTAAAATTTTATCAAATTTTGCAGGTAGGTAGAGTAGTTATCTTGCCTTTGATAACATTTGTTGGTGCTTATGCACTTATTTTACCGTGCTATTTTTAATAGTATTTTCAAGTTAAAGATATCGTAAAACTTCAATTTATCTATTAAATTGTTAGGTTGAAAGTACAGAATAGTTAAAAAAAAAAAAAAAACTCCCCTCATAAGAATGGCTTTTTAAATAATCAGCAAGGTAACATAAGTGCACGACTGCACGACGAGTATTCATTTATTTTTCTTACCACTTTTTCGTAAACAAACTCTTAATTTTCTACCTTATCATTTTTTGTAAATTTTGGATATTTTCATTACTGCAACGTAACAATTCAGTGGATACCATTGATTTCACTTAAAAAAAAAAAAAAAAAAAAAAAAAAAATCAATATTTAAATTTTCGAATTTCGCTACAAAGAGCCTGTAAAATAAATGGTGCTAGTGCACTATCCGCACTATTTTTTTTAATCGTATTTCCAACTTTAATTAAAGTTTTATATTTTTTTATTCAATTGTAAGGTTAAAGTATAGAATAGGTACAAAACACCCTCCCCATGTTAAGAATGGCTTTTCAAATAATATCATTTCAGCACGGATCAATAAGTGCACTCACTAGTACCTCTTTGTTATTGTTAGGTGAAAGTACAGAATAGGTACACAACACTGACAACACTGCCGGGAATCCCCCGTCCCCATGTTAAGAATGGCCTTCAAAATAAGGTAATTATTTCAGCACGGATCAATAAGTGCAGGAGGAGTACCAAATATAAATAAATAAAAGCAGTAAAAATATGGCGAAGTTGGGTCCCAATTTTCTTTGATGAAAACATTGACGTATTATTTCGGTGCTAATGCATTTATTGGCCCGCGCTATTTTTTTAAATCGTATTTCCACGTTTAATTAAAGTTTTATTATATGTTTTTTTATTCAATTGTAAGGTTAAAGTACAGAATAGGTACAAAATGGCTTTTTAAATAACATTATTTCAGCTGGGATCAATAAGTGCACTGCATGAGTACCATTATTTCTTAATTTAATAACGAAACGCTTCAATATTATTTATTTAAAACATTTGTCACGCACCTCTGCTGTATAAAAGAACCGACAGAAAATAAACCAAGAGAAACATGAATTTAGTAAGAAAAATAGTTTAATTAATTAAAATAAATAAAAATAAAAAACAAAAAACAAAAAAAACGAACCTCTGCTCATCCACGTTCTCTTCCGTGATAGTTGGATTTGAATACATTTTATTCAAAATATATGTCCAAAGAAATTACGGGTGAACAAGCGGTAAAATAAACGAAAAAAAAAAAAATTATTATGCAAACTATTATCGTTGATTTCAAATTCTTTCAAAAGTTTAGAAGTTAACGTTCAAACAACGTGAAAATAATATAATTAAATTATTTCGTGGCATCCATTGTTGTTGTTGTTGATTTCATTTTCGCGCCTTTGAATTTGATTGGTCAATAGCGTAGCGAAACAATGACGCCCTCTATTTTTTTGTTGTAACGATCAAAAGGGGCGGTAACTCTTGTAAGCTTATGTATTTCAAATAATTCATAACAGCTGTTTATTCCTTTCCATAGGTCAACACCGAAGTTCTTATTCGACTAACGAAGTTCATTCCGTTCAGTACGAAATGGATGATTATTATTTGTTAATATCGGGCGCTGAATGTTGGATAAGGACGACACATTAATGCAAAAATTAACGGATTGCCGTCTGACAATTGCAAATAAAAAGGTTATCTTCTAACAGTTATGGTCATGGTGTTAACGCGTTGTGATTGATTGAGTCAGTTGATTTAATTCGCAACCCAGTTCTTATTTAAAATTCAACGTAATTTTCTAAAAAGTATAGAAAAATCTTCGGTATTATTTTACTTTAAAAAAAAATGTGTTCTATACGAACGTGAGACGGGCCGTCTCATGTTCGTATAGAACAAATTTTTTTTTTTTTCTCATGTTCGTATAGAACAAATTTTTTTGGGGGGGGGGGTAAATTTGGGTAAATTTTCAGATTAGGTCCACCTCACCTCCACAATTTCCTTTTAAATGACGACTTGTAAAGGTTTTCGACTATGCTGTATACGAAAATCGCATTGGAATTTTGCAGAAATAAGTAGTTATCGAGATATAAAAAGTTGTATTATGCATTGTATTCTTTGGCGACCATCTTTTTTACGCGCGTGCCATAAACAAATCTACTCATCTATGACGGACACTGCACGCGCGTAAAAAAGATGGCCGCCAAATATCTCGATAATTAATTATTTCTGCAAAATTTCAATCTGATTTTCGTATTCAGCATAGTCGAAAACCTAGAAAAGGTGTCATTTAAAAGAAAATTGTGGAGGTGGACCTAATCTACAAAAATACCTCTTTTTTGTACATTTCGGTGTGTTAAAAACGAATCTGTAAACCGCTTCCGTCGCAAAAAAAAAAAAAAAAAAAAAAAAATAGTTTTCATGATATGAAGAAATTACTTTTTCGAAAAGTGGGTGATCACTTTTTCATGTAATTTTTTCATATCGTGAAAACTATTTATTTGCGACGGAAACGGTTTGCAGATTCGTTTTTAGCACACCGAAATGTAAAAAAATATATATTCTATACGAACGTGAAACGGGCCTTAAAGTAAAATTTTACTAAATCTTGTAAGCTGATCAAGTAGTTTTATTTTTAATTAACAAAATCAAATTTTAGTAGTAAGCAAAAAGGGATTGTCTCATATCACCATCTTGAAATAACAAGTGCAGATAAGTTCACAATAATTCAAACTTGCAAGATCAGCCTTGTAATGCTACCAATTTCACATTAATCTTTTTAAATAGTTTTAAAAAATTATTTTCTTTATAAAAATAAAACTATTTGATTAATTTACATCATCAACGCTCTGATCCCCATCTGGCATCAATTGAAATGAATGGCTCTCATCTTGGAGAGGCCTCATGTTTTGAGAAGCTTCAGGGCTGGACCTTTACTCCTGATCTGAAATGGAACACGTACATCAAATCTGTTGCCAAAGCCACTGGAAAAATGGGATCCTTCTATCGATCTAGTAGATATCTCACTGCTGATGCAATTCTCTATCTATATAAGAGCCAAGTTCGTCCAAGGATGGAGTACTGTTGCGACATCTGGGCAGGAGCTGCTAGAAAGGACTTATCCTGCCTTGATAGAATTCAAAATAGACTTTGTAGCCTCATAGGAAATGTCCTTTTTTCTTCCCTGCAACCTCTATCTCACAGAAGAGATGTAGCGAGTTTACCTTTACTTTATCGTTATTTTCATGGCAAGTGCTTGACTGAGCTCCAATCTGTGATCCCCGCTCCCCAAACTTTCACAAGAAACACCTGTCTAGCTGAAAACACTATCAATAATTTCCCCCACTCTTTATCTGTGCCTAAACCTAAATGTAGATTCCATGAACAAAGCTTCTTTCTTAGAACTGCATGCCTGTGGAACTGTCTTCCGTTTTCCTGCTTTCCAGCTGACTACAATATGGTTGTCTTCAAGTCCAATGTAAACAAGTTCTTGATAAGCCGTTCCACTTAAGTTAACAAATTTACTGAATTTCCATGACTGACAATTACTATATTGTCCAATTTCTACTGTACACTCTTTAACCCTTATCCTCGATTGGCCCCTGAGCTTTGATAAGTGGTGATGCCTATGTAAATAAAAAAATATTTATGTGATTTTTTTTGGAATTTGACATATCTGTTCCATAACGAGTACATATCTCATACAGATTTTTATGTAGTTATGTTTTTTTTTTAATTAGGTTGAATTCTAAAAAAAAAAAAAATTATTCCCTTAACCTTCCCCCCCCCCCGTTACATATTGTCTGAAATATGGGTTTTAAGCAGGTTAGCCATGGTATGAGTTCTTATGGTGATATGTGGAGGGATGTATATGGTGTTGCAGGACAAACGGGTGTCGGTGTTAGTCCCACAAACTAAAAATAAAAATCAAGTGTAAAATGGTGGTGGCAATCAAACAAAGATGACTGAGGCGGAATAAATAAATTAAACACAAAATTTTTTTTTTTTTTAAATTGTAAAAAACGGTTAATTAAACTACAGAAGCACCTGTTAAAAACTATGCAAGTTCTATAATTGAATACCCAACTCAAAAAAAAAAGAATAAATAATAATAATAAATAAAAAACAAAGTATATTTTTTATAAACCGCTCGTGTAAGCTTACTGACAGCATTATCAGCGTCTTAACTTATGAAAAAACTGAACGAATCTCTTTAGTAAAAAAAAAAAAAAAAAAAAACTGCGCCGGTTTTCAGGGGTGCTGAAAACAAATATCCAAACTATACAAATGCCCTTTTTATAGATCCAAACTAGCTCCACGAAGACCATAAAAAAAAAAAACATTTTTTAAAATGTGTTTTTCTTGTAATCTGATTGGATGAAAAGAATAACATCTGTGTGACATAAGATGCTTTCGACTACGTCCGCATGAACAGGCAAAGTTTAAGAGAAGATAAGAAAGTTTCTTCTTAATTTAAGTCTCATCCTGCGACTGAGGTAGTTGAATAAAATGATGCAGAAAGATGAAAGTTCTTGGTTAGAAATAATCAGGTCTTTTAGGAAGAATTAAAGAATATAAAAGTCCCTTCACTTTAGCGGAAAGTTAGAAAAGGGTAAAAAGTCCATTAGGGTAACGAGTCCATCTCCATATGGAGGAATCAATTGTCAGGCGTATGCATGTTTAACGTCCTGAGGACGGAGATCAACGTTGATATCTACAGCATGCTGCTCAAAGGTCGACTGACTCGTTTGGGCACAAAAATGCCCTTTTTATAGATTCAAACCGGCTCCACGAAGACCGTAAAAATAAGCAAAACATTTTTTTAAATTTGTTTTCCTCGTAATCCGATTGGATGAAAAGAATAACATCTGTGTGACATAAGATGCTTTCGACTACGTCCGCATGAATAGGCAAAGTTTAGTTTATATGCCCACAGAATCTGCGTGGGCGTAGAAAGACGATGTGCGCACAGCTGAGGTAATCTTTATACAGTTGCTCGTGCGCGCATCTGGGTTTTACAGTTGGGGCTACGCGCCATTATCCCGTTTGAGTAGTCTCAACATGAAGACGTCAGGGCTACGATAATGGTGACGGGTACCGCAATACCACATTTATATGTTGTATTGTGGTAAGAGAAGAGTGAAACTAGCTAGATTAGCATAGTTGGATTACATAGAGATGACCGCCTCCTATCTGTTTTTTGGCTTTTTGCCAAATAAAATAGTTTGTATTTTTATGGAAAAATTTTTCTATAAAAAAACAAAAGTATTTTATGGAAATAAATATCTAACACGTCAATAGTTAGATCACGGAAGTTAAGCAACGTTGATCTCCGTTAGTACAAGATGAGTGACTGTTTGATAAGTGCTATATGTGGTTGGAGGAGGACGACCCTATCCTGCGAAAGCTATCAAATTGTGGTCTGACAATTGCAAATAAAGAGGTGCTTCTTTAAATTGTTGATCTTTTGAACCAACGCATTTCAAGTCAAAATATTATTACATACTCGTGTGCCATGACAGAATAAGTATAAATTACAAAGTAATGATCTCAAATAATATGTTCTAGAAGTATTTTAAATAAAAAAAATCAGCCACAATTACATTCCCAGATATCATGTTTAAAGATGGCGGATCCTTAATTTAAATCAATTTAAGTCAAGGGTTATCTACCTTGTTTGTTGGTTGTACAGCTTTTTCCCATGACATAGGACAAAACTCAATAATTCGATAAATTCTATGTTTACTTGTAATTATTTTTCTGTTGGATCATTTTTCGTTATTTTTGGAACTTATACTAATTTCGACATGACACATAAGTATGTAATAATGTTTTCACTAGAAATGCCTTGGCTTAAAAGATCACCATTATAAACAAGCAGGTTATCTTAACAGTATGGTGTTGGGTTTGCGAATGTGATTGACCTGATTGATTTATTTTGCAACAGAATGAAAAGTCGATATTCAGTTAAAAAAAAAAATACCCTGTTATGCCAATAATGTTGGAATTTTTTGCACCAATAATTGTACATCCCCCTGTATACATTTATTATATTTTTATTCTGGTTCTTATATTTGATTTTCTGTATTTCGTATTTTTTATTGATCTTAGTTTCGTATATTTTGGGTTATTATGAAATTCCCTTTAATTTGAATAAAAGGGCAATGTTAGCTCCCTGATAATGACGTCACTAATCCCAGTACGAAAATCGGGTTCTTTTGGATTCCAGCAGTGAGGAGATTGGATGTGAATTCATTGCCTGCCGCAGAAGTGGAATTTCCGAAGCCTTTCCTTCAAAGAAGTATAACTCGGCAAAGAATACCCGGTCGCGATGAGGCAAACTTCTGAAAAATTTATTTACATGGCTCTGGTTTGCACGTATTTTGAAGGAGAGTAATTTTAAGACTTTAAATTGAGAAAAAAGGGCACATGTACTGACTGCCATCAATTTGTGAGCATGTTCCTTAAAATTATTGTATTTGAGTTATTATTAGGAAGTACTCCTATTTGAATTTTAATATTGTATTCGTTCATTGATACAACATTTTTAATATAAGAACCAGCTTTTTTTTGTATCATATTTGGTTACTTTGGTGTTCTTTGTTTTTGTATTTAATGCCTGCAAAGGGAAAAATTTGCAACTTCATTGTAAATAAAGTCTCTTCTTCGTTTTAAAACAAGACCTTTCTATTTTATTCTTTACTCCCCCCCTTTTTTTATTTCATCCTTTTATTTTTTTTCTGCAGGCGTCAGTTTTTGGTAATACACTCAAAAAAAGGGGGCAGGTAAAGGCACGAAGGGGATAACTTACAATTATAAAGTTTCAGTTTTCATGATTCCATCTCCTTTGCGTTTTACATCTGTAGCATTTTCTGTATGTCTAGTTTGTGCCTTGTAGCTCATGTGTGTTAGTTTCCGCATTCAAGGCTTTTCCTTAATATTCCAGCCATTTTCATTACTGTTATCCGTTGTATATTATCAGCTACCCCTCTGATTCCAATCTCTCCCATTCTTTTTTTCAAAGTTTTCCAGTATTGTTCCTAGCGCTTCTACTATTAATGGTGTTATCTTGACTTTTTTCATCTTCCATATCCCTTTGAGCTCTCTGGTCAGTTCAGTGTATTTGCTCTACTTCTGTCTCCTTGATCTTCATTCTGTGGTCTGCTGGAACGGCAAAATCTTTCCTTCTTGTTAACTAGTATGACATTTGATCTCCTTGTTTAGATGGATTTATCCGTTTGAATATCCATGTCCCATAGGATTTTGTGACTTTCATTTTCAAGTACTGCTGCCGATTCATGCTTGAAACATTTGTCTGGGTGTTCAAGATTCAATTGTCTGCATATTGCTCAGTGTACTACTTGGCCCACTTGATCGTGTCTATTTTTATATTCCTTTTGGTGTAGTTTGTTGCATTTGCTTATTATGTGGTTTATTGTTTCGTCTCTTTGTCCACAGAGTCTACATTTGCTGTTTTCTTGTGTCTTGTTGATTCTTGCTTTGATGTGGTTGGTTCTAATCAGGTTATATTGTACAGCTGTTATTAGGGATTCCATTTCTCTGTTTCCATTTTTGTAGCTATTTCCAAGTGTTTTCATTACTCATCTTTTGTCATCCTTATGAATCGTCCATGTAGTTGTTTCTCTTCCTATTTTTCTTTTCTCATCATATCCCTCGTTTCTTCTATTTCTGTCTTGTTTGTTGTTTCAGTGTCTTTTGCTGCAGTAATTCTTTCAGTGTTCTGCATTATGTATTTTTTTAAGTCTTTTCTTGTGTCTTCTATACAGACCAGGCCTCTTCCCTCATCTTTCCTTTTCATATAGAATCAGTTAGTATCATCCTTTGGGTGTAGTGCATTGTGCATAGTCATGAGTTTCCTAGTCTTCTGGTCGAATGTCTCAGTTCTTCTTTGGTCCAACATATAAATGGTCCAGAGTATCTTACTAATGACACTGCCCATGTATTTATACCTTTAATTAGGTTTCTACCATATAGTTTTTTTTTTTTTTTTTTTTTTTTTTTTACATGGGTGTCACCACTTATCAAGGCCCAGAGGCCACTCAAGGATAAGGGTTAATAGGTATACATTAGTCATTGTGATTTTAGCATAGTAAACAGTGGGAATTTTGTAACTTGGATTACTTAGGGGGACGATTCAATTAGAACTTGTTCACATTGGACTTTTTCTTTTTTTTTTTTTTTCATAGGTATCACCACATTATCAAGGCCAATAGGCCACTCAAGGATAAGGGTTAAAGAGTGTACAGTAGAAATTGGACAATATAATAATCATTAGTAATGAAAATTTGTTAAATTTGATAACTTATATGGAACGGCTCATCAAGAACTTATTTACGTTAGACTTGAAGACAACCATATTGTAGTCAGCCGGAAAGCAGGAAAACGGAAGACAATTCCACAGGCGTGCAGTTCTAATAAAAAAGCTTTGTTCATGGAATCTACGTTTAGGTTTAGGCACAGATAAAGAGTGGGGGGAATTATTGATAGTGTTTACAGCTGGACGAGTGTTTCTTGTGAAAGTTTTGCGAGAGGGGACCATAGATTGAAGCTCAGTCGAACACTTTCTATGAAAATAACGATACATCAGAGACAAACTCGCAACATCTCTTCTGTGAGATAGAGGTTGCAAGGAAGAGAAAAGGACATCTCCTACGAGGCTACGAAGTCTATTTTGAACTCTATCAAGGCAGGACAAGTCCTTTCTAGCAGCTCCTGCCCAGATGTGGCAACAGTATTCCATCCTTGGACGTACCTGGCTCTTATATAAATAGAGAATTGCATCAGCAGTGAGATATCTACTGGATCGATAGAAAGATCCCACCATTTTTCCAGCGGCCTTGGCAACAGATTTGATATACGTGTTCCATTTAAGATCAGGAGTAATGGTCAAGCCCAGAAGCTTGTCAAAACTTGAGGCCTCCTGAAGACGAGAGCCATTCATTTCAATTGATGCCAGATGTGGATCAGAATGTTGATGATGTAAAGAGAGAAGCTTGGTTTTAGATGCATTAAAAGTAACCAGCCACTCCTTTCCCCATTGTACTAGATGCTCAAGATCAGAGGAGAGAGAATTGGAGAGAACTTGATCGTTTACTGTCTTAGATGTGCTACCATAAATGGTAGTGTCGTCAGCATAAATGTCTACAAATGATGTAAGGATATGATTTGGAAGATCATTAATGTAGATCAGGAAAAGAGTTGGGCCCAGGATGGACCCCTGAGGGACACCAGCATTAATACTGTTGGCTTCTGATTTTTGCCCCTCAACTACTACTCTTATGAACCTATCAGAAAGAAATGATTTAATAATTGAGAAGACATTTCCAGCTATACCATAGCTAGAGATCTTATGAAGTAAACCTTTATGCCATACCCTATCAAAGGCCTTAGATATGTCAAGAGCAATTGCCCTAGAAAGGTTGCCTCTGTCGAGAGATTTGCTAATCCTATGAGATATAACTGTAAGCACATCTGCTGTAGATCTAGCAGAACAGAAACCATATTGAGTGTCACTAAGAAGGTTATTTTTGTTGAGATGGTTGATTACTTCTGTATTTAACACAGATTCCAGCAACTTACTCATGACGCACAGGAGACTTATTGGCCTGTACTGAGAGGGAGATGAGCGATCACCTGAATTCTTAAATACAGGGCATACTGATGAAATTTTCCAGGGAGATGGGAAGCAATTCTCCTTAAGACAACGTTTAAATAGTTTTGTAAGTATGGGCGCTAGTTCAGGTTGAAGTTTTTTGAGTACTATAATTGGAATACCGTCCGGGCCAGTTGCTTTACTGGAATCAAGGTTTTTGATTAGCTTGGCAACATCACGTAGTTTAGGTATTATTATCATTATTGTTATTATTTTATTCTTTTTTTTTTTTTTAAATAAAAATGTCAACAAAAAGTTTAATTAAAGTTGTGTAAATATATTAAAAAAACACACTCTTGGTCGTGAACATCTGCTCAAACATGCCAAGGTGAAAGTTAAACCGCTGTCAACTGAAAATTGTTCTTTTCTTAGTGAAGTCAGCTGGGGGTCCCTATTTTATACTTTGTCCATTAATTTTTATGAAGTTGAGGACACTTTAATTTCATTTCTTGGAAAATATCCAAGAATTGAAAAAGATTTGTGACGCAAAGTCATTTTAAGTTATATTTCGAAAATCTCAAATGATAACTTGTATTGAAAGGGGAAAAGTTACAGCAAAATGTTATTATTTAAAAAAAGTTATATTTGGAAAATGTATGCAAATATAACTTTCGTTTATTGAAAATATTAGAGAATAATCCGGATGCATGTATTTTAGTCTGGACGACTAATTATTTAATAAGTGTCATTATTCATTTATCCAAATGATAAATGAGAGAGAGAGAGAGAGAGAGAGAGTGTGAGATATATATTTTAATTTAACAAATATATATTACTAGCAGTTCAGCCCGGCTTTGCTCGGGCCCTATGTACTGTTCATAACTTTATGTGCATATGTATATATATATATATATATATATACATATTAAAAAGTTTGACTCCTGTCCAAGTAACCTACATCTAAAATTTCAAGTGTTTAGATGCAAAATTGGTGGAGAAGTGTGGTAGAGTTTGCAAAGGTCAACTCTTCCAACTTTGACCTCTTGGCCAGCCAAATTTTCGCCCAAAAACTAATTAAAAAGCTTGCTGTATGTCTGAATACTTTTTATATAAAATCTCAAATGTTTAAATCCAAAATTGGCTGAATAGTTTGCTAGAGATCGCAAAGGTTAAATCTTTTGAACTTTTCCTCCTTGGCAGCCAAATTTAAGACCAAAAACCGATGAAAAAGCTTGCTCTGAATACACTTTATATAAAATTTTGGTAAATGTTTACTTTAACTACAACAGAACACCAACCAATAAAATTTGGGCTTTTAAAGGTTTTCGGGGTCGCTGAGAACGAATCTGATATTCAAACCCGTCGCAAATTTACCGTTTATGTGGTATTAACCTCTGAACCCTCGCACTATTTTGTGCCAACTCACTGCCATCGTTTATGCTATTCTTACATGATGCGTTCGTGCATGGACGTGCGTAGTAAGGTGACTTGTCACATCACGGAAGGATTTTTAAGCAGACAAGAAAGTTTTCAAAAACAAGAAAATGTGATTCATTTTTCTGTGTTACGTAGTTTTTGATGCTTTTTAATTGATCTAAAAAAAAAAAAAATGAAGTTTTCACGAGCGATTTACAAAAACATTTTTATTTTATTATTTTTTTTTTTGCAGGAGGGGTATTCAGTTGTAAAACTTGTACAACATTTAAGGTGCTTCTACAGTTTGAGCAGAAGAACTATTTAATTTTTCACAAAAATTCTGTTTACATTGGGGGTAGGGTGGTGGAGGGGCATCGGCAGGGCGGACGGGTGGTGTCGTGCGCTTGCCGATGCCCCCCCTTTCCCCCCAATGTAAACAGAATTTTTGTGAAAAATTAAACAGTTCTTCTGCTCAGGGGTGTGTCGGCGCGTTACTTACAGTAAAACAGTGGGGGGGACGACGGTAAATTAAACTGTAGAAGCACTTCTTTAATGTACAAGTTCTATAATTGAATAACCCCTAAAAAAAAAAAAACGAAAACTAAAAATGTTTTTGTAAACTGTTCATGAAAACTTAATTTGTTTTTAGATCAATTAAAAAGCATCAAAAACTACATAACACAGAAAAATGAACCACATTTTCTTGTTTTTGAAAACTTTCTTGTTATTTCAAATGCCTGCTTAAAAATTCTTCTGCCATGTGACAAGTCACCTTACTATGCGCATCATGTAAGAATAGCATAAACGATGGCGGTGAGTTGGCGCAAAATAGTGCGAGGGTTCAGAGGTTAATACCATGAAAAAGGTAAATTTGCGACGAGTTTGAATATCAGATTCGTTCTCAGCGACCCCGAAAACCTTTAAAAAAAAAAAAAAAAATTTTATTGGTTGGTGTTCTGTTGTAGTTAAAGTAAACATTTACCAAAATTTCAAATGTTTAGACCAAAAATAAGCTGAATCATTTGGTAGAGATCGTAGAGGTCAAATTTTTTTAAACTTTGACCTCAATTTTGACCCCTTAACATTTATTGCTTTCGGCTGAAATCAAATTAAAAAGTTTGATCCATGTCCAAGTAACCTACATCTAATATTTCAAGTGTTTAGACCCAAAGTTGGGGGAGGAGTTTGGTAGAGTTTTCAAAGGTTAAATCGTTGAACTTTGACCTCCTGACAGACAAATTTCTGGCCGAAAACCGATTAAAAAGATTTTCCTAAATTTCAATCGAGTCTGTAGACTAAAAATTGACAGAGTAGTTTGGTAGAGAAATGTACACACACAGACAATTTCACTTTTATAGATATATAGACTAGATTTAGGTTAGGATATAAACATTTTTCATTTTCAGAGTCTCAAATAATATCTCATTATTTATTACTTGAGATCAAAAAAAAAAAAAGAAGAAACATTAAAAAAAGAGAAGAAACACATGAAACCGAGATTTGTCCAAGACCACAAGTAACTTTTTCTATCAAGAATCCTTTTCATTGAATTTTGCCTTCAGTTGTGCGAGATTTCCAACAAAAATGAATTAACTTTTTTCTAATAAATTTTTTTTTCACCGTCGGGAAAGATTTCCAACAGCAACAAAAAACAAGAATTCTTAAAAGAAAATACTTCTCGTCTGTCAATAAAAACTTTTGAACGAACTTCCCCTTCACCCTCCACACAAGACAATTTCCCCTTCAAATATATATATGTGTGTGTGTGTGTGTGTGTGTGTGTATAATTGTAAAGTTTCAACTGTATTCAATTATGATTTTTTTTTTTTTTTTAAACTTTTTTCGAATGACATCTGGACAAATATAAATGTCAATTTTTCTTTTTTTAACTATTATTTTCAATACATTTCTAGTTCTTTAATGTACAGGGTATTTATTTGCTTCCCCACTGAGCAAATTAGGCACAAGGCTTTTTTAATGTGGAGAGTGAAAGGGAAATGGGGACCAACCCCCCGGGGAGTAGGGGAGCTGGATAGTGACAACTGATATGAAGGGTTTCCTCTATATTGACCAATAACTTATATGTGGGGTTGCCCCCACATATGGTCTTTGATTGCAGTATGTATTTATTTGCTTCCCCACTGAGCAAATTAGGAACAAGGCCGTTTTTTAATGTGGAGAGAGAAGGAGGGGGAGGGAAAAGGGGACCAGCTCCCGATTGGTGGGAAATGGGAGCTGGATAGTGACAATTGGTATGAAGGGTTGCCCCTACATTGACCAAGGTTTGATATGTGGGGGTAACCCCACATATAGTCTTTGCTTGCAGTATCTGCTGGAACAGGTACTACACTTGGATCCTGGCCCGAAGGCCAAGAACAACTAGTTCTTTAATGTACAAGCTATTTTGCCATTCATTTTTTATTGTTAAATTGTTACAGAGAGTACAGATGGATACGCCTTATTACTGCTCAATATTATTCCATTAAACTCACTTATTTGCCCTTGTTATTTTTAAGATAGCGATGCGAGACAGTTTCTTTTTGCTTACTCATAAAATATGATTTTCTTAGTTAAAAATAAAACTATTTGATCAATTGGTATGCTTTTTTTAATATGACATCTTCATTTAGCGACAGGCAAGTGCATCATAAATATTTCTCTCTCTCTCTCTCTCTCTCTCTCTCTCCCCATTTTCACACCAAACAAGGCATAGTGCCACTTTGATGCAGGGGGCTATTATCAGAGACATAAGTTGCAGGGATACTATGTAGCGAGTTGATCAGCGAGATGTCCGTTCACATTACACTTGAGCTTCTGCATGTCAGTACAGTTGGGAAAACAGGAACCTGGAAGGGAGTTCCAAAGTCTAACAGTTCTGGGGGAGAAACTATTAGAGTAGGAGGCTTTCTTACATATAGGGATTTCTACTGTGTACGGCTGGGATTTCTCTCTCTCTATATATATATATATATATAACTACTTAATTTACTCACATAAAATTAATATACGAAAGTATAGATTTATGCGTAAACTTAAAGTATTTACTTCAAAAGTGCTCAATACGTAGGTAGAGCTAGTTAGTAATTTATACAATATATATGGCGATTAAGCTACACTTAATCGCCATATACACTTGTGCCCGATATTATTCATACCCCTCGGATCTTTGAGATTTCTATAAGAATATTGCTCAAACCAGAAGGTAGACAATATTAAAGGGATTTCAAACAATAAATCAAGCATAAGCATTTAATTTAAACTCAACAAATAAATAAATTATGCAAGTTTGAAACATTATACAAAGAAAAACAATAATGGCACTAGTTCAAAATTATTCATACCTCTCTATCTCCGTCAATAGCATGCCCTTTATTCTTAATAACTGCCTGTAACCGTTTGGGATATTTATCAACAAGGTTTTTACAAGCATCAACACTGATTTTTGACCATTCTTCAATGCAGTTCTCCAAATCCCTCAAATTTCTAGGTTTCCGCTTTTTAACCTCAGTTTTCAATATGTGCCAGAGGTTTTCGATAGGTTTCAGGTCGGGACTCTGGCTAGGCCATTCAAAAACATTAATTTGATTATCCTCAAACCATTTCTTGACTATTTTGGCAGTATGTTTTGGATCATTATCCTGTTGAAGGACCCAGTTTAGTCCTAAATGGAGCTTCTCCGCATCCTGTCTAATGTTTTTCTGGAGTATCTCCAAATATTGCTCCTTCTTCATGGTTCCATCTATCTTGACCAAACTACCTGGACCACTAGCCGAAAAGGAGCCCCAAAACATTAGGCTACCACCACCATGTTTCACCGTGGGTATGGTGTTCTTTGGGTTGTAAGCTTCTCCTTTCTTCCTTCAAACGTAAGAAGCATCCATATGGCCAAACAATTCAATTTTTGTTTCGTCAGTCCACAAAATACTTGAGAAAACGGACTCTGGAGAATTCACATGGGTCCTAGCAAACTTTAGACGTGCTGCAAGGTGTTTTCCGGTGTGCAATGGAGTCCTTCTTGGTCTTCTTCCTTTCAGACCATTTTCATGCAGAGTCCTTTGCAATGTTTGCCTTGATATTTTTATGCCAGAAGACTCCAGATTTTCTAAAATGTCCTTATTAGTGGTGGTTGGATTTGCATTAACACTTCTTACAATATTCCTGGTGGCTCTAGCAGACAGTTTCCTTTTCCTTCCTCTACCAATCAAGTTGTTTGTTGTGTGGTGGCTCTGGAATTTTTTGATGATGCTCTGTACTGTTGCTGTAGGGACCTCAAATTTCTTGGAAATTGACTTGTAACCTAAACCATCCTTATGTGAATTCACAATTTTAGTCCTAAGATCATTACTAAGCTCTTTTTTCTTCCCCATTCTAATAATTTTTATTCTTTTATTGGTTTTCAGTTGATATCATTTTTATTTCTGAAAAATGCAAAAAACGAAATGAAATTAATCAAAGGTTGTATAAAAGCATTCAAAATAAGAATCACACAGAAAACAAACAGTCAGAAACTCGATTAATACTGAAAAAATAAGGGGGTATGATTATTTTTGAACATTGCAGATTTTATAAATAGCTGTATATTTCTTTTATTACAAGTATCCCGAGATTTTAAAATGACGAAAATGATCAGAAGAGGTTTATTAAGAATATGTATCAATATGGACGTAAACAATAAATTCTTACCAAAGTTACACCTAATAAACTCAATTTTCAAGGGGGGTATGAATAATATCGGGCACAAGTGTATATTTTATAAATTACTATATATATATATATATATGTATATATATATACACTAGTTCGATTAAATTCTAAATAAAAACAGACAGTTGTTGTAAATAAGACCGCTTTAGGCGTAAAATACAAATTACGAATTTTTTTTTTTTTATTTACGTTGCTTGTTAAGATAGAGTCGACATATCGATACTTTAAATATGTGGTTTTAAGGGAAAAAAACAACACCAGTTACTTAATTGTCATGTCGAAAATATTAATATATCAAAAAATTACGAAAATTCACCAAGTAGAACAACTGCTATTGTGTTTTTAGTAAAAAAAAAAAAAAGAAAAGTCTATCGCTATAAGGTTAAAATGTTGGTCGCCATTAAAGTGGCGAAAAGGGAGCTAAGTATGTCTCTTGTATTCGTAATCGTCAAGGTGTTTACATCTAATGAAAATGCAATTTTCCCTCATTTTCCGTAAAAATTACTTTTAACTATAAATGATTTTCTACTTGATGGATTTTCGTAATTTTTGGATATATTACTATTTTCGACATAAATAAGTACTTTTGTTTTTGCTTAAAACCACTTATATATATATATATATATATATATATATATATATATATATATATATATATATATATATATATATATATATATATATATATATATATATAAATCGATCTGTCGACTATCTTAACAAGTACCATTTTTACTTACAACAATTTCATCTGTTCCATTTTGGTGTACGGGAAAAATACTTTTACGAAACGAAACAGAGACTGAAAACGGCGAACGATTTTATTCCGTTATAAATTGGGAACTCGCGTTCTTTATTTCTGTTGCTATTTTTTTTTTTTTTATGTCGTGTAATTTGGATAGTTTTATGACGGTGCAATTTGGATCCTTTTATGACGAAACCGTACTGTTTTGTAATATGTAGATTAATTTGTTTTGTAAAGCGTATATATTGTAAACAAAAAATCGTGTACTATCTACAAATACTACCATCTTGGGTAATCTTGCAATATAGTTAACAGTCGAGAAATCGGGGGGGGGGGGGGATACAAATAATGTTTACAATAAAGGTAAACGTCATAATTTTATCTAAGACAATGGGCGGTTCTGCAATTGTCGTCATTGGTTCATGGGAGATAACTCTATTTTACTAATCCTTCAAATTTTCACACGAGAATTTGGGACACTGATTACACAGTATCTGCCTTCAGACCAAGATCACATTGTAGTATCTGTTCTGATGCTACACTTCACCTTTTCTGTCCTCGGTCAGTGGAGGAGAAGTCTTTCATGACTGAGACAATTTTTATTTTTGTTCCTATCCAGAGTGGCCCTTTTAGGGGAGCTGGGTTTTCCTCACATTAAAAACTCTGAGAAATTCTGCAGAAGTAAGCAGGCTCCTTATTAGTCGGCTTGTCCGCCCACGATTTTGTTTAAACCATTCAGATTGCTTGTTATTTACTAATTGCCGAGGATGTGCTTGGCGCCAAATTTATCCTTTCAGATCATCAGTTACGATACAGACTCTGTTGAAGATGGACGCTCAAAATTCATTCGGGGCTTATAGTCTCAAAATTACTTTGTCTCTTTTAGACGTATTGATGCCCTAATGTGGGGCGAAATGTTATTTTCATTTGCAAACCTTAATGCCCTTATGTTGGGCAAATTATTATATTATTGTATGCTGTTGTGCACTGTGAATCAACTGACTTTCATCATTACAATATAATATCTGTCAGAGACGAAATTAAGGTCTACAGTTTGACCAGTCATTTGTTTTTTTTTTTACATAGGCATCACCACATTATCAAGGCCAAGAGGCCACTCAAGGATAAGGGTTAAAGAGTGTACAGTAGAAATTGGACATTATAGTAATCATTAGTAATGAAAATTTGGTAAATTTGATAACTTATATGGAACGGCTCATCAAGAACTTATTTACGTTAGACTTGAACACAACCATATTGTAGTCAGCCGGAAAGCAGGAAAACGGAAGACAATTCCACAGGCGTGCAGTTCTAATAAAAAAGCTTTGTTCATGGAATCTACGTTTAGGTTTAGGCACAGATAAAGAGTGGGGGGAATTATTGATAGTGTTTACAGCTAGACGAGTGTTTCTTGTGAAAGTTTGGCGAGGGGGGACCATAGATTGAAGCTCATTCGAACACTTTCCATGAAAATAACGATACATCAGAGACAAACTCGCAACATCTCTTCTGTGGGATAAAGGTTGTAAGGAAGAGAAAAGGACATCTCCTACGAGGCTACGAAGTCTATTTTGAACTCTATCAAGGCAGGCCAAGTCCTTTCTAGCAGCTCCTGCCCAGATGTGGCAACAGTATTCCATCCTTGGACGTACCTGGCTCTTATATAGATAGAGAATAGCATCAGCAGTGAGATATCTACCGGATCAATAGAAAGATCCCACCATTTTTTGTCAACCATTTGGACAGTTATCTACAGTGGACTCCTACGGGGTACCTGACTTGCAGTAATTATCTTGGAAGACATCACTCAACTCTTTAACTTGTTGCAGCGTTCTTCATCGGCAGAGTTTTGTACCCAGCTTTTATCAAAGATGAACTATTACCCCTTCGGGGATGTTACCAGCTCTTTACGGCAGATAGCTGAAAATGACACATTTTTTGTAACTCGGATTTTTTTGCTTTAATAAAATTTACATTGAAGTTTAAAAAAGGTGAGCCTGTTGCAATTCTGATTGGTTTTCTTTCATTCTACGAGGGGCACAACCTATGTGTGGAATTTCTTCACGAAACCGACACAAGGTCAATTTTGTGAAGAAATTTGCTGCCCTCGTGGGGAGGCAAGTAAATAAGAACATTTTTTTTTGTTTTGTTTTTTTTAAAGAAAATACAACTTGTTTGCAATATCACGTCAGCTGATATTTGGGCTTGATGATGATTACCCTAGAAAAGTCACTTCTGATTAATTACAAGAAAAAAAAGATTAAAAAAAAAGGAAAAAGTGACGCTAAACGCAAAGGAATTGTTATTTCTTCGACTACCTTTTTTTTTTACTACTTTTTTTCACAGTCGGAAATTGGGGGGAAAAAATGCAAATAATGTTTACATCTATATATTATATAAAGAAAAAGCAACTTTGAGAAAATGTAAGGAATATATATATATATATATATATATATATATATATATACTAGCTGTACCCTGCCACGCATTGCAGTGGCTCAATTTGGTGTAATGGAAAAATTTAATAAAAAGAGAAAATGCATGTTTCTTATATTAGTACAGCAATCCACTGCAAAAAGTGAAAAAGAAGGCGAAAATGAAAAAAAATGGTACTCTTGCAGAATTTGATCTGGATCCTCGGGAGTTTCTGTCAATCATTCATGGTTTGGACTTGACCAACAATCAGTGGATGAAGCCGAACGTAGCAAAAATGTTGAAACGCTAAATGTTTTTTTTTTTTTTTGTTGTTGTTTTACAAAAATGTGAGTTAGTAATTAATATTTGGTTGATGGTGGGGGGGAGGGGGAGTTACTATACACATTCGAAAAAGTTGTCCAAAAACAAATAAATGAAAGCAAAGGTAAGGTAAGTTACGTTTCTACCTAATTGGATAATTGTTTAGTGTTTTTATGTAATGTAAAATTTTTAATCGGCTCAAAAAACAGAAATGGTCGCGGACTCTGTTGAATACGTTAAGTTTGGGAAAGTAAGTTGAAAACTAAAAACTATACAAAACAGTGTCTGAAACTCACCGAATATATGTTACCATGACATGGGCTGGCATAATCGGTGGGTTTCTGACAGTATTTTGTATAGTTTTTTTAGTTTTGACTCACTTTCTCTAACTTAAAGTAATCAACAGTGTCCACCACCATTTGTATCTTTCAAATACCACGATAAACACTGTTTTTCGAGCAGACTAAACGTTACATTAAATGAAAAGGATTTGTATTACTAAACACAGATACAAAGTTGTCAAAAAATAAATATATAACAAATAAATGTTATCAAAGGCAAGAAAAGTAAATGTTCTACCTTACTGGATAAGATTTTAGTGTTTTTATGTAATGTTTAATCGGTTCAAAAACATTCAATGTTTATCGGTATATCTGAAAAATACAAATGGCGGCAGACTGTATCGAACACGTTAAGTTTGGGGAAATTTTGGAAAAATGAGTTTAAACTAAAAAACTATACACAATACTGTTAGGAACTCACTCAATATACGTTACCATGACGTAGGCTGGCATATAATTGGTGGTTTTAAACTTTTGCTCGATACAGGTGACGACTTTTAAAAGTCCCTTTTAGTGATTACCTGGTTTGAGGATATTTGTACAACTAAACGGCAAATCTGCTTCAAGAAATCCGGTATTATTTTACTTTAAGGCCCGTTTCATGTTCATGTATAACGAAATATTTTATTGTAGATTTCGGTGTACTAAAAACGAATCTGCAAACCGTTTCCGTAGCAAAAAGAAAGTTTTCATGATATTCATGAAATTACTTGTTCGAAAAGCGGGTGATCATTTTTAAATGTAAATTTAACTTAGAATGAGCACCCACTTTCTGGCCACCTGAGAGAGGGGCATTTTTCTACGTTTCTTGGCTAAAAAGTTTTTTGTTTGATTTCTTTTGCATGGTAATAACCCCTGAACTCTGGGACTATTTTCCATTTCACAGCCATAGCCTTCGTTTACGCTATGCATGAGCATAAACGAAAGCTGTTTAGCCAATAAACATGGGAAAAAATCCCCACCTCTCTCAGGTGGCTAGAAAGTGGGTGCTCATTTTAAGTTAAATTTACATGGAAAAGTGATCGCCGCTTTTTCGAAAAAATAATTTCTTTATATCATAAAACTATTTTTTTGCGCCGGAAACGGTTTGCAGATTCGTTTTTAGCACACCAAAATCTAAAAAAATTTTTTTGTTATTTACGAACGTGAGATGCACGGCCCTTAATGGAAAATTATATAAAAAATCCGGGGGGAAAATAGTTTTCAATAAAACCAGCAAATGAATTCGATAGAAAAAAAATGGATGCATTTTTTTTTTCTTTTTTCTGTGTGTTTCTTGGCTAAAAAGTTTTTTGTTTGATTTCTTTTGCATGGTATTAACCCCTGAACTCTGGGACTATTTTCCATTTCACAGACGTAGCCTTTGTTTATGCTATGCGTGAGCTTAAACGAAAACTGTTAAATATGCATTCGCGTACCAAACTGCCTTGTCAAACCTTTCAGCCAATAAACACGAAAATAAATGCCCCTTCCTCAGGTGGCCAGAAAGTGGGTGCTCATTTTAAGTTAAATTTACATGGAAAAGTGATCACCCACTTTTCGAAAAAAAAAATTTCTTCAAGTCATGAAAACTATTTTGGTACTCCTTGGGCGTTGAGTTCCATGGCGACCCGCAGAATTATTTAATGGTTGTTCCCTTAGTACCCCCCCTAGTCAAGGCTAACTCATGCGCACATAACATTTTTTTATTTATTTACTTACGTGGTGGAGTTTCTATACTGATAGGTTTTTTTTAATTTTTTCACTGGATTATTATTGATTAAACACTAACCAGATTATGAAAAAAAATTAAAAAAAAAAAATCATTTCAACATTTGAAAGGGGTACTCACTTTTTAGTTACCACGTTCTGGTAAATCGGTCACTCATTTTAAAAAAAGTTTTTTTCTAAATACGGAAGTGTCTTCGGGAGATGTAAAATGGTCGCATGTTGACGAAGCAATGTATCGGGAGGCGTACGGGATGAAAAATTATTGGTAAATTTTTAGATTAGGTCCACTTCCTCAATTTTCTTTTAAATGACGACTTGAAATGGTTTTCGACTATGCTGAATACGAAAATCGCATTGAAATTTTGCAGAAATAAGTAGTTATCAAGATATAAAAAGTTGTATTATGCATTGTAATCTTTGGCGGCCATCTTTTTTACGTGCGTGTATTTGTTTACGGCACGTGTGCACGTAAAAAGATGGCCGCCGAAGAATACAATGCATAATACAACTATTTATTTCCGCAAAATTTCAATGCGATTTGCGTGTTTAGCATACTCGGAAACCTATAAATGTCGTCATTGAAAGGAAAATTGTGGAGGTGGACCTAATCTAAAAAAATACCAAATTATTAAACATTTCTCCAGCATGTTAGTGAAATTTCTAATACTTTAAAAAAAAAAATTAAAAAGAAACAAAAAAACTCACCTTTCATAAAAACAATTTTTAAAAAAAAGAAAAAAAAGACACCTACAAACTGACTTTTAACTGAATAAGTAAAAAAAAAAAAAAAATTTTTAAATCTCGAAACTTTATTTTCATAAAAACAATAAAAAAAAGTCATGTTCAATCTATTTTTTTTTCTTTGAGAAACAAATATATTTCTGACTTACAAATGCGGTAGAGGCTCATATTATTTTTACTTTCTATGGTTTTGATATACCGCGTTTTTATTGGTTACAAAATGGGTGACTGATTTATCAGAACGTTGTAACTAAAAAGTGAGCACCACTTTCAAATGTCGAAATAATGATTTCGTTTTAATTTTTTTTTTTTAATAATCTGTTTAATTAGTGTCCAATCAATAATAATCCAGTGAAAAAAAAAATTCTAAAAACCTATAAGTATAGAAATTAAGCATGGGAGTGATGGCTGTACAACGTCGCCTTTCGCACTTTTACAAATATTATTTACGTTAACTCTTTTCATAAATAATTTTTAAAAAAAGTAACTAAACCATTTATTGATAATTTGTCACGTGTATAAACATTTATTTATTTACGTTGGCTTAACTCTTTTCATGCTTTTACTCTTTAAGAATAATAAAATAATAGGCTTTTACTCTTTAAGAATAATAAAAGGAAAAAGTTACTGAATATTTATAAAAAGACTTACTTCTTTTCATGAAGGCCAGAGGAATAGTTGGCCGAAAAGTCGTGAAACAACAACTAATAAAGATGAGAATAATAGTCCGCAATAAATAAAAATGGTGCTAATGCAGAGAGCGATCTGCGCTATTTTTTAAATTATATTTCCACGTTTAATTAAAGTTTTATGATATCCTTTTTTTTTTATTCAATTGTAATTGGCAAAATAGGTACAAAACATCCTCCCCTTCCCATGTTAAGAATGACTTTTTAAATAATAACATTATTTCAGCACAGATCACTCTCTGCATGAGTATCATAAAAATTAATACAAATAATACTTATCTCAATAAGTGAAAGGCTAATTTCTACCGGAAATAAAATGGCGATAATCTCGCAGTTACGAAAAATATTTTTTATTAAATTTAATATTTTTATAATTCGCAATGTTAAATTATTTTAATAACATGCAAACATTCCTTGACTTTAAAAATAGAATTTCTGAAAATTTCAATTAAATTGGTAACGTAGAAATATGGTTTTATTCGCTTTTAACGAACCAAACATTACATTTTTATATATATAGATATATAGCGTTCATCAAGTTCCGTTAGTAACTAAAAAAAACTATTTTTTAAAAGATTGACATGCTGAACATATTGACGTAAACATCGATTTAGTATTACAAATAAATTCTTAATAAAATTAGTAAATTAGCCGGCATACTGACATGAGATTAAAAAAAACAAAAAACATGTCTGTTTGTAGAAGATGAATTTTGTAAATATATAGAATGGATGCTCGATAGAAAGCGCTTGGGAAAAATATGGCCAACTAACAACTTCTGGGCGCCATTCTATATAATACGCTTGCCGAAATTACAAAGACCACTGGGCAAATAGAAAAGATATCCAACAAGATCGGAAAAAGGAATAACTCAGTCGTATTCAATCAAACGTGTCTATATATATATATATATATATATATATATATATATATATATATATATATATATATATGTATACACAGTACCACCACCACAAGAAGAAAAATTTCAAACTGTATTAACCACTTGCTGTTTCAACTTTTGTTGCTGTTTTGTATGACATGAGTATTTCTTCCTCTATCTGCATAGTATCAGACACAATTTCCATAAATAGAGTTTTTTTTTTCATCTGCGAAACACAAAGGTTTGCTTTACAAGCTACGGAATATCTGGACATGTCTTCTCACCCATCGGATCCTTTCTCTCTGATAAGTTTCAGTCTGAAGTATTAATAAACTATTTGTTTACATTTATGTAGACGACAACTATTTATGGCAACATTTTGAAGAGCATTAATGATCAAGATCTCTCAGTTTCTCATTATTATGACCTGGTGCACATAGTGCAATAGGAAAAAAAAAAGAAGGTACCTGGTTACTTTTAACACATGTAAAACCATGCTTCTCTTTTCACCACCAATGCTCGGATCCATTTACCAAGTGTTAAACAGAATTTCCATGAATAGAGTTTCTTTTTTCTCATCTTTGAAACAAAGATTTGCTTCACAAGCTATGGAATATCTGGAAATACTTTCTTAACCATCAAATTCTTTCTCTCTGATAGGTTTAGTCTGGAGAATCAATGCTGTTGTGCTTCAAGGATGCATTCCCTTTTCCTCAAGGATGCCCAGCCTTTTTCCTGATCTTTATCAATGATCTCCCAATCACATGCTAAAATCATATGTTTACATTTAGGCAGATAACACAACCATGTTGGCAACCTTCGTGTGGCCCATCCCATAATTCCTAATGTCTTTCTAGAAAGAATTCTGACTAGAGAAATATCAGGAAAACCAATGCCAACAATAGAATCTTCAGATTCCTATAATATGATGAAAATCTATATATTGTTCTGGCAATCACACAGTGTAGTTAACAACAGAGACATTAAAAAAAAAATACAACAAATACGAGAAAAAACAAATACGAGAAAATTTAATTCTTTATTAACCTACATAGTTTTAAAGTTCTAAAACTAAATTGTTGTTTTTTTTATTTATTTATTTACTTTTTAATATTTCAACACTAGCAGGCCACCCGGCATTGCTGTATTGTAAGATATGCATAAATATGATATTTTGATTTATATATATTTATTATTATATTATATTGGACCCAATATATAGTAATGATTTAAAAAGTTAAAAAAAAAAAAGAAAGAAAAAAAAAAGAAAAGCGTGCTCCACCACTGAGAATCGAAACCAAAACGTTTACCTTACGGTTTATTTTTTCCTTTGATGTTAATGCCTGAACTATAAAGACATGTTTCTACCTTCACCCGACAAATTCCATTTTTTTTTCATTTTCACACATTTGCACTGATTTTCCCCAACTAAAACCCAAATATAAAGTGTTGCATGGGTTCGAATACCCTATATATTAAGTTTCATGTCTATAGACCAAAACTGATAGGAGTTTGGTAGGCAAAATTTTTTAAACAAATATATATATACAGATACATAAATATATTACATAGAAATATACAAGCATGAAAAGTAATATGGTTAAGATTAAGCTTAGAAAAGTAAAAAAAAAAAAAAACTACTTGTTAAAACTGGAAAAGAAAAGCACAAATTCTTAATGCTGCAATATTTTATGTTATAAATTTATTGTATTTTTTACTAGAATATCTTGTCCTTTTCTTTTCCAGTTTTACAACTTGTCCTTTTACTTTTCTAAGCTTAATCGTAACCATATTACTTTTCATCCTCGCATTTTTCTATGTAATCCATGATTTTTTTCAGACTTTGCTTTGAAATAATATTTTCTTTTTTGTTTAATATCATATGCATTCTCAACAATCCATGAAAAAGTTACCAACTTCTTAAATTGACTAAATAAAAAAAAAATTTTTAATCAAGAAAAAGATGTAATTAAGTAAATAAACAGAAAGGAGGGACACAAAAAAAAGAGAAACAGAAGTAAGGGGCGACGTCATAAGCGAAATACTATCAGCTCTAGCACGGTGAAGAGCATCACTTTTGTTAACTCACTCTATATAACCCAAATAAGATGCCATGCAAGCGACATTCCTGCTATGATTTATGAAGATGTCAATGACAAAAAAGTTGCTACGGTAACCAACAACTAATCAGAAGAAACCGTCTCTCACGTTCCTTACAAATTTACCTTATTTATTTACTAATTCTGAGGATTTTGATCACCAGTAATTTTATAACTTTTGCTTTAATGAATGAAAAATGAAAATTTTTATTTCAAAATATAGCTGAGAAGGTGACCTATGAACTGGAGAAATTGTTTAGAATTTGGTCACCAAATGAGTGAGCGGTGAAGCTTTAAAGTAGTTTTAAATGAGTAAAACAACCACTTGACCATATATTCAAACATAGTAGTATTTGAATAATATAGAAAGAAGTTTGTATTTACTATAACCTTTTTATGCAAATATTATGCAAGTATAAATCATGTAGAATATCTGCATGAATATAATTACACGCAATAGTTAACTAAAGATGATCATCTTCTATATATATAAAAGCGAAAATGTATGTATGTATGTTTGTGTGCCTGCTAAAAACTTTTGATCGACGGAACAAAAATTCACAAACTTGGTGTCATATTAAAGCCCCCCCCCCCCGGACGACAAATATCGAAAAATTAGCCCAAAAGGACCATCAGAAGTGCGTCAACTGATCCATTTTCTGCCCTCCAAAAAAGTGACATTTTAATGTTAAACATTACATATTTTTAAATCGATTTATAACTGCCCCAAAAAATACGGGCACCAACTCTTCTACATAAAGTATGCACGGGGCCGTTTATTTTGGGTCAACTTATATTTAAAACCCGCTGAGTTATGTCACGTGATCTTGACGTCAGCAAGCTTTAATGGCAGTCTGAATTTACAAAAACATGTTATCGGTAAAAAAAAAAATTAACCCTTACACAAGCTAAACTATGAACTTCTACGCTATGGCAACGTTACCAAAGTTATTAGCACATTCAAAATAATTAGATACGATAGTTAAACGAAAAATAACAAGCCAAAAATGTGAAGTAAAAAAAAATATGCTTACAAAAAATATTAACGATCAAAGTTTTTACAAAAAAAAAACAGCCAGACGCCATTTTCTTTTTTAGTAACAGTCTTTAGAGTAAGGAAGATGAAGAGAGAGAGAGAGAGAGAGAGAGAGAGAGAGAGACGCAAACAGAGAGAGATAGAAAGAAAAACGTTAACTTTTTCACCCCGAAATCGACAATTTTCGACAAGGAGGGGGGGGTCAACCACGCAGGCGTCAGATGACGTCATGGCATTGTGACCTCATTTACTTTAAATAGTTGAAAAACCAAACAAATTTCAGATGCGTCGGTTTAGCCCAAGTAGTTAAGGCCTTGGTTCATCGAAACGTTTTGGGTTCGAATTGTGGTGTGAGATGTTTTTTTTTTCTTCGATTTTTTAAATTTAAATATTGAACCCTATATTATTTAAGCCATTATTCACGTAACGTTCGTTTTCCTGTTTTTTTTGTTTTTTTTACTTCACTTATTCTTAGTGACACCCAAAAACACCCGGGTACCCACTGATTTTTTAAATTTTAATATCGAAACAGGCTTATTTAAGCCATTTTTCACGTGTTCGTTTTTCTGTTTTCATCGTTCGTTTGCCTTACGTTAGTTTTTTTGTGTTTTTTTTTCGATGTTTTGATTTTTCTTACTTCGCTTATAACAATGCTTACATCGTCATCGTCGTAACGCTCGACGACTTTCAAACATCTTTCACTTATAACAATGCTTCATTCTGGCCGATTTTATTTTCAAACTTCGCCTCAGGGCTTCGGCTTCGATCCTACCCCCCCCCCCCCGGTTTCTTTTTTATTTAACACCACACACACACCTACAAACACCCGGGCAACGCTGGGTACCCCTCGCTAGTTCCATAAGAAAATCGAAAAAAAAACTAATAGAGAATTAATTAAAATGAATGTTTAAAAGAATATGCAAATTAGCTAATTCTTTTGCAGATAAATGCTATTCCACGACCCATATATAACAAAGTTGTATTTTCTTTTTATATAAATAGAAAAAAGGGGTTTTATTATGAATATCAACACACAAAAAAACCCAAATTTATGAGAAAATAGATAGATAGAAGATAGAAGAAATAGAAAATAGATAGATAGATAGATAGATAAATCAGATGGCAGCCACCATTTCTTTTTGCTTTCAGCTTCTGATGGTTATTAGCCGAGAAATAAGAAAGTAATGATTTACAGTTAATAACTGTGATCAAACGCATTAAAGTTTAATTTTCTACTGATCTATATATTTTTTAAACGTTCCAAAGTT
The DNA here is from genome assembly GCF_053919585.1 of Euprymna scolopes. Classification (NCBI taxonomy): domain Eukaryota; kingdom Metazoa; phylum Mollusca; class Cephalopoda; order Sepiida; family Sepiolidae; genus Euprymna; species Euprymna scolopes. The sequence continues at coordinate 19,513,414 of NC_136513.1, read as the reverse complement.
TTTCTTTTATCTCAAAACTAGCCTAGGTGGCTGGCGTTGCCCAGGTGTTTGGAGGTGTGTGTTGATCAAAGAAAAAATAAATAAATAAAAATGTGGTAGTAGGCAGGCAGGCTGGCTCGAACCCATACCGAAGGAGGAAAAAAGGTGAAAATAAAAAACATGACATCTTCGCTGTTGCATCCATTGCCAAACCGGAAGTGGTAAAAGTTTAAATTAAAGCTAGCCAATCGGAAAGAGGAGATGACTTTAAAAAAATATCGGTGAGAAAAGCGACCCTTTCTTGTAGAAAAAAAGTGCCTAGTTGAGGGTGAATGAATTAATGTTTTTAGCCAATTTTTCGATATTTGTTGTCTGAAGGGTCGCGCTTCAAAACGATACTGATCTCATGAAAATACGTCGCCCTTGTTGAAAGTTTTAGGCAGACATACAAACATACATTTAAACAGACAGGTGAAATTTATATTATAGATAAGTTTCAATATTTCAAAGCATATTGACCTATATATCCAGCCATTTTCGTTTTAAGGAATACGAGGATCAAAAAGAAAAAGAAAACTTAGTAGTTTCTTTAGCCGAGAACCCACAAAGACTCAACATGCCTGGAGAACCACACCAGCCCAATTACTCAGCAAAACCAACTCCTCCCTCAAATTTCCAACTCTCACTTCTCCATAAAGCCAGCTCTGATCGCCTTCCCATCTCCTGGAATCTTTTTATCACTGACTAATTCTGGCCTTTGTTAGTGGTTACCATTCGATCACCCAGAAACTACGAGAGATATCCATTGATGATAACGGCCAGACAGTCTCTGCTGAAAGGGGCTTATCTGCAGATATTTTTGGTTTTCTCACAAAGGCAGGTCCCAGCAGGACTCCCCAACTCAAAAAGGTATGACTTTTCCGCACACCCCCTTTTTTTTTTCACGTCACCACTTATCAAGACCCATAGGCCACTCGAGGATAATGGGTAAAGAGTGTGCAGTAGTCAAAGGGGCATATAGTAATCGTTAGAAGTGTAAATTTGGTAAATTGGATTACTTAAGGGGAACAACTCATCAAGAATTTGTTTATGTTGGACTTGAAGACGACCATATTGTAGTCAGGTGGAAAGCAGGCAAACAGAAGACAGTTCCACAGGTGTGCGATTCTAATAAAGAAGCTTTGTGTATGGAATCTACATTTAGGTTTAGGCACAGATAAAGAATGTGGGGAAACTATTGATAGTGTTTTCAGCTAGACGAGCATTTCTTGTGAAAATTTGGTGAGGAAGGGACCATAGATTGGTGTTCAGTCAAGCACTTGCCATGAAAATGATAAAGCAGAGACAGGCTCGCAATGTCACTTCTGTGAGAAAGAGGTTGCAAGGAAGAGAAAAGGGTATCCTCTACTAGGTTACGAAGTCTATTTTGAACTCAAGGCAGAATAAGGTCTTTCTAGCAACTCCTGCCCAGACGTGGCAACAATGCTCCATGCTTGGATGTACCTGGCTCTTATATAGGTAGAGAATTGCATCAGCAATGAGATATCTACTGGATCGATAGAAGGATCCCACCATTTTTCCAGCGATCTTGGCAACGGATTTGATGTACATGTTCTATTTCAAATCAGGAGTAAAGGTCAAGTCCAGAAGCTTGTCAAAACATGGAGCCTCCCTTAGTCAATTCCTTAAAACCATATATGCACGTCCATATTTAGAATTTATTGCATTCAGTTTACACAAAATTGTATTCCAACACTTGAGGATGTGTGTTGCATGGAGAGAAATATGATATAATGGATGTGGAATACGAGTCTTAAAAAATGGGCTTAGATCTAGTGACCTTAGAAGAAGATTAAAACTGGGTAATATAAGGACTTGTGTGCAGAAAAGGAGATTGTGTTGGTTTGGTCACATTGAAAGAATGGATGAGAGTGCTTAGGTTAGAAAAGGTAAAACAGTTGAGATAGCAGGGTCAGTTGGTAAGGGAAGTGATAAGCGTAGATTTGAGAGAAAGAGAGATAAGTCAACACCTGGTCAGAGATGGGTTAGTTTGGAAGGCAAGTTCTAAAAGGCAGCCAACACATAGCAATATGTAAAACAGACATTAAACATAATATGGTGGTGGTGGTGGTGGTGATGATGATAGTGGTGTTGGTGATGTGATTTGGTAAAATAATATTTGTTGCGAGTTTGTGACATGAAAACAAGAACTGGTTTCAAAACAATGGTAGATTGAATTTTTTTTCTTTTTTATTTCCACAATAAGATTTTAAACAAATTCGTCAGCAGTCATGACTTCAATCATCTATCACATTTTGTTGGAAAAGTTTTCAGAAATACCAATATCAGCAGGTATACAAGTTGTTGTTCTTTTTATATTTCACTTATAGTTTCCAGGCTTTATTTCAGTCACTTGTTTTTCTCTTTGGATATGCACATCGATGTTCACATTAACTGTTTAGTGTTACTAACTTAGCTGAATTTATTGGCCATTACTGAAATTTAAAACTGATGTCTTGTTTTTCTCCCATAACATACTTGATTATTTGTGATGCATTATTTATTTACTTATTTTTTTTTTTTTTGTCTATTAGGTTTTTATTTTAGCGTGTACTAGGGCAAAAAATGTAACATTTCTATTAAAACTTCTATCTCTCTCACCTTCCCGTTCATGACTAGCCCATTCCTCTTTCTGGAAATTCACACACAGACACAACTTAAAGAATGAGTCACCATAAGGGAATTAACTCTAAAAAATTCTTTTTAGAGTTAATTCCCTTTAGTTAGAGGTTGGAAAACAGACTTAACTCCTAATGAAATCTGCACCAAATAAATGGGTCAAAGAATGAATAATTTTTTTAAAAAATTAATTTGAGATATTATTCATCCTGGGCAATGCTGATTAAGAATATACCAACTTTGTTTGTTTTATAGTTTGAAACTTTCAGCTGAACATACGTACACACAACTGTCTTTTATATAATAGGTAATCAATTGAATTGTACTATTTTGCTAATATGACAGGTTTAATACTCTGTAGAGTCATATCAAAGACTAGAAGCAAAAAAAACAAAAAAAAAAACTTTTTTTAAAGAGGGGAGGTACTTGATGCATTCTTGTTAACTTAATAATGCTTAATAGGTTTATCATCAAGGGTAAATGGAGCAATCCAGAGAAAGGAGTTGCATCCTCTTCTACATCGCAGTGTTGTAGTGAATTAAATCAATAAGAACTTCCTGCGCACTTCTGTTCCAAACGTTATATCTTATATCAAAAAGCTGCCTATTCTTATCTAATTTCTGTATTTTTTTTTTATTTAAAAAATAAAAAATTAAAATAAAACATTGATAAAATCACGAAAGTTAAGCAAGGTTCAAATTGTTTTATACTAAGATGGGTGACCATTTAAAAATAACATTCGTTCAAATATACAAATGGATACCAACTTTACTAGGAATAAAACTTGGGGTGAACTAAAGGAATATTTGTTTGAGCAATTTGATTCACTTATATAAGCATAAAAATTATTTGCCACCTGGTGACTATTAATCGAACTAAGTAAGTATTCTTTTTGAATATATAATTTACATTACATATCTTTAATGTAAATCTACTGTCATTTTAAAAAGTAATAGCAGCTAAATTAACTCCCTTGGAAATTAATGAAAATAATATTTTAAGAATGGCTTTGGCAATTTATCTTTTCTAATTAAATCATTTTAAGTAAATACTGTTAATATCAACAAAAAATATATAGAGGAAAAAATAGGACAATGAAATTACAAATCAATAACACCAAACAAATAGTTATGCAAATTAGGCATACAAATAGCTGCATTTGGACTTTTGCTCTCTACTATATATATATATATTTTAGGTTGAGAAGAAAGTTCTTGCAGAATTTTTAATTTTCATTTCAAATGATGTATCTTCAGATAAGTTTTTGTGGTAATTGTGCATAAAACCAGACCCTAACTTTCCAACATGCCGGAAGCTGTCACTTGCATCTCTCAATTGAGGTATGGAAGCACAAAATGGATACAATTTTCAAATATATCTTATTTTCACCCCCTTATAATAAAAATATATAAAAATATGTAAACATTTTTAATCAGTTAATTTTTTTATTTTTCAATCACATGCCTTTTCAAATAACTATGTTTATTTAAGTTAATGTTGTATATTTTGTCAAACTATTTAGATATTTTTAAAATATATTTATTTACAAAAACTTGAAAAAAATCTCCGAATGTGTTGCATTTTTTATACAGTTTTAACAGCTTCAACAAAGGTGAGTGTGCAACAGAAAATAGTTTTTGTGAGCAAAGATCATAATAGATTACGCAGGTTTAAATAAAGTATTTAAGAAAAAAAAAAGAAAAAAATTATATTTGAATAAAAAAAAAAAAAACATAAATATGTTTGAAAAAATATATTAACAAGAAATATCTTAACATTTTGCCCAAATATATAAGTAAGCAGTTTTGAAGAATAGCGGAAGTATTGCATCCATTTTGTGTTTCCATACCTCAATTGACAGACACAGGTGCCAGCTTCAGGCGTGTTTGAAAGTTGGGGTCTGGTTTTATGCACAATTATCAGTTTTGTTATATCTTTACTTAATATATCATTTTAAAGAGCATTTTTTGTTCTGTCTAATTGTTAAAATTACAATCGTTTTAAAACAATTGTCTTCTTTTCAGAACGTTGAAGATGGAAAAATAAAAGCAGAGTCGCACAAATCTTTTTATTTCAATTCAAGCTAGGCCAAAAAGCTGCTGAAACAGCTCGCGATATCAACAAATGCTTCAAAAACCTAAGCGATATTAAATATGCCTTCAGTGACTTCGTCACCAGAACGCAAGATTTTTTACATTACTGGCATAAACACACTTTTCATTGGCAAAAGGGTGTTAATTTTGATGGTGCTTATGTAGATCAATACATTTTTGTTTGAGCTAAGATATGCTCATCTGAAGTGAATAGTTAAAAACTGCAAGAACTTTCTTGTCAACTTTATATATATATATAGCAAAATACTGTTTTTTTTTAATTGATTAAAATAACAGTGAGGTGTTTTGATGGTAATATAGATGTGATAAATAAAAATATTTTTTGCATCCATTCATTTTAATGAATATTTTATAATTTTAAGAAAGTTTTATATTTTTACCATAATTACTCACAGCCAGAAATTTTTATACTTCCACAAAAAAAAAAAAAAAAAAAAAAAAAAAAAAATGGAGCTGCCCACCCTTCCTACATCGTCTAAACAATTCACCAACTGTATTGTTCGCATTATTCAAAGTACTATTCTCATCTTGGGTATTATTCTCACAATGTTTCAGCTGATGTACAGATTTCAGAATTTGACAAGATACATCTCAAGGACGTCAAAGATCACCTCATTCGAAACTGTGAGAATTACATCCAAGATGAGAACAGTAGTCTGAATAATCCAAATACAAATTACCAATCTTCATCTCAAAAATTCCGCAACATAAGTTGATAACTGTTATACGGGATAAAATATTTTGTGTTATTAAGTGCATCATATTTCGTTTGTTAAAATCTTATAATGAACAACAAAAAAAAAATCAAGTCCGAATGTCCGTCGTTAACTTGGGGCTGCAAACAAGGCTTTGATATCTTCAGGAATTTTATTGATGTACCAATCGTGGTTCTCCAGGGTAGCCACAACACCAGTCAGATTGGGTCGTGGCACATCAAGACGATAGACAATGTCATTTCCATGCAAGTCTGTCAGTGATCCACCCATGGCACGGAGGATGCCTTCAGGGGCACAAGTATCCCACTTTTTGCAACCTTTGCTGGCAAATACATAAGCGTGAGCAATGCCCTCACACACAAGAAGGACCTGTTCAGAAAAAAAAAAAAGGGAAAAAGTTAAAGCAAAAATAAAGTTTTAATAAAATAATTGATTATTACACTCATATATAATGACTCAACAGATCGTCTGCTTTCTTTTAAAATTTGAAAATGTCATTTATTTTAACTTAAATTTTCATAATTGAGTTTTATTTATTCATATGCTTCCAACGTCTTTGGAACGAGTACATGGCCGCAGTGATACAACTGTGGCTTAAATTATAAGCAGTTTCTTTTTTTTTTTCTTTTAACTCAGGTAGCGGGGCTACCAGGTGTTGCTTGGGAAAAAAAATTTCTATTAAAACTTCTATCTCTCTATTTATCTTTCTTTCCCCTACCCACCCTCTTTCTTCTCTGCCCAACCCATTCCTCTCTCTCTGGACATACACAAAACTTATTTTTTTATAATAGATTTCTCAGAAAATGGGTTAGCATAAGGGAAATAACTCCTTGATTTAAAAAAATTAGAGTTACTTCCCTTTATTTAGCTGAGCTCAGAAACGGACCCCCACCCCCTCTTCCCCACCACCACAAAGAATAAATAATTTTTTTTTTTAATTTTAGATATTATTCATCTGGAGCAATGCCAATCAAGAAAATACTAACCTTGTGAGTTTTTGAATTTAGGCAGTCATGTATACAATCAACTGTCATTTATATAATAGATTAAGGAGCAAGATAATGCAGTCTACTCCATCATTTTACTAATTGAAGATCTAAAGCAAATATAGTTTGACTGGGCCCATTCCTCTCTACACTCAAGTGGTTTAACATTGGCATTATGAAAAAGGTATCAATTTAAGATGAAAACATTCAAGGCCTTCTTCAGACAAAATTCAAGTTTTCAAAACAAAATTTTGAGTTTGTGTTACAATCTACAGTGATTTGGAAAAAGTGGTCAAAAATCAAATATACAAACAAATGTTACCAAAACCAATAAAAGTTATTTTACAACCTACCTGCATCATTTTCAGTGTCTTTAAGTAGTTTTAAATGCTTTTTATTTCATCTCAAATATTAACTCTCTTTACGACTTTTAAATTCCTAACCAAGATGGCTGCCAGCTTTTTTGACCCATTCAGCCTCGTTTTGATGATCACAAACTTTATTTTTTTTGGCGGGGGAGGAGTCGTCATTGGAGACTTCCGTCTGTTCAAGGAAAGTTTTTATTTTAGCGACAGGAGCAAGTAATTTTTAATTATGGCATAAAGTTCTCCAACACGCAACAAAACTGGTTAACTATTTCCAGCTCCCATTCGTTTTGTTTTTAGTGCCAGCCATGTGCGATTTTAAGGCACTTTAACCCATTTTGCTGAAAACAAATGTCTTTTTACATACAAAACAATATGTTAGTCAACAACCATACTTACATTCCCTGGCCCACTTATATTTAGCTACCCAAGCGCGAATAAATGTTATTTTCCCTATTGCAGATTGGGATATGCCGAGTTTTGTTTACTTTAAAATTTTGAATTTCCAGTATTGTGGATAAAAGAGCTATAGCCCTTATTGCGAAACTACCCAATGTTATTATATGGAAAACATCAGATAGTTTTGTGATTAAGGGACGTAACTCTTGTATCCACAATTCAATTTCGGAACAATGTATTTTGATTGTATTTTAAATATTTAAAAAATATTTTAATGGTGTTTTTATAATTACTTAAAAAATTATTTAATAATGTTTATTTCGATTTTATTTTTAATATTTTGACACAAATTTTTACTGGACATAAAGAATATAATTTTCAAGACATTTTCCATATTTTCAAGGATTTTTCAAGGTAATAATAGAAATAAGGCCTTTTCAAGGCAAAAGTCCAAAATTCAAGCCTGTACAGACTTTTCAATAAATAAGAAATCTGCATGGGTGCACATATGGAAGGAGTACCCAACTCTGTATTTTTTTTTTTTTTCATTTTTTTTAAATGGGTTATTATCAAATGTCATTTGCAGATTTGTCTAGCTTGCATAACAGTGTTTGGGCATCAGCAGTGTTGTTCGCAAACAAAGCAATATCGTCTGCATAATCTGCATCAGTTATGTGTGCTGATTGATGACGTCTGTTTCTGGATTCATTCAGGGTGAAGCCTAGCATGTTGTGTATGTCAACAGAGGTGCGAAGTACAAAGTCAAGACAGACAATGAAGCATGAGCCGCATTGGACGGGTTGCGTTCAGTATGGACTTCGGGGCTTACTAACAAACTGAAAAGACAGTTCTTCAGGGCAGTGGTAGAGTCTGTCCTTGTTTACAATGCTACAACCTGGACACTCACCAAAAGATTGGAAAGAAAACTAGACTGCATATACACCCGTATGCTACAAACAGTATTAAATATATCTTGGCAAAATCATCCCACGAAGCAGCAAGTTTATAACAACCTACCTACCATATCTAATACCATCAGGGAAAGATGCCTACGATTTGCCAGCTACTGTCTGAGGAGCAAGCGTGAATTGGTGAGTGGTGTATTGCTATGGACTCCACGACACAGACGCGCAAGGAAAGGATGACCTAGATCCATGTACATCCAGCAAATAGCACAGAATGCCAACTGTGAACCTGAAGATCTGAGGCAGCTGATGGAAGACAGGAAACTCTGGAGAGGAAGAGTCGCATGGGTCCGGGCAAGGAGCCCCTGCTGATGATGATTATCAAATAACCTGCTGAATTCGAAATCGAATTACGTGAATTTAGCCAGTTTTAACAGTAGTTTGGCTTTCAAAAATTCTTTTTGGCCTTTTTAGAATTTGGCTTGAGATTTGCCTCATAGATACAGCTTTACAATATGCTCAATCCAAAAGATTAAGTGCACACAACAAATTGTGTTTGTGTGGGCATGCCATGTTCATTCAGGAATATTCAAAAACAAAAATTGATAAACTTTACTGGAGATGCTGTAAAAAAAACTTACTTTTAAAAAGTTGTTTTATAGAGGTATTCGAGTCTGTATTCAATATTGTTTTCACTGGTCGCCATGTTTGTCCTCGCATGCACATACTGAAACAAACATGGCAACCAGTGAAAACAATACGGAATACAGACCCGGCTACCCCTAAAAACCAACTTTTTAAAAGGCAAGTCTATAGTTGTATTCTAGTGCATATTCATTGTCCTTAGATTGTAAATGTTGGGTGGCAACTTGAAAAATATGTATTTAAAAAAAAAAAATTTGTCCAGGCAAAACCTTTGTAAATGTCGGGTGACGAAACTTGAAGATAAACATAAATATTATATAAAATAATCGGAGAAAGTGAAATTTAAAAAAAGGCTAAATTTGTGAAATTTGGACTAAAAAAAACATTAAATGGTTCTAAAATGGGTGATCAATTTACTAGAATGTTGCATTAGAAACTGAGCACCCCCTACAAATATTTAAATATTAACTTTTTTTTAAATTTTTGATAATCTGATTAACTAGTGTCCATTTGATAATCAGAAAAAAAAAAAAAAACTGAACTGAAAGAAAAAAAAAAACTGAAAAATAAATAAATAAATAAAATAAACGAAAATAAAAACAATAGGGAGGGGGGGGCCACTTCCATATGTGCGCCTCTGCATGAATTCAAACATGATATACATATTTTATGATCGGGCAATGCCGGGTTGCTTGCTCGTATTTATATAAAATTATAGAGTTTTGTCAATTTATACATGAAAAATTAAATTACTATCATTTCTGATGTCCTGAAGAAAAAATAAAACAATCGTTGACTTTATATTTAGAGTGGCACTTTTTAACTCACTAACTTCTGTGTGAGGGGATAAATTTAATTTAATTGATCTTATCCGTCCTTCTCTGCACCTTCTCTCTTACAGACATTATGTTGCTAGTCTCAGACTTTTCTATAAATATTATTATGACAGGGGTTGTTCGGAATAGTCTGATCTATTCCCAGCTTCCTTTATTCCAGCTCGTTTGACTCAGTCTAGTGGTTTCCATCAATTTGCTGTTTTGATACCTCACTGTAATACTGCTTACTATTCCAGATGCAGGCTTGTGGAACACTCTTCTTGCTTCATATTCTTCATATTTCCTCCTTCCTATAACCTTGGTATTTTCAAGACAGTAGGCATCTCCTGTTTTTGCTCCTTAATCATGTGGCTTCATGCCTTGTTTGGAGTGATTTCCATTTTTAAAAATGCAGTGCTTATTCAGAGTGGCACTTATAGCGATATATGAAAATGAAGAAAAACCTTTTATATTGTACCTGCTTGGAACGGAATGAAAATTGTATATTCCAAAAATCACACAAATTGATCATTTTTTTTTTTTTTTTTTAAATTAATTTGTTATTTTTTTATCGATAAGTGACAGATGGAGCCATAAGAGAACATAAGGGGGAAGTAAACAGTGATTATTTTGACAGTTTCCACGTGAATTAGAGTTGTCTTTCCTTGTCTACAGATTCATTGATTTCATCTTTTTTTGCCCTCGTCGAAACAGTAAAATTTGATTTTCTTAAAAACAAAAACATTTGATCAAATTACATGATTTTTAGAATTTTTAATCTTCGCCCCAATGACTGGTACATACATCATACAGACATTTCTGTATTTTCTTCAATTTTAAATGCCACCGTAAGTGACAATCTGAATAAGCACCAAAAATGCAAATAAATACACAATCTTTATTACAGAGTGGAGGATATTCTGAAGATTTAGCATCTAACAGCCTCCTTTCTCCACCCCCAACAAATCGATTTGTAAAACGTAGTTCGTTCATACTTATTTAAAATGGATAGACTTACCTTGTGTCCAGCACCTCCCACCCGCATGACTTCTGTTGGTTCACAGGCTGTGATAGCACCGGCAACTTTGGGATCAGAATGCGATCGCGTTGTAGTGATGATGTTCTTGCCCTCAGGAGGTGATTTTTTCTCCATACCATGAGTACCTTTATTTAAAAAAAAAAAAAAAATATAATATATATATATATATATATATATATATATATCTCCATACATACATCATCTTTTATTATATAAAGGAAAGTCGTTTGTGTGTTTGTATGTCTGTTAAAAATTTACCAGCTGTATCTGACCTGGTTGAAACTGGTACCATCCGAAAGAGCAATGCTTCAGATGCATAATATGTGAAAATTGAAAAAAATAAAAGAAGATTAATTCTGTGATGTCAACTGAACCACTTTTTGGAAGGGGGGGGGTCTGGATTTTGCAAGTTGCACGCACATAATTAACTAAAACTATGTTTAAAAAGCTTATTTTGCAATGTCATGACATCATAAGTACTCGTGGCCATGTGGGCAAACGCGTTTTTCCATAACCTTTTTGCCTTCTCCCCTTCTTTCGCGTTTCATATTTGAGCCCGGACGCTGCGGTTCATTTTTTTTTTTATTTTCCTCGGTTGGCCGGCCCTCCCTACTATTTTGATTGAAATAAAAGTTGTTTTGATTCATTTATTTATTTATTTTTTTTTTTGCGGGGGGGGGGGGGATAGATGTTTTTCAAACACACAGGCAACAAAGTTTTCAATATCCAGAGAATAGCTTCTCTTTTCCCTTCTGCCAAAATATCTGGTGGGGAGGTTGTCACAAACTTCTTTTGGGCGGTTACATTTTCTTGTTTTTCTTTGTTCTTTTATTTTTGAAATTGTTGTGGGGGTAACGATGGAGTAGACATATAAAGAAAAACTGCTCAATATCCTTAGTATAAGAGATGTGTCCAAACAGAACTTCATGTTAACCCAGGCAACGCCAGGTATTTATTATATAAAAAGGCAAATGTTTGTATGTGTGTGTATGTCTACTAAAAACTTCTCTCATGTGCATCGTACAAGCATGAACATGTCATTGTTAGAAAGAGATCTCCCGGACAGAAATATTAAAAAATTGGAAAAAAAATCGTCCATTATTTCGTGTAAAAATATCGTTTTGATAAACACCTTAAGTTTGTTAGCATTATTCGTGTAGAAATATTGTTTTGATAAACACCTTGAGTTTGTTATCATTATTCATGTAGAAATATCGTTTTGATAAACACCTTGAGTTTGTTATTGTTATTTGTGTAGAAATATCGTTAGATAAAAACCTTGCTTTTGACGCAATTTGCAAACTATACATGTGCTAATTATCGTTATTTTCTTCCATTTAAAATAACTAAATTTGCAATGCTAACACATCTGCATAATCATGGGCCTAGTATACAGGGTGTTTCAAAAGTCTTGGGAACATTACAACATTAATAATGTTGTAATGTTCCCAAGACTTTTGAAACACCCTGTATATATAAATGCTTAACATTTGAATAGGAAATATAACACACGGCTGGTTTGTTTCTATGCCAAATTAAACCTTTGGGCTATTAATGCAAAAACCCAATATTTATTGGAAAATAATTCTAAAAGTCTACTAGACCAGCCATTTCCTCCATCATTAACCCCTCAGTTTTATGCATTTCTCCATTTACTCTCAAACAAAAAAATTCATAGCCATCATAAAGTGTCAGAAAAACAAGAAAGTTAAACATGACACAATCTGAAAAGAAATAATTATTTTTAAATGATCAGGTACTTCAATTATTGTTCCCTTACTATATAATATTTTTACCCCCCAGGAGTAAATTTACCCCTGGTTGAGAACCTCTGTATTAGACACTATCCTCAAGTGCACAGGGGTTTGTCATGACAACCTGACATAAGGATATTTCTCCTACAAACAAATCCTGACTAAATATTTAACAGTGTTCGCAACACAAATAAGACACCCGAAGTATGACTCATATTGGCTTATACGAGGAATGGTGCACCTTCTCCAAATAATGTTGCCTCTAGTAACATTACTAAGCTGGATACTGCACCAGACTAGATGAATTTTGATCTTGGAATTTGGTAAGACCAAGAGACCACAAGAAAGACATACTGTAACATATTTAAATGGTGGATTAGGTAGAAGAAAATTATGTTCTCAACTTCTTTACTCACTTGGTGTCTGAGAGATAAAGGAGACCTTTAACGGAATATTTAAATATTTATGCGTCTTATATAGAGATTAAGTGTTGGACTCTGGGAAGAGGCCCCTTAATTTTGAGAACTTTGACTGAAATAAAATGAAACAAAACAAAAAGTGCACTATTTTACAAATTAATTTCCATACTGAAAACGGACGTTTACACACTTTTGTTCTAACATGATTTCTATATATATATATATATATATATATATATATATATATATACTATTTATTCAAAGGAAATCAACACTTAAGTAACCTCATTTGCATATTACATTAAAGAAAATCTATTTTAATAATTATCTCCATGTTAATTGTTTGTTTGTTGCAACAGAATTGATTTAATTGTTCTATTCAAAAATATTACTTAAAGTTGATTATTTAAAATTTTTAATTTAATTTATATTCAATTATTATTACCGACACCAATTGCCTTTAAAAACGGAAGGAAATTTATTTTAGCTATGAGAGTTATTTCCCGTTTGATTTTCATAAACAAAAATGAATGTGTTTTATGCCTTCATAAATCCAACATGTGGCCCAGTTTCAGGAAAACCGTAACAATGTATCTTAAATAGTATGTAACTAAACCCTTTGCCCGCCAATACATTTCAACCCGGCAATATTACGTATATACAACTAGTAATTAATAAAAATAAATAGATTTATTCTTTTTATTATGTAAGAAAAGTGTTTTCTATTTAGTTATTTATTTTTTGATAGTAAATCTCTTGATTAGTCAAAACTTATACACCGTGATCTAATGTTGTTGTTGGCAACCTTCCATTTCAGGAGACAATGGTGTGGTAGTGGAGCTACATAGCCTGGGCAGGGTGATATGGGAAGATAGCTGTTGCCCACGCAGCAGTCCCCTCATTTACATAAAAGCAAAATCGATTTTAACATTTATCTTTTCTGTTGTTATAGAATCCTTTTAATTGTCTTATTTAGAAATATTATTTAAAGTTGATGATTTAAATTTTTAATTTAATTTATATTTAATTTATTTTAATTATTATTACCGACTCCAGTTGCCTTTAAAAACGGAAGAAAGTTTATTTAAGCAGTTATTTTCTCCTTTAAGCTATGAGAGTTATATCCTGTTTAATTTTCATAGATATAAATGGATGTGTTTTATGCTTCCAGAAATCTAACATGTGGTCGACTTTAGGATATTTGGTGTATTTTAAATAGTGTGTGACTGAACCATCCATTTGAAGAGACCACAAGAAAGATAAATTATAACACAGTTGATTGATAAATTAATGAGAGAAAAAATGTTCTTTACTAACACAACATTTGAGATTTAAAGGAGAATTTAATGGAACGCTCAAATATTTATGTACCTCATATAAAGATTAAGTGAGGTTCCTTGATTTCTGAGAACTTTTACTGAAGTAAAATGAAAATAAAAAAAAAGTATAACATAAAAGAAAAGAAACTGGAATCTAAGGAAGATCTCCACCATTCTAATAATCAGATGAGCAACCGGGCTCATTAAAAAGAATTCCAAAAACTTCCTGGCGAATACACCCAGTGAACCAAGTGCAAGAGAGAGACTCAAACAATTGCACTTAAAGGAATGGTTAAAATTCTAAAAAAAATCTCTTGGTTGGAGTCTCTGGAATAGCAGATGAATGTTTGACATTTGAATAAGATGCTCTATCCCCAACAAGAAAAAAAAGAGGTAGACACATCAAATGTGCTGGTTTTACAATCCACAAAGATAAAGCAAAAGTGGTCAAAAATCAAATATATAACAAATAAATGCTACCAAAGGCGAGATATTATTCTTCTACCTAGGTGAATAGGTTTTTAGTGTTTTTTACTTAATGAAAAATGCCAAGAGTCGGCTCGAAAAACAAGTAATGTCAACCCTTACACAAGCACAAGGAAAAATGGCCACATTAGTTGTTACATGATCCTATTTTCTTATGCTTGTGTAAGGGTTGACATTACTTGTTTTTCAAGACAAAGATTTTACATTAAGTAAAAACACTGAAAAATCTATCCACCTAGGTAGAAGGGTAATATATCTCGCCTTTGGTAACATTTATTTGTTATATATTTGATTTTTCAACCACTTTTTTGAATCTCTGGATTATAACACAAACCTATCAAATGTCTATGTTGTTTGATACTAAGTTTAGTTCTTTTGTTAAACGTTGTAGTTCAAATATTTAATCTCTTTAAATTGGAATCGTTTTGTACTTCTATCCGAGGGGACTCATAGCAGACTGAATACTTCTGATTGTGCTTCATGGAACAGACTAGAAATGGCAGAGCCATTGTTAAACAGTCGATTAGTACCGGCATGAAATAGAACCAAATTTTTCATTTTCATTCCTGCCCCGTTTTAAGAATGGGTTTAATAATTTACTTTGATTTGAATCAGTAAATAATTAACATCATTTATTTTTTTTTGAGGAAGGTTTTTCAAATTTATTGGGGGGGGGGGCTAGGGTAAACTTTAATCCTAACCTTTTGGCATGTTTTAGAATTGGCCATCTTTTTTACTGCTTTCATATTGTAAACTGTTTCAACCATTTCTCGTTTGTTCTGTCAATCACAATTGGAAGATTTCAGGATTTCTATACAAGAAACAATCTTTGACAGAATAGTTTCTAAATCAGAATATGTTTTTTGGAGGGGTGAGGTGGGAGTCCCCTCTCCAGTTGCAATAATGACAAAAGCATTGCTATGCATTGAGAATCAGTGAGACACGCAGCAAATGGTACTTTGTTTTGTGAGGCCTTTGCTTTAGTAATTAGGATATTTTTTGGGTCAGGATTTTTTTAGAAATCCCACGAGTTAGGGTCAAGACTTTTTTTTTTTAGAAATCCCACGAGTCACGGTCAAGATTTTTTTGGAATCCCACGAGTCAGGGTCAGGATTTTTTTTGGATCCAACAAGTCAGGGTCAAGATTTTTTTAGAAATCCCATGAGTCAGGATAAAGACTTCTTTTTTTTTTTTAGAAATCCCACAAGTCCCAGTCAAGATTTTTTTTTTTTTTAAATTCCACAAGTCAGAGTCAAGATCTTTTTCTTTTAAATCCCATGAGTTAGGGTCGAGATTTTTTTTGGAATCCCACGAGTCAGGGTCAGGATTTTTTGGGATCCCACAAGTCAAGGTCAAGATTTTTTTTAAGAAATCCCATGAGTCAGGGTCAAGACTTTTTTTTAGAAATCCCATAAGCCACAGTAATGATTTTTTTTTTTTTTGAAATCCCACAAGTTAGGGTCAAGATCTTTTTTTTTTGAAATCCCACGAGTCAGGGTCAATATTTTTTTGGAATCCCACAAGTCAGGATAAGGATTCTTTTGAAATCCCACAAGTTAGGCTCAGGATTAGACCTTATTCCTTTTAACTCCACAAGCCTTATTGAAATCACTATTGAAAATGTGTTATGCTTGCTATACTCATTATAAGTTAAAGAAAAGCAAAGAATATGATTTATAAAAATACTTACCAAGACCAACCATTCCCCAGATGCATCTGCCCAGAGTTGTTGGCGGTTGTGCTTGGTAATTGTAATAGGGTTGGTAGACGACACCACCTACTGCATTGCCATTCACAGAGATGCCAATCAGCACTGTCACATGATCCAGTAAACCTGAAAATAACATTTACATCTATTAGTAATGGGGATTTAGTATCTGTCTGCCTAAGTCGAAATGTCACTAATACTTGTATCAATTGCACTATCCTGCTCTCTTTTGATACACAATTCAGCTTATGATACTAATTCAGACTAATGTACTAACTTTCTAATACTCGATTCAGGAGGTAGGTTCATATCTGTGATGTTGTGATGATATCATCCTCTCATGTATTTCCTCCTTTTTTGGAGACTGGTAATATGGTATCTGTTCTTTAGCATTACCTATTTCTCTCTCTCTCTCTCTCTCTCTCTCTCTCTCTCTCTCTCTCTCTCTCTCTCTCCCACCCCTTTTCCCCCCTCTCCTCTCATTCTGTTAATGTGCTGATTTGGACTGACATAAGAGTTACAGAGAACATTACATTTGGTTTAATGTCTGTTTTATATGCTGGCATACATCGAATGGCTTTTAGAAATTGATTACCAAGATAACTTTTTTTCTACCCAGGTCTTTATTTATCCCTCTTTCACTGAAATCTATCCTTATCAACTTTCCCATGTTTTCATTAATCTTCTCCCGTGAATTAACCCAGCTACTTCAATTGTTCTACATCAATTAACCCAAGAACTCTCATCCATTCTTTCAATGTGGCCATACCATCAAAGTCTCCTGTTCTGCACACACCTCTATATACTGTCCAAATTTAATCTTTCTCTGAAGTCATCAGATCCAAGCCACTTGTCTTAAGATCCATTACATCATATTTTTATTAGAGCTTTATATATCTTTTAAGCATTCTGCTCATTAACATAATCATATATAGTTTGGTTGCTTGCTTTTGTTTAACGTCATATCAACCGTTTTTGGGATATTTAATGGCAAATCAGGGATCACATCAGAGATTCTCCATGGGGAAATATCTTTTCTCTTCCTGTGGAACAGTGCACAAACAAGACTACTGAATGGTTGAAAGCAGCAATTGACGCAAATGTTCCAATATAAAAGTTCATTCTCCCCAAGGGCTCACTCCTATTTGTGCAGCTGCCATTGTCCTGTGCCTATTTTACAAGTATTTTAATGGAATATGCTCTGACGAACTCCAAGCCCTTGTACTACCCCCTCGACATAAATATCGACAAACCCAATAAGCAGCAAAATCCCACCCCGACACAGTAGAGATGCTTAGATACCGGAAAGCCTTTTACTCAAATAGTTTCTTCCTTTGAACTGCTAGACTTTGGAATTCCCTCCTGGGTTCCTGCTTCCTTGACTGTACTGATATGCAGAAGTTCAAGTGTAATGTGAACAGACATCTTACTGCTCAACTCCCTACATATCCTCCCAAATAGTAGGTCCTTAACATCCAAGTGGTACTGTGCCTTATTTGGCTGAAATAACAAAAAAAAAAAAAAAACCCAAAAAATTCAATAATTTCGGAAAAAGTTTCTATGCTTCAAGTTCTTTATATCTTCAAATATTTATTCATGGAGATTGGTTTAGTTGTTTTATATGGAAACGGCGGTAATCCTATGCAGGCTTAACCAACTTCGTCCAAAAGAGGAAGTTCCCTAGGAGTATGAAATTCACAAGCGGTCTACAGTCGCATGTAATAGTGGTTGAACCTGGAAGCAATGGTAACTATGCAACAACTCCATATTCCCCACAGTCCTCAAATAGGGCCTCACCAATGGACACCTTTTAAGGTCATATCCAGAACCTATATTTGGTTAAACATTTATTTTACATGTTGGCGTGTGCTGGACAGCTTTTAGAAACTGGTTTCCAAATCAACCTATCTCTCACCAGATTTTTATTTCCCTTTCTCTCAAATTCATCCTCATCACTTCCTCCCATATTTTCCTTGGCCTTCCTCTACCAACTGATCCTACTACCTCAATTGTCCTACTTCTGAAAAAACTTTGTTTTATCGTTATTTCTATGGCAAGTGCTCGTCTGAGCTCCAATCTCTGGTCCCCCCTTGCCAATCTTTCACGAGAAACACCAGTCTGGCTGAAACTACTGTCATTAATTTTCTCCACTCTTTATCTGTGCCTAAATCCAAACGTAGATTCCATGAGCAGAGCTTCTTAGAAGTGCACAACTGTGGAACTATCTTACTTTTGCCTGTTTCTAACCTGACTACAACTTGAATGTCTTCAAGTCTAACATAAACAAATTCCTGACAAACCGCCCCCTTAAGTAAGACACTTTATCAAATCTTCAATACTAACAATTACTACGATACTATCCCATTGATTACTGTAAACACAATAACCCTTATCCCCGAGTGGCTTCCAGGCCTTGATAAGTGGAGACCTCCATGAAAAAAAAAAAAAAAAAAGGGAATTTTTTTAGGGCCAGTTTCTATTCATTTTCATGAACTAAATGGCTAAAAGTGCAGTTCAAAGATTCCTATGTTGAAGCCATATGAAAGCTTGTTTTTCTCATCAAATAACAGCGTTTTAAACAATGAAAATTATGAGATTTATTAAAAACTCTCAGAAGCAACTTTAATTTGAAATTTTGAATAAGCAGACAAAATATCTTTGAAACCATGTTTAAAATGCAAATATTTTATTTAAAATCATCAGACTTTTTTATTTTTTATTTATTTATTTATTTTTTTTTTTTTTACACAGTTCTGAATTTTTGTGATGAGAGTTGATTATTCGTATCATTTGAACTTTTCTGACTACTCTTCTCATCTTCGGTGTTATTTGCACAATGTTTTGGTTGATCAAACCTCTGACCATCTTCAGGTGTATCTTGTCAAATTCAAAAATTTTGAACAGTGAAATCTGCATAAAATTTACAGCAGAATCCTTTATTTAATCCATGGGGGTAGCATGCTCTCATTCCATCAGCCATAACTCGGTCATTTGCACTAAAGATTAAACCTTCAAGGATCCATGGCACAGTGGATTGACTACTTAGTAAGAATTCAGTTGTAAAAGTCATATTCCTGCAGATTGAAGGTTCAATCCTCAATGCAGGTGACCTAAAAATACAACTGCGAATTACTTAGGATTTCTAACTAGTCATGACTGAGCGAACGAGAATATGCTACCCGGTGGATTAAAATAAACGGTTCTGATAGAAAATCTGTGCAGATTCCAGTGTTTGACAAGATACACACTCAAGATAGAAACGTTAGTTATGCAGCATTCATCTTAGGTGGGTTGAAGAATCCAAATCCTAGAAACTCTTTAAAATATTCTAACGGAACTGAAAATAATGGTGATCAGATGTTGTTGGAGAACATTTTTATTCCTTTTATTGATCCAATTTATGTTGTACATGTATAATCATGTATATATATATATATACATATGAATAAAAGTAGGTATAATATTTTGACGTTATGGAAAAAGGAAGACATAAAGGTCTTTCTGCTCGTCATGGTACATTTTATTTTCCCAATCATCTCTATCATTTCCTGAAGAAATCCCCCCGAAAATGAAGACGAAACGGTGAAAATTTCCCTAAAAGTGCTACAGGTTTTTCTTACTTTTTCCATATATATATATTGCAATCATGAAAGGAAAATGAAAATTCATGATTAAAACGTTAAAATAAAGTCAACGCTTAAAATAAAGTCAACGCTTAAAATAAAGTCAACGGGGTGAAAAGAAGAAAAAATAAATAAATGGGGAGTTAGCTAACTGGTTTCACCCTCACTTTATCAAAGCCGTATCGAGAGATTTGAGAGAAAAAAAAAAAGAAAACACGAATGGGAATCGAAATTATGTATAAATAAAAAAAATAATGTTGCGTTACGTTATGTATAGGGGGAAAAAAAAAAACGATTGAAATGCAGCGTTATATTACTCAAAGATCCTAAAGACTAATCACACTCAAACCCAAGAGGTATTCTTTCTGCTTACAGAGTTGCTGTATTTCAATCGCTTTCCTCCAATTTTTTTTTCCCCTCCATACATAACGTAATGCAATGTTATTTTTATTTGTACATAATTTCGATTCCCATTTGTGTTGTTTTTTTTTCTCAAATCTCTCGATACGGCTTTGATAAAGTGAAGGCGAAACCGGTCAGCTGACTCTCCCAATTTTCTTTTCTTCACCCCATTAACTTTATTTTAAATGTTGACTTTATTTTAACGTTTTAATCATGAATTTTCCTCTTCCTTTCAGGATTGCATTATATAAATTTTGTACCCCTCAAAGAATCATAATATATATATACATATATATATATATATACATACATGTATTTTTTTATGCAATATTTTACATGCAAGATGTTCTTATTTTTTCCTTGATTCCAATACAATTACCAATTACGATTCTTCATAAATCTCTAAATATTTAACTATAAAGTTGCTATTTTTTTCCGATTACCGTAAAACACATGCTAAATGTGCACATATTTTTTTAAACGTAAAAATGCTCTTGTGGAATGGAGTGATCTATAGATTTTAGGGTTACTGATAGTTTAAAATCAATAAATATTTATTATCTTATTATTATTACCAGCAGTGGAAGGTTTTGTTTTAAACAGAATCAAATAAAAAAGATATTTAAAAGAATAGTTTTGGCATCGGAAAATATGCACAATTTTTTCAGATTCCAATACCCCAAAAGTTCCGATTTTTCCAATTCCTGATGCCGATTAATTGTCCCTACACTAATATGTATAATCATACATATATACATATGTATATATTTTTATGCAATACTTTACATGTAGGATGTTCTTACTTGCATCAGGCGATTAAGTGGTATATCCATGATGCTATATTTCAGGATGTCTTCCCTTTGTCAAGTGTGTTTTCAACTTTCAGACGTACACGACGGGTTTTATTGTAGATGAAAACTGATATTTAATACCTATTATATAAATTTCACAAAATTAGAGAAATCACAAAGTGCTTCCACCCTCTCTTTGCCTAAAACCAAATATAGTCCATGTTATTACTTTTTACAACTAGTAGCAGAGTTCCAAAATTCCTAATGATCAGTTAATAAGTTTAGGGGTGAATCCTGTACATACAAGTAATATAAACATATATACACAACTTTACACACAAATTTAAATAAAAACGAATGAGAGTTGTTTATTGCAAAAAATTCACCTTATTTATTGCCCCCCCCCCTCTTCCCATCTAATATTTACATCATTGAAAAGTACAAGATAGAAATAAAAAAAAATTCTTGCTTACCTTGGGTGAATTCTTTCGTGCCATCAAGTGGATCAACCCAGACAATAACCTGTACAAAAAATACAAAATTTTATAGATTTATATAGAAACAGGCTTGTAGCCATATCAATCACCCATATCTTGGTTGCATAAAAAAAAAAAAAAAAAACTTATCAAGAAAAAAAAAAATGTTATTAGGGTCAATATTTCTACATTAGCTAATTAAAATATTGGATTCTAAAATATACTTGGAAATCAAAATCATGATGCTAGGAGATTTTCATTTTTCAAATAAATAGTCAAACAACAAATGTTGTTCAGTGTATAATTTAATTTATTAGCTTGGGTTGGTTGCTCCCAAAAACATATGTAGAGGGATAACACAGAGCCAAAGCAATATATCTTTGTATATGTGTATGTATGCATGCGTTAGTGTGTGTGTATGCATATATTAGTATGCGCACGTGTGTGTGTGTATGACATAATCATGTTGACACACCGGTTCTTGTTGGGTCACTGCAGTTAAGCAACGTTGAACCTGGTCAGTACTAAATGGGACTTCCAGGTGCTGTATGTGCCCTTCGCTTATCTCAGCATTGTTTCCAGTCGTCCTGGATTTCTTCTTGCCACTGGACCCAAGCAGTGCTGATTCAGGAGAGGTGTGATTAGGGATTGCGCAACCTTTGCTTCACAATTACTTACGCAGCTGCCCCTACGGGGGGGGGGTCCTTTATCTTTCGAGACTGAATGGAGGCATCATTCGTTCGTATGTGTATGTATATGTATTTGTGTGTGTGTGCTATAGCTCACCATTTGAAGATGATCAGTTTCAGTTAGTGTTAGGATAATTAATCGGAATCGAGAATAGTAAAAATCAGATATTTTTGGAACATCAGAATCAGTAAAATCTGTGACCATTTCCTGATATAAAAAAAAAAAAAAAAAAAACGATTCTTTTAAATTTTTTTGTTTAAAACTTAATTTTCTTTTGTTAGAACTAATGATTAAATAAATATTTATCAATTTTAAATTATCAGTAAAACTAAAATCTATAAATCACAACTCAAAAGTGCATTTTTATGTGTACAAAAAATATGTGCAAAATTAAAAAAAAAAAATTGTAATTAAAAAAAATCTGTATAGTTGAATACTTAGAGATTTTAAAACAATCGGAATTGGAAATTGTATCATAATCAGAAATTTAGAACAGAATTAGCTATTGTACTGGAAGCAAGAAAAATATTGGAATTATCATCCTATTACTAATTTTGATAGGATGTTATTCAAAGCGCTAACTCTTAATTCTTCTAAGTAGTGACAAAAAAAAAAAAAAAAAAAAGAAAGAAAAAAATTTTCCTGAACTTTGTTTCTTAAAAAGCTGATTTTAAAGGCAACAAAACAAAAGGCGACTGTTAACTTACCTCATTTTCTTTAACATTTTTCAAATTATCAGGGCAATTTAAAGCAAGGACATCTTGAGAAAAATCCTTCTCTAAGAATTTTTGCATTTCAGAATCATATGACAAGTCCTGGGGAGGAAAATAATATGAATATGTATATACATACACATATAAATAAAAATGAGTAAGCACTTTAGTTCATACATGAAAAAAATAAAATTAAAAAATATGGGAAAACAGAGGAAACAATGTGTTTATCACTGGAACTTTATTACATGGTATACTTTTCTCAGGTGATAGCATATTAACCCTTCATCGCCAAATTGTTCTTTCAAGTCGCCTTTCAAAAATAAACAATATTTCTTACTCTTCTGGTTTGTCAACCCAACTGGTTTTCAAAGTAGAGGTCTATGCATGGTTCAACAAGTGAATGAGAGGATTGTTCATGCCCGTGTGTCAGTTGTATGCTAACTTCTGTCACGCGTGGGTTTCATGATAAAAAAAATTTATTTATTGCATGAAATAAATTCTGGCAATAAAGGGGTAAATGCAATAGCATATCTGCCACTAGATTTCTGTCATGTTATAAATTTTTCTCCAACAGCACTGGTTTCAATACTGAACTTGGAAACAATGTGCTCACCACTGGAACTTTGTTATATTGTATACTCTTCAACATTATCTTTGATACCAACCTCTTGATCTTATACCTTCAAGTGCTAAAACAAACGTAACAACTTCTATTAGACTCGTTTTTTCTATTTTCTTTGTTTATAGACAGTAACGCATGTAGGTTAAATGTGGTTAATGCATAAATACTCCTGTTCCAACATACACTTTTTATTTCTAACATTCAGGTTTTGCAAAGGAGTCCTTTTATGGCGATGATGAGATAAATCAAGACTATTTCTAGCACTCAATTCAAGTTCGGACTCTTCACGTCCACCACAATACATTTAGATATCAGCTACTCAAATTCTGCTAATTCCACCTATCTTTACCAATCCTCTTATAGTATTGTTCACCATCGAACTGACAATTTCATTAAAGCTTATCTTCGAGTGGCTTTAGTAAGTCTTTTTCATCTTGGGGAAGCTCCATGTCTTGACAAACTTCTGGGACTGACCTTCACTCCTGATCTGAAATGGAACACAGCCATCAAATCTGTTGCTAAGATTGCTGGAAAAATGGTTGGATCACTCTACTGCTCCAGTACGTATCTCACTACCGATGCAGTCCTCTATCTGTATAAAAGTCAGGTACACCCTAAAATGAAGTACTGTTGCCACATCTGGAGATACTTGGCATCTTATCCTGCCTTGGTACAGTTCAAAGTTGACTTCAAAACCTAGTAGGTGATGCCCTTTTCTTTTCCTTGCAACCCCTTTCCCACAGAAAAGATTTTGCGAGCCTGTCTCTGCTCTATCGTTATTTTCATGGCAAGTGTTTGACTAAACTCTAATCTATGTCCCCCCCTTTGCCAAATTTTCATGAATACTCATCTAGCTACAACCACTATATACAATTTTCCCCACTCTTTATCTGTGCCTAAATCTAAACGCAAATTCCATGAACAAAGTTTCTTTCCCAGAACTGCCCAACTGTGGAACACTGTTTCGTTGGCCTGCTTCCCAGTTGAATACAAAATAGTAGCCTTCAAGTCCAATGTAACAGTCATTAATGCTTATCCTCGAGTGGCCGTCGGGCCTTGATAAGTGACTTTCTTTATATATAACATGAAACATGTCTGGCTGAGAACAACTGAGTTTTCATTTTTTCTGATTTTATGAGTAATTCTCTATTTGTCAGGCATGTTGTATATTATATCACCAACAACAACCACTCCTGGCGACGATCGAGATCACCGATCGAAAGCGCTTGAGAAAATGACTAAAAAAACTATCAGTTCGTGCTCTGCAAATATAGTGAATTACCTGTAGAATCACAAAAAAATGAAAACTCGGTCGTGTTCAGATAACGACTTACTACTGAATTATATATACATACATCTATAAAAGTGAAATTGTGTGTGTGTGTGTGTGTGTGTGTGTGTGTGTGTCTGTGTGTACATTTCCCTACCAAACTACTCTGTCAATTTTTAGCCTACAGACTCGAGATTTGACATAAGGGGTATTGAGATTTGGAAAAATCTTTTTAATCAGTTTTTTGGCCAGAAATTTCGCTATTAAGGTATCAAAGTTCAATGATTTGACCTTTGAAAACTCTACCAAATTCCTCCACTAATTTTGAGTCTAAACACTTGAAATTTTAAATGTAGGTTACTTGGACATGGATCAAACTTTAATTCGATTTGAGCCCAAAACAATAAATGTTAAGGTAAAAATTAGGGTCAAAGTTAAAAAAAAAATTGACCTTTGCGGTCTCTAGCAAACTATTCGGCCAATTTTGGATCTAAACATTTGAAATTTTACATAAAGGGTATTCAAACATGCAGCAAGCTTTTTAATCAAATTATGAGCAAAAGTTTGGCTGCCAAGAGGTCAAAGGTGAAAGAGTTGACCTTTGCAAACTCTACCAAACTCCTCCCCCAATTTTGGATCAAAACACTTGAAATTTTAGATGTAGGTTACCTGGACAAGACAAACTTATATATATATATATATATATATATACATGCACATAAAGTTATGAACAGTACATAGAGCCCGAACAAAGCTAGCATATAACAAATGAAAATTCTGTGATAAATTGTGTATAATTACAACAAAACTTATTATTTGACAAAGGAGTACAGATAATTATTAAAGCCTTTTGCTTAATCCATAGATTTTTAATAAATGACTTATTTCATTAGAGGAAATGTTAGCAAAATAGATATGGGTAATTATCACTTTTGCTTATCAGCACATAGACTGAGAATTAAAATTAGGATAATCGTGTAAAAAGGATATCCAAAGCTGAAATAATGAAAATATTGGAACTGTTATAAAATCCAATGAATAGTGGTATATACCAGAATGAATTGCGGGTTTTTTTATTAGCATATTCTAGGCTGGGAAGTAAGATCCAGGGCATATATATTTGGTAATTCATCATTACCAAAGTGGTAGAATCCTTTGAAAAGTCCTTCAAATAATTTGATATCTGTGCAGGCAAAGTGTTGGAGTAAATTAACTGAAAAGCAGTATTTTGTGAAATTGTAGCCAATAAGTTAATCTTGCAATTAATTTATATATATATATATTTCTATGTGTAAGTTTATAAAAGTGAATTATATTATAAAATTAGATAAACTAAGAGTATTAGAGATTATCAAATGCTCTCATTTGCGTTTTATGATAAATGTAATCTAATTTTCTTTAAGTTGTATCTAGGTCATGGACCAATTTGACTGTATCCATTGAAGTTTAAGTTTTAAAATGGGGGAAGGGGGAAATAAGTGTACAAGAAAAAAAGAGTGGTAGTAGAAAAAAAGAGTGGTATAAAAAAAAAGTGTATAAACAAAAAAAAGTGTATAAACAAAAAAGAGTGGCATGAAAAAAAGTGTATAAACAAAAAAGAGTGGCATGAAAAAAAAAGTGGCATGAAAAAAAAAGTGGCATGAAAAAAAAAGTGGCATGAAAAAAAAAAAAAAGAGTGTCAGGAAAAAAAGAGTGGCATGAAAAAATAAGAGTGACAAAAAAAAAAAAAGAGTGTCAGGAAAAAAAAAAAGTGTCATGAAAAAAAGAGTGGCATGAAAAAATAAGAGTGACAAAAAAAAAAAAGAGGGATCATCACCTGAATTTTAATTTATGTGCTGATAAGCAAAATTCATAATAATGGGGTGAAAACGTAAAATAAAAATAAATAAAAACTGAAAATTAATAAACAAATAAACGTGTGACTTACAATTTTGTTCTGAATTTATTGGACGATTTTAGAAACAAAGTAAATCTCGTGATTTTGAAGATTTGAAGAAGGAAATGGTTCCTGAAAATTTCTTCCAGAATAACTTAACACAAAAGAAAATCAAAAAAAGAAATTAGAATTTGCTTTGCTTCTAAAATCGCCCCAGCAAGAAATTAGGACTAGCAAGAGGGGAGTGAAGGAATAAGGAAGAAAGAGCGGGAGAGAGGAAGAAAGAGCGGGAGAGAGGAAGAAAGAGCGGGAGAGAGGAAGAAAGAGCGGGAGAGAGAAAGAAAGAGCGGGAGAGAGAAAGAAAGAGCGGGAGAGAGAAAGAAAGAGCGGGAGAGAGAAAGAAAAAGCGGGAGAGAGAAAGAAAAAGCGGAAGAGAGAAAGAAAGAGCGGAAGAGAGAAAGAAAGAGCGGAAGAGAGAAAGAAAAAGAGTAGTGAGAGAGAAAGAAAAAGAGTAGTGAGAGAGAAAGAAAAAGAGTAGTGAGAGAGAAAGAAAAAGAGAAAAACAAGGAGATGAGATGGGGAAACGGAGAGGACAGAAATGATTACCACATAATGGCAAAAACATTGATATATTTGGTGCTGACCGTTTTTCATCACGTACTTTGAAGATTCTTACATTCAACAATTCAAAATAGAAGATAAAAACAAGAATAAATGAAGAATACAATTGTGCAAACCTCTTCTCCAACGATGCTGATTTTCGGAAAGTGCTGCTGAAGTGAACCAATAATGCAACGTTGAACCGAACGATCAGCTTCGGTCTGCAAATCATCGAAACCCTGGAAAATTATTTCCAAAAAATAATAATAAATAAAAAGAATAGAAATAGAAAAGTATCAAGAATTCAAGCTTAAAAAAGTTTACTTTTCAAATCAAATCACTAAAAATTATTAATTATTATCCTATATATAATAATTTGATTGCAGAAATTCCACTCCGGACCAAAGTACACTAGGTTTGCTCCAAAAGAGGCCACATACAAATTTATTATGTTTACTATTATATAACTTTTGAACGCCATCTTACACACATTTATCTGCTATATTAAAATCTTACGTTCCAACCTAGACTTGGTGGTTGTTTTTTGTTTTACGGCATATCAACCAGGTTATTTAATGCTGAATTCAGTGATTTTGAAGAAAATTTTAATATTTGTTTTTTTTTCACGTCAGTTTCTATTTAACCCATAGTTGAGACCCTAACAGGTACTACCACTTCGGGTCAGAGTGGACCTTGGAGCAATGGCAATTAAAGGGTGGACCCACACTCCCCAAAGCTCACAAGCGGGGGCCTCACCATCGGATATAATTTAAGGTCATATCCAGGACCCCAACCTAGAAGAAACATCATCACTATTGCAAAGATCTACAATGGAAGGAGCTGTTATTTTCCCTCTAAATAAAAACACTACTCTCGCTCCCAGTGAAGACCAAGTAAAAATATACAAAATATAAATATATTGTCCTAACACCCTTATTAACTGCATCATACATTGATAGACTTACAACTACCTTTACACTTCCCTATTCGAAAATGATTATTTCTCCCCACTGACATTCCAGGTATTCTCATTAGTTGTGTTAAGTTTTGAGACATTGTGTTGAACAAAGATGACGGCGTAGTTCAGATCAGTAACCAAGATGGCGGCCAAGAATTAAATGCGGTCCGTGGCGTAGTTAACCTGTTAAGTTCTGAGATATTGTGTCGAACAAAGATGGCGGCGTAGTTCAGATCAGTAACCAAGATGGCGGCCAAGAATTAAATGCGGTCCGTGACGTAGTAGACGGTGAACTGATTGAATCTAAAATTCAACAATTTTTATAATAATTTTGAAACGTTTTCATTGGTTGTTTAGCACAGCTGTTGGTTATAAAAATGATTGGCGAATCCATTCATCTCATACCCCCATTAGTAGTCAAAAACATTTTACACACCCCCTTTTTGATATAATGGAAAAATCCTTTCGGATTCAATTTTGGTTTCACTTGAGAAAAGGAAAGAAAAATAAATAAATAAATAAAAATAAATAAATGAACAAAGAAAAATAAACCAATAAAATAATTGTTTTTTTTGGGGTTTTTTTTTTCTTCTGGTTTTGGGGAAATTTATCTTTATTCTCATTGGTCAAAAAGAATTATTAATATATTGGTATAATGTGTGCAAAAAGAAGCCATTTTTGGGGGAGGGATACATATAAAAATAAACACTTTTCAAATATAAATAAACATACAAATAGAATACTGATATTCCAGGTATTCTCATTAGTTGAAAATATAAAAAATCTGTTATTCCGGTTACACATATTGATACTAAAAATAAACACTTCAAATCTTCACCAACATGGCCTCTACATCCATGCGAATCAATATTTTTCTGAATAGTAAACCAAATAAACATATTCTAGAACTGTGATAATCATAACTATACGTAGTTACATCCTCACATTTAACTACAAACACATTATCGCCGTACATTGTTTGAAAAAAAATATACTCTCCTATCGTCGCATTTTCACGAGGTTAAAGACAAATGTTTACATTACCTTACCATCAAGTATTCGTAATAAAACTTTAGAAATAAGTTACCTGATCTTCTTTCTTAACTGTTTACATCTCGTTTTAATATTTGGTTCAAGCATCCTAAACCATGAGATGACAAAATGAATGAATCTTAGTAAACAAGATGAAATTCCTTCTTTTTTTTTTTTAATGTCTAGTTTCAACGTTCTAAATTTGGAGGTGACAAAACGAACGAATCTTAGTAAACGAGACTAACTTTCTTTTTGTAATGTTTGTTTAGGGCGTCCTTCATTATGACATAATAAATTGAACAAAATCTTTACCACTCACAGGATGGGGTGTCTATTCCAAGAGCCGTTCTTAATATGGGGATGTTGTTCTTAATATGCGGGTAACCAGACGAGGTTGGTGGTGTCCGTTCCAAAACCCGTTTTTACCATGAGGAGCTTGGGGGTTGGGCGGCAGCAACAACAGTACTTCACTGCTTTCACGAAGGGGAGGCGATTGATTATACAGCATTTGGTGGTGGTGGTGGTGGGGGGGGGTTATAAATTTTTACCTTGGATCCACTGACACACTTTCCTTTAAAATGATAACTTTGATAGGTTTTCCACTATGCTGATTAAGAAAATCCGAGTTAAATTTAGCAGACAGAAGTAGTTTTCCCCATATAATGCCTGTATTATACACTTTATATCACTAGCCGCCAGATTAGTATGCACGCCCGAGAATCAAATCTATTTACTTACTTACTTGTACTTGAAACGACATTCACCCTGGAGGAGTTGAGTCGGCTTCATGAAGATGCACATCTCGTACCGCTGCGGCCCAAGCCCGGCGATTGGAGGCAAGATCCCGAGTGAGCAATAGCCAGTCACGTCTCCAACGAGACAGGCCATAGATGAGCGGGCCCGAAATAAGCTCAGCGTCGGCTTTGATAGTCCCGAGCCACGTTCTTAGCTGGCCACCGACATGTTTTTTCCAGCCGGGTAGAGGACGTGGGGAGATAGCCTCGTGGATAAAGACCCCTGCATCACAGCAAGAGACATGGCCGAACCATCGAAGGCGTCGGGCCTGCAGTAGATCAGTAATTGCCTGGAGATTGCAGTGATGCCGGACTTCTTTGTTGGCGACGAAATCCAAGGGACGGACATGGAGAATGCGGCAGAGATTGTAGTGGTCGAAAACTTCTACGCGTCGCAGATCCGCTTTCCGTATGGGCCAGGTCTCACATCCATACAAAAGTATTGAGCGGACGAGGGCCTGGTAGATTCGTATTTTTGTCCTCAGACGTATTTCAGGCCGTGACCAATCAAATCTATTTATATCCGACCGACACTGCCACTCCCTAACTTCTTTCTTGGTTCATAGTATTTGCACGTGGGGATCTTGACACCGACTATCAAAGTTAAATTTATGGCAAATATTTTGATCGTCACCCCCAATACCAAAATGGGGTGTCTATTCCGAAAGCCGTTCTTAACACGAGGAGGTTGGGGGTGTCTATTCCAAAAGCCGTTCTTAACATGAGGAGGTTGGATGTTGGGTAACAACAACAACCATACTTAAAATTTTTCTATGAGATGAGTGGGGCATGCTTCCACCAGGCAACGCCGGTTCGCAGGTCCTGCTAGTTAATAATATTTTGTAAAACAACCAAACATATGAAGTCATCTTATCAGATTTTCTGACCTCTCCCTCTTTATCCCCCACCACCTTATCCCTTTTTTTCTCTCTTCTCTTTATAAGCTAATAGATCAAAATTTGCTTTTAACATTTTTTTTTAGTTCACCCCAAACAAGAGCTACTCTGAATTGAGCCATATTCATAGGGGCATCCGAAGTGGGGAGTTGTGCAAATTGTTGCATGTTGATAAAGTCATGGAAATAGGAAGAGAATTTCAAAGACTAGCAAGAGCCTCTGGGTACAATGGTTAGGACAGCCGCCCAGTATGGGCACTGCTCGGACAGAAAGAAACTGCAACCAATTGTCTGTACAACTGCAAAGAAAGCTATGGCAATACATCAAACTCTTTATCTAAGAAACAGTGTGAATAGGGTTCTGAATTAGAACACCTCGCTCTGTAAGGATTACCATGATAGACAAATAGTACCTGATTGTCGTCAAACTACTCTCTGACAACCAGCAAAGAATAAACCAAAGTTAAATTCATGAATGCCTCAGAGGAGAGAGATGGATGGGGAGCTGTAAATACCAGGCAGGACACCATTTTATCACTTATCAAGACCAACATCTACTTGAGGATAAAGGTTAATGATATTTTCAGTTAAATCAATAAAACAGTACTATGAAAGGATTGAGTACTATGATTTATTCACAAGATAACTTGATAGATATTTGTTGACATGAGACTTGAAGACGGCCATGTTATAGTCTGTAGAGAAAGATTCCCACAGGTTCATTTTTTGTTTACTTTTATATCAATGTGTAAAAATGTTGTTGTATGTAGATGCTAACCTTTTCTTTTATCTGTGTGTAGTTCGATTTTTATCAAATAAGTCGGGTAAAAAGAGAAAGAAATGTGTGTGTGGGGGGTGCATGTGGTAAAAAGGTTTGAATGGCATGTGCAGATGTCGGATGTTAATTAAAGAGCATTCGAGTGTCGCATCCGATCGATTTTCTTCCAAGACTAAAAGAAGAGCAGAATTGTCAGCTGCAACGATGAAATTCCATTGGTCCACTCGAGGACAAAAGATTCATCTCGTCTTCCCTTAACAAATCAGCAGACACAGAGAGAGGAAAAAAAAAAGTCTGCATAAGAATTGAAATAAAAAAAATTAAAAAAAATCAATGGGAAATGCCAATTTCTTGCTTTCATTACCAGCAATGCAGAATTGGCAGCCAAGCGTTTGGCTGATTCAGATTTATAAAATGTCTAACTCCAATATAATATATAGATTGAAGTTTGTGTGTACTAAATATTGTTGATTTCAGAAAGTATTGTGAATTTTGTTACTGATACCATGGCTGTGATTTTGTGGGTAGAGGGGAGCATATTTTGATTTATGAGAGAACAGACAAGTCTTTAAACTTTTGTGAATTTAATGTTTTGTTTGTTTTTCATGAACAAAATTTAAAAAAAAAAAAAAAAAAAAAAATGAACATGGTTTCGGCTCACATTTTCAAATGTTGGACTCCCAAAGCAAAATATTTGCTGTAATTTCAATGCTTATTATACTGGTTCACACACAAAGTTGCTTGTGCCACCTGTTTATGCATGCACACAAAGTTGCTTGTGCCACCTGCTTACTGTGGACGTTCATAGTGAATTGTAGCCCTTTTGTTAAAACTGCAAAAGTATTTATCAAAGTAATCTACTTAATGTAGTGTCAGAATATATCTGGTTACTGCGGTTTATCTCCAATATTCTTATAGGAGTCAGCGACATATTTCCACTGTATGGACACCCGGTATGAATGGAAACTCCATTCTATCATTATACCATCTTTAGACAGAACAGATACTACCCTTGGATCATAACCAGAAGATCAAGAAGGTATATTTTAGTTTTACGTATGACCCAAAAGCAACATCATTTGTTTTTATTTTAATTTTATTTTTACATTGCGTCTTCGGCGATCGGGAGATCCTATTTATTAAAAAGTAGGATAGAAAGTGATAACGCACTACAAACATTAAATTAGTGTATCTATATACTAATTTAATGTTTGTAGTATGTTACAACCTTCTATCCTCCTTTTAATAAATAGGATCTCCCAGCCAAATAATTTATAATCTGGAAACAGTAACACAGGTACATAGGTATGTACATTAAAGGTACGTAGGTATTAATATATAGATTACATATGTATCTTATACCAAATGTTGAAGTACTCAACAGAGCCAACATAGAAGCCGTACTCACCATCACACAACTGCGATGGACTGGACATGTGGTCAGAATGGAAAACAACCACATCCCAAAAATCCCATTGCACGGAGAATTGGAAAATGGGTACAGAAATATTGGTGGGCAGAAACTCTGCTACAAGGATGTAATAAAGCGCCACCTAAAGACAATAAATATGAACACGAAAAATTGGGACCAACCCTTTTAACTACCAATGCACTACTTGTGGGGAAGGTTTTCACACCGAGCATGGAATGCTACAGCGCCATAGGATAAAGCACCGAGATCCTGACTAGTCATCTTTTTTTTTCTTTTTCTTTGAAGATTGTAACGCTGGGTATGGGGCAGCCAAACCAGTTGCCAACATTGCCCTGCTTTTTATTGAAACCAACCGAGAGCTCTTTTTAGTATCCTCGCTGTTCCCTTAAGTGCAACTGTCTGAATCTCTTTTGCACTTGGTTCACCAGGAATATTAGTTAGGTAGGACTTAAGGTTCTTCTTCATAAGCCCTGTAACCAGTGATGGGATTCAGCCGGTTCGCACCGGTTTGTGCGAACCGGTGCTTAAAATATTATTAGTTCGGTGAACCGGTTGTTAAAATTACGTAAACCCCTACATTATAGTAGATTCTTTATTCTTATTAACATTTTCTTAGAACCTGTTCTTAAAAAATTTTGAATCCTTCCACTGCCTGTAACACCTATAATAACTGGTATGATTGATATCTCCGCGATGAAGGACTGCGTGATAATGATGATGATGATGATGATATGCATATACCAAGGCTATGAATGATAAAATAGCTCTTAGTTTCACAAGCAGAGTAAAATTGCCGGTTTAAAACATCTATTTTTATGCTACCCCCACCTTTTTTTTTTTTCTATAAAAGCGACAAAGCTGGATGTTAACCTTGCCACAGAATTCATTGCTTTAAGGAAATCATTTTTTTTTTTTTTTTTTTTTGCATTTATTTTCATAGACGAACAATGGCAATCAGCTAAACTTTTATTTCCTTTGACTGTTCTGGCTTTCAACTGATGAATTCAGCGTTTTTTTTTTTTTTGTTGATTTTTTTTTAATCTGAGATTTCCATCTCTTAATTCCTTCCTCCTTCTCCCATGTCATTGTAGTTGTCTATCTTTTCAGGTGGAGCAGTTCCTCTTTTCGCATTGTTCTCTCCTCTTACAACTGGGATTTGTCTATTGAGTATCGGTTTATCAGAGAGCTTTTGTTTTATTGAATGAATAACAAACAAAAAGCGGAGTTGTGTGAATCTGCGTTTACACATTTTAAGCCTGATTATCGAAGAATTTCTAAAGAAACTGAAAGAAATGACAAGATGAAAAGGGTTATTAGTAAATTAATTTTAATAGAAACGGTAAAAAAAGAGAGATGGTTGTATAATAGTAAATATGTTAAATGAGAGAGAGAGAAAAGATAGATACTAACTCTTTATATAGTTCCCACCTGACTACAACCTGTATGCCTTCAAGTCCAACATAAACAAATTCCTGATGAACCGCCCCCTTAAGTAAGACACTTTCTCAGATCTCCATTACTAACGATTACTACGATATTGCCCCATTGATTACTGTACAAAAACACCCGGGCAACGCCTGGTACCCCCCGTTTTTTCGATTTTTTAAATTTTAATATTGAAACAGGGTTATTTAAGCCATTTTTCACGTGATTTTCTTTTTTTCAGATTTTTTAAAGAAGTTTTAACATTCGTTTTTCTGTTTTCTTTTTGGTTTTCCGATTTTTACATTTAACATCGTTCGTTTGCCTTACGTTAGTTTTTTTGTGTTTTTTTTATATAATATTTAATTTTTATTTAATTTTTAAAAATATTTACTTCGCTTATTCTTATGCTTTGATTACCCCCCCCTCCCACCACCCGAGCACACACACCTCTAAACACCCGGGCAACGCCAGGTACCCCCCCCGCTAGTGTATATATATAAAAGCGAAAATGTGTGTTTGTATGTATGTATGTATGTGTGTTTGTATGTCTTGCAAAAACTTTCCACATGAGTCACAGATCGGTATCATTTTAAACTTCCAACCTTCGCCCGACAAATATCGAAAAATTGGCCCAAAACGTTAATTTCTTCACCCTGAAATCAGCAGTTTTCTACATGGAGGGGGGGGGGGTAAGCAGAAACCGTCCTCTCATGAAGAGTTCGGTTCGACGCATGCACAACCGACGTCGTAACCTGATTTAGTTTAAATATTTGAAAAAGCGACACAATTCCGTTGATGTCGTCTTAGCTCAGTTGCTTAGAGCGCGGCCTCATTATCTAAAGGTTTTGGGTTCGAATCATGGTGTGGGATGTCTTCTTTTTTTTTTTCGATTTTTTAAATTATTCTAATATTGAAGCAGGGTTATTTAAGCCATTTTTCACGTAACGTTAGTTTTTCTGTTTCGCGTTTGCCTTACGTTAGTTTTTTTTACTTCGCTTATTCTTAGGTTTTCATTAACACCTTCCAACCTCCACCGACCACACACACCCAAAAACACCCGGGCAACACCGGGTACCCCTCGCTAGTCTATATATATAAAAGGCAAAATGGGTGCGAGCATTTGCGTATGTTCATGAAAGGCTTTTTGCATCGGGGTTCTCGCGTCAGATTCCGCAAGAAGTTTTCACATACTTACCAGATTGTAATATCTCGCATTCACGAATGGACATCCTTGCTTTCCTTTTTTTTGATAGAGTTAAAAAAAATTCCGACTGTGCCGTCGTCTCCAGTGTTTGTTTGTCTTTTTTGTATAAATAAAGTGAAACTATTCGAATGCAAACGCCTGGCCTTTGGGCTAGTTAGTATCTATTTTGTAATTGGTCCTTAATCAATGTAGGGGAAACCCTTCATACCAAGACAATTACTATTTATTTGGACGCTGCCAGTTCCCCCACATTAAAAACGACTTTGTGTCTAATTTGCATTTGTGGGAGGTTTAAATGCAACGCCATTTTTGCAAGTCATCTTTTGTTTTTGATTGACTATGATAAATTTGAATGCTTTAGACTTCCAGTCGCGTCATGGAGTAGTGGTAAGATGTCAGATTTTCTTTCATTTTCTTTTCCGCATCTGCGGTACAGGTTCGAGCCTGTCTTCCTACTACCACTTTTTTTTTTTTTTTTTTTCCTCAACACACCTCCAAACACCCGGGCAAAAGAGAGAAGATATGTCATCGGCGCTATAACTGTCTGACATGGGTCTCTTCTTGTTTGTTCATTGCGTCGTTACAGGCAGCTTTCCGTCGTCACATTAATGGGAGGAGCTTCAGGCTGAAATCGAACACTTGTACAAAAATAGCGGACAAATGCATTTTTATAAAAATATATATAATTTATTTAACAGTTAACAAGTAGAAAAGCATATTTAGTCGACCCATTGCGTGCACACCAAACAACTATATTTTCCGCGTATGGTGTTAAGCTTCAACTGTGTAAAACAATAGAATTGTTTAATTCTCTTTTTCTTCATTTAAAGAGAGAGGAGGAGAGTGAAGGGCAGAAAGAGAGAGAGAGAGAGAGAGAGAGAGAAAAAGACATAAAAAGAGAGGATACATATATATATATATGCCTACTACCACTTTTTTTTTTCTCAACACACACCTTCAAACATCCGGGCAACACTGGGCACCCAGGCTAGTAATCTATAAAATATATTTTTAAAAGTTTTAAGCAAATAGAATCTTCATGTTATAATACAGCGATTTTGGTAACTTTTTTTAATGAACCCTCTGCTCCTTTAAATGATATGTACCACATTTCTATGAGAAATTTCACATGAAATTTGGAAACTAATCAGACAAAAACATCAACCATACTTTCTTCCTGATATTTGCACAAACACGGTTTCAGATTTCAAGATAAAAAAAAAACATTAACTCACATGTAGGTGTGAAATCGATAATTTTCAACCAATGACATTCAAAAAAATGTGTATAAGAAACAGCACCTCTGAGAACCCATAAAAGCTAGCTAATTTTAATATAGTCCTGCAATACCTCCTCCACCACCAGATAAAGAAGTTTTCTAGATATCAAGCTATTATTTATAGTGGTGGAGGGGGTATCGCATGACTATATTAAAATTAGTTAGCTCTTATGGGTTCTCAGAGATGCCTGTTTCTTATACACATGAGACCTTCTCATTGGTTGAAAATTGAGTTCATACCTACACGTGAGTTAGTGTATTTTATTATGAAATCTCCAACTGTTTTTGTGTGGATGTCAGAAAAAGAGATTGGAAACCAATCAAACAAAAACATCAAATTTCATGACAAAATTTCTCATAGAAACGTTTTTTAGTTATCAAACAACTATTTAACAGAGAAGGAAAGGAGGATGAATAGGCCAGAAAAGAAAAAAAAAAGAAATTATAAAAAGAAAAAAGAAAAACAAAGCATGTCTGGTATGAGTAAATAAGTATACAAAACGAGTGATGGTGAAAAGATACAAAATTGTATAAGTTTTTCCGCTTACTGTTTATTCAGCTTTCTCTTTAGTTTCTTTTACACATTTCTTTTTTCATACTAAATGGAAATGGGACACACTCAAATCAATTGCTCTTTCTTTCTTTATAACATTTGTGCAAACACAGTTTCAGATTCCAAAATAAAAAAATAACTACACTAACTCACATGTAGGTGTGAACTCAATAATTTTTAACAACTGAGAAGGTTTCACGTGCATGAGAAACAGCATCTCTGATAACCACTGAGAACTAGCTAATTTTAATATGAATGGTCATGTTTGTTTGTTTGTTATATGGCATTATCATCGACTATGTAGGTTGAACTCCAAAGGAGGAAGTGTAAAGAAAATATTAAATTCACGTGTAGTCACCAGTCGCCTGTAGAAAGTTATGTGATAAAAAAAATTCTGGTTATCAAGCGACTGGTTAGTGGTGATGAAGAGGAGGATGATTAAGCTGAGAAAGATGTTAAAAAAAAAAAATCCTTTCCAAAGTGTGTGGCATCTTAAAATAATAATTTATTATGTAAGAATTCATATAAAGTGAACTAATCTTCAAAATAAAAAAAAAACTTATTGTCCATAACCTTGTGCCAACCATTTGCAAGTTTTCGCATTTGATCAAAGTACTAAAAATTTCCTCGAAAGATGCAAACTGCAGTCTCTTTTTCATGTATAGCTGCAAATTCTCATCGATTGATCGCGGAACCTATTCAGAATAAAGTGGATGGAACCGTTTGATTTATGGAATCTGCCAATAAATACGTTTTGTAATAAGTAACCTCCACCAGTGTTGACTATTTTAAAAAGGAACTTAAATTTTCTCGAATATTAGATGTTCATCTGACAGAACGATGAAGATTATCTGATCCTCCTGGGGGGTGATGGATGCGGAATTGAAAAGCAAGGGTTGCGCACTCTCTAACCACTCCTCTCCTGAGTCAGCACTGTTTGATTCCAGTGGCAAAGAGACGTTCAGAATGACTAGAAACAATGCTGAAATAAGTGGAGAGCACATGCAGTGCCTGGTATTCCCAAATGGTCACCCATTTTAGTAGTGACCAGGCTCAATGATGCTTAACTTCGGTGATACAACAGGAACGTATGTCAACGTGACTATGCCATATAGTAGGAATGTGCTCAAAGGCAAAAACATTTGAAGAAAAAAAAAAATGCACAAAGGAATTTTAGACTAAACACACAAGTACCTTTGCAATATATATTTGTGTTGAGTCGATGAATCAAAATCGGAAAAAAATCGGAACTTTTTGGGGTATCAGAATCGGCATTGGAAAAGTTTGTACCTATTTTCTGATGCCGAAAACGATTATTTTAATTGTATTTTTTTTTTTTATTTGATTTTGTTTAAAACAACATCTTCCACTGCTGGTAGTAATAATAAAATAAATATTTTTTGATTTTAAACTGCCAATAAAACTAAAATCTATAGATCACCCCCGCCTCACAAGTGTGTTTTTATGGTGATCTCAAAAAAATAACTCTATAGTTAAATATTTACTGATTTATAAAGAATCGCAATCGGTAATTGTATCTGAAAAATTATTGAAATCGTCCTATCACTAATATATATCGACTTTTTAGTCAGTTAACAATGGACAAAAGTTATAGCCTGTTGACTTATAAATGCTTTATGCAAAATTGATGATTGAATATGGCCAAATTTGTACTTTTTTTTTTGCATTAAATATTAATCCCAAACTGTATATTGAATGGGTACCACAATACTTGGTTCGTTGCACCTTATCATAAACTTCCATACAAAATTTCAGCCAAATCGGACCAACAGTTTCAGAGAAAAAGTGGAATGGATAGACAAAGAGAAATATATAGCTTGTGAAAAAAATACCCAAAAAAACTTGTATCTTAAAATATCTTATTCTTCCCTTTATCTATAACTAGCTGTGCCTATTTGGTGTTGCCATGGATGCAGTTTTTTAATTCGTAAAATTATACAAAAGAAAAAAAGAAAAAAA
Source organism: Euprymna scolopes (assembly GCF_053919585.1). NCBI lineage: Eukaryota > Metazoa > Mollusca > Cephalopoda > Sepiida > Sepiolidae > Euprymna > Euprymna scolopes. Next base: position 19,473,690 of record NC_136513.1, on the reverse strand, counting down.
AAAAAAAAGAAAATCAAATTTTAGTTCTAAGATAAACAATTTTTTTAAAATTATTTTCTTCAATTAAAAATATGAGTTATCTCCCTTGCAGATTTGTATATTTAGGGTGATTGCTTCACACAGAGTTTCCAGAAAGTTAGTGTACACTTTAACAAAAATAACTTTACTAGTGGGTATTATAGAGTCGTGATTTTAAAACTAAAAAAAAAAAAAAAAAAAAAAAAAAAAAAAAAAAAAAAAAAAAAAGTATTTAGGTGCCATCATTTAGAATTGAAACTGAAACTGTAGCATTCAAAGCTGGTGACGTTACCACTGTAACGACGTGACACGTATATAAACCAATTAAAAATTAAAAATAAACGAAGATGAATGTACAAAATGTTTAGCGATTTTTTTCAATTTTGACCCATTTTTGACCCCTTAAAAGCAATTTTAAGCGGCTAAAGACCCATAAAAGGACAGCCCGTAAAAAAAATCAATCATTTGAAACACCTAGCACCGCTCTGTGGCTTTTAGATTTGGAGGAGATAGAATTTGAAAATATAGAGACAGACAAACAGACATATAGCCGTTTATATATTATTTATTTACTTCAAGTCAAATATTTATTTATTTACTTCAAGTCAAATATTTATTTATTTACTTCAAGTCAAATATTTATTTATTTACTTCAAGTCAAATATTTATTTATTTACTTCAAGTCAAATATTTATTTATTTACTTCAAGTCAAATATTTATTTATTTACTTCAAGTCAAATATTTATTTATTTACTTCAAGTCAAATATTTATTTATTTACTTCAAGTCAAATATTTATTTATTTACTTCAAGTCAAATATTTATTTATTTACTTCAAGTCAAATATTTATTTATTTACTTCAAGTCAAATATTTATTTATTTACTTCAAGTCAAATATTTATTTATTTACTTCAAGTCAAATATTTATTTATTTACTTCAAGTCAAATATTTATTTATTTACTTCAAGTCAAATATTTATTTATTTACTTCAAGTCAAATATTTATTTATTTACTTCAAGTCAAATATTTATTTATTTACTTCAAGTCAAATATTTATTTATTTACTTCAAGTCAAATATTTATTTATTTACTTCAAGTCAAATATTTATTTATTTACTTCAAGTCAAATATTTATTTATTTACTTCAAGTCAAATATTTATTTATTTACTTCAAGTCAAATATTTATTTATTTACTTCAAGTCAAATATTTATTTATTTACTTCAAGTCAAATATTTATTTATTTACTTCAAGTCAAATATTTATTTATTTACTTCAAGTCAAATATTTATTTATTTACTTCAAGTCAAATATTTATTTATTTACTTCAAGTCAAATATTTATTTATTTACTTCAAGTCAAATATTTATTTATTTACTTCAAGTCAAATATTTATTTATTTACTTCAAGTCAAATATTTATTTATTTACTTCAAGTCAAATATTTATTTATTTACTTCAAGTCAAATATTTATTTATTTACTTCAAGTCAAATATTTATTTATTTACTTCAAGTCAAATATTTATTTATTTACTTCAAGTCAAATATTTATTTATTTACTTCAAGTCAAATATTTATTTATTTACTTCAAGTCAAATATTTATTTATTTACTTCAAGTCAAATATTTATTTATTTACTTCAAGTCAAATATTTATTTATTTACTTCAAGTCAAATATTTATTTATTTACTTCAAGTCAAATATTCCAAACAATGCATGGAACCGCTTGATGTAAAGAGTTAACAAAAACAAAAGACGATTATTGAAAAGACAGAAGATGTCTATCGACCTTAGTCCTGAAAAGACCAAGGATATAGGTATAGGGAAAACAGTCAGCAGGAAGAGAGTTCCACAAGCCTGCGGTTCTTGGAAAGAAGATATTAGAATAAGATGCTGTATTGCAATGATGCATCAAAACAGTGAACTGATGAATACCACTAGATCAACGAGTCAAACGAGCTAGAACAAAAATAGAAATAATCTATAAAAATGTTATAAAGTTTTAAGTAATTGAATTCTTCATAAAATTTGCAACAAGTTTTTAGATAAGTAAAAGAATATATATTTTTTTCAGAATTAATTTGATCCATAACTTCAACTGAGGAAAAAGTAAACTGTGTCTTTTGATTGGTTAAGTTGATTGTTTAATGGAGATATGTGGAAAATTGTTGTACAACCAAACTTACGAGGTGCGTTCAATAAGTTTACAGATTTTTTTTGTACACTCATTTAAAATTGTCGTAGACTCTTGAAAATTCAATATGTTATTGCTGTACATCTTATGAGATAACTGACCGATTTTTATGATTTCAGGTTCAAATGAACAGCTACAGCAGGAATTGCAATACACCTTACTAAAGCCTGATTGTCACAATTGGTGAATTTCAAAAATGCAATCTGGATGTGAGGACACTATAAAAGAATGATATGCAATAAAATTCCGTTTTAAACTTGAAAAAAAAAAAAAAATGCCACAGAAACATATGGAATGCTTCAGATTACTTTTGGACCATCTTCCATGAATCGAGCATCAGATTTTGAGTGGCATAAGAAATTCAAGGAAGGTAGGGAGTCTGTGAGGGATGATGAGAGGTGCGAGAGGAATAAGGAAGTCAGAACACCAGAGTTGATTGGCCAAATAAAGAATTTCATGGATAAGACCCGTTGTGTATCTACAGAGACAATAAGTGCACAGCTTGATGTCAGTGTGGAAACTGTTCACACAATTATTTGTAAGAAACTGAAGACGCAGAAGATTTGTATGAATGCACCAGTCCACAACTCCATTCTTGTTACAAACCATTTGACCAAGATGGGCATCAAAACAGTTCCTACCCTCCCTAAACTCCAGACCTTGCTCCCTGTGACTTTTGGTTATTCTCTAAGCTCAATGAAAACCTTAGTGGCTGTCATTATGAGACAATTGAGATGAAAGAGGTTGTGACACGGGTCATTGACATGACCACACAAGAGGATTTTCCCATGTGGCCTTCCAGAAGTTGTTGGAAGAGTACAACAGGTGCACTGCAGCAGGAGGAGATCACTTTGAAGGGGACTAGAGTTTCATGTGCAAGTAATACAGTGAAATATTCAACATGTGTCACAGATTATATGTGGATGGAAGTATAATAAAAAAGAACTGGACTTACAAACGTGTTGGAGACGAGTTTCACGTAACTAGTATGAACGTTTGGTAATAACTACCCCTGCGGTGTCTCAAATGAACTATGATATTTTGTGGGTGCTACTGTAGCATTCTTTTTGGTTGCTCGGGCGATATTGCTCGATTTTCGTTTTTTTTTTTGTTGTTTTGTTTTTTTAATATATAGGGGACATTTTGGTGATGATTACATTATTTCATCATGGTCCGTAAACTGCAGAAGATTATTTATGATAGAAAACCATTCTTAACAACGTCCCCTTTCTTCTCATGTTAACTATTCTGTACCTTTACCTATCAATTTAAAAAATACAAATTAATAAATAAATAAATAAAAATTAATGCAAAACATGTAAACAAGAAGAGTAAGAGACCCAAACAGGAAGTGTTTAATTTCAGGAACTAAATCTGACCAAACGCTGATTTTTTTTTTTTTTTTTTTTTTTTTTAGTATATATGGAGCATTTTGGTGATGATTACATTATTTTATCATGGTCCATAAATTGCAGAAGATTATTCTGCAGCTTGAATGCAGCCGGGGAAGATTACTTTGAAGGGGACTAGAGTTTCATGTGTGTACTATCAATAAAATTGCCCATATGAAAAAAGTTTGGAAACTTATTTAAGGCACCTCATAGTTCATTAGAAGATTTGAAAGCTAAAATGACTAAAGTGATTTCAGTCATTACTGTAAATCAATTGAAAATATTTTCCATGCACTGCAAAATCGTATTGCCCTTTGTTTTAATTGTAATGACGGAGGACATGTGGAAACTTGAAATTTCAATAAAACCTTAAAAATATAGAATTACATCTTTCTAATCCTATGCACAGATCATACCTATCGCAAATGCAAATAAAGTTATAAACTTTTTTTAAGTGCACACGGACTTTATGAACACTCTGCATTTATAAATTCGGTCAACTTTATATTCGGTCAACTGAGCCGAACAAAATAATTTTAAAAAATAATGTTTGATTTGTCACCTTAAATGCTATTTGGGTCTGACTTTGAAAATCCAACAGGATAACTTTATATATTAGACTAGCAGCAGGTGGGTGGGGATGCCCGGCTTGGCCTGGGCATAAAATATGCTTAAATATGATATTTTAATTTGTCTAGATTTCGTGTATATTATTATAGAATCATGATTTTAAAAGTGAAAAAAGTATTTAGGTGCCATCATTTAGAATCGAAATCGAAACTGTAGCATTCAAAGCTGGTAAGGTTACCACTGTACAAACTTGACACACATATGACCTGATTAAAAATTAAAAATAAACAGATGAATGTACAAAGTGTATAACGATTCTTTTCAATTCTGACCCCTTGAAAACTATTTTAACCGGCTAAAGACACATAAAAGAACAGCCTGTAAAAAATCCAATAATTTTAGTTTCGGAGGAGATAGAGTTTGAAAATAAACAGACAGACAGACATACAGCTTTTTATACATTAGATTGTGTAATGTTCAATCGACTGCTATCATTTTTAAATGGTTCAGAAATAGTTTTATCTATTTGTTATTGCTGTTCTGTACTTTATTTTCATCGCTACACATACATAAGATTTTTTTCTCCTAGTTAACTTCAAGCGATTGGATATATGCTGACAAGTGTTTTTATTTATTCCCCTCCCATGGTGGGATGATTAGACACAAGGTCAGCAAAGTGGGATTTGAAAAGTCAGCACTCTAGAAGAAAGACCACTCTAACCAAACAAAAATTGCTTGAACAGCCACGTTGGCATTCCTCAGTAAGGGCGCCTAAGGCGATTAGAAATAAACTAATCCCTTCTCAAAGGGTGGAAAGTAAAGTCAGGGTGGACTTTCCAGAATTGCACAGGACATATTGCACACCAACAGTGAACAAACCATCCTTAAAAAAAAAAAAAAAAAAAAAAAAAAAAAAATAGCCTAGACACTGCGAGTCTGATTTTGGTAGGAACTAACCAAGAAATATGCCAGCGGCATCCACCCTAGGTGGGTGGTTCCTGCGAAGAAGGAGGTTTCATGAGATTATCATGTTCACAAGCGGTCTCCAATCGCATGTATATCCCAGTTAGGGGAGATAACCATGTTAAGTTTTTGCAGTTCTTGTAGGTAGATGTCAATATCCTCCTACATATTAGGGGCTCCTTCAGTCTTTGACAGACTATGGATACCCACGAAGGGGTGCCTGCGCATGAAATTTTTGTGACAGGAGGTGCGTAATCTCCAACTACACCTCTCCTTAGTCGACATTGCTTAATACCAGTGGCCAATGAAATGTGTTTTTTTTTTTTTTTTTTTTTTTACATAGGCATCACCACATTATCAAGGCCAAGAGGCCACTCAAAGATAAGGGTTAAGGAGTGTACAGTAGAAATTGGACAATATAGTAATCATTAGTAATGAAAATTTGGTAAATTTGATAACTTATATGGAACGGCTCATCAAGAACTTATTTACGTTAGACTTGAAGACAACCATATTGTAGTCAGCCGGAAAGCAGGAAAACGGAAGACAATTCCACAGGCGTGCAGTTCTAAGAAAGAAGCATTGTTCATGGAATCTACGTTTAGGTTTAGGCGCAGATAAAGAGTGGGGGAATTATTGATAGTGTTTACAGCTAGACGAGTGTTTCTTGTGAAAGTTTGGCGAGGGGGGACCATAGATTGAAGCTCAGTCAAACACTTTCCATGAAAATAACGATACATCAGAGACAAACTCGCAACATCTCTTCTGTGAGATAGAGGTTGCAAGGAGGAGAAAAGGACATCTCCTATGAGGCTACGAAGTCTATTTTGAACTCTATCAAGGCAGGACAAGTCCTTTCTAGCAGCTCCTGCCCAGATGTGGCAACAGTATTCCATCCTTGGACGTACCTGGCTCTTATATAGATAGAGAATAGCATCAGCAGTGAGATATTTACCGGATCGATAGAAAGATCCCACCATTTTTCCAGCGGCCTTGGCAACAGATTTGATGTACGTGTTCCATTTAAGATCAGGAGTAATGGTCAAGCCCAGAAGTGTACAGAATGACTGGAAACAAATGCCAAGGAGAGCTTATACAGCACCTAGAATTCCGAAATGGTCACCCATCTGGTACTAACCAGGCTCGACGTTGCTTAACTTCGCTGATTTGACGAGAACCGGTGTGTCAATGCAATTATGCCTCCTAAATATCGTGCCTTGTATTCCGAAATAGTCACCCATTTGATACAGATCAATCTCAACGTTGCTTAACTTTAGTTATCTAGTGAGAACCAATGTGTCAACCTGATTATGCTGTATAATGTAAAGGGTAGGGGTTGAGTTTCAAAAAAAAAAAAATGAAAACAAAATCAATATTAATGAAAGCATTCAATTTAGCTTGAAATTATTTAGATCAAAGTTTCAAAAACGTTTTTTTTTTTTTTTTTTTGTCAGTTTGATTCATTGAACTAACATCTGTGGTGAAGTCAGTCCCCTCACAGACAAAAGAAAAAATTACAAGTACTCATAAATGAACAGAAAAAAAAATCAATTAGAAACAGCTTTCAACACAATTTCAGTGGAAGGGGATCATTGTTTTTTTTAATGTGTGGAGTTCCAGATCACGTGATGATATGGTGATCACAGCTATAAAAGACATCAATCATAGCCCCCCCCCTCCCCGTCTTTTTTAACTGACGGCTGAGAAGGCAATTTATTTATCCACCGTTTTTGCCTTGTCCAGTACTGGAACATGCAATGGCTCTCCTCAATAATTGGATTAATTCTTTCAAAAGTTTATTTGTGACACTGGAGGATCAGTTATGACCAAACGTTCATACCAGTTATGTGAAACTTTTCTACACATATTGATAGGTCCATTTTATATATATCCTCACACATTAGCAATCTGGGCAAAATTGAAGAGTACCCGACTCAAAGTCAGCAGCAAACGGTGTTTGGTCAGATGTAGTTCCTGATATTAAAGACCTCCTGTTTGGGTCTCTTACTCTTCTTGTTTACATGTTTTATATTAATTTTTATTTATTTATTAATTTGTATTTTTTAAATTGATAGGTAAAGGTACAGAATAGTAAACACGAGAAGAAAGGGGACGTTGTTAAGAATGGCTTTCTATCATAAATAATCTTTTGTAATTTACAGACCATGATGAAATAACAATCATCACCAAAGTGCCTCCTATATATAAATTTAAAAAAAAAAAAAAAAAAAAGAAAATCGAGCAATATCGCCCAAGCAATCAAAAAGGTATGCTACAGTAGGACCCACAAAATATCATAGTTCATTTGAGACACCGTAGGGTCAATTATGACCAAATGTTCATACTAGTTATGTGAAACTCATCTCAAACACATATTTGTAAGTCCAGTTCTTTTTTATTATACTTCCATCCACATATTAGGAATTTGTTGAATATTTCATTGTATTACTTGCAAGCATAAATAAATCCAGTTATATTGTTAGAAGTATAGGGTTTTGGTTCTTTTTGTTGTGTCTAAACAAAATACCACTCATGGAATCGCTAATAAAATTCACAATCTTTTCCCCAATCCAATCATATTTGGTACAAATAAACTTTCGTCTATACTTGACTTATCTACCAAGGTTCAGTCATGAATGTCTAACAGTCTTTGTTTTATTATTGTTCAATGACATTTGGGGACACTAGTAATAGGATCATCAGTAGTGAGTGTGAGAAGCAAGTGACTATAATCATTTAACTAGTGGGACCTTTCACAGGGTACTCATTCATAGGTAATATATTGATGTTGGCATTCTGTAGATGTTTAGTGTACTCTGATATTATTGTAGCTTTTTTTGCTAAAACTGCAAAAATATTTATCTAAGCTAGCACGAACGCCCCGCAAAGCCTGGTCATAAAGTATGCTTAAATATGATATTTTAATTCTTACAGATTTCATATATATTATTATAGAGTTAATGTTCTATTGATTTTTATATATTATAAAGTTGCGATTTCAAAAAAAAAAAATACATCCATATGACTTGGGTGCATTAGTTTGAATCGAAAGTGAAATAAAAACTTACGAAAAAAAAAAAAAATATATATATATATATATATATATATATATATATATATATAACTTTAGTTCCTTCAGCCATAATCGAAACCAAAATTTATGAAGAATTGGTAAAATTATTTATGACAAGAAATGGAAGTGCATAACAATTAAACGACCCGGATGTAAGCGTGACACACAAAATAACACCCACGCTATCATATTAATATATAGATTCCTCTACTTAACAATAGAGGATGATTTTGCCAACTTCAAGAAAAGGTGACTTCATCCTCTACAGGTGCATTTCAGGTCAGGAAGTCACTATCTTGAGAGTACCAAGAGAGGAGCGTGTCACAATTTTGGGTGCCATATTCTGGTGTACTTTTTTCAATAATAAAAAGAAATGTTAGATATTTAAAACTAAAACTTGTTAGACAAGTCAAGCAGTGACTGAAGCATATTCTTATCACTTCCTGTTTTCCTAGGTCTTCTATTGTTAACTGATCCTGCTACCTCAACTGCTCTATATCTACTAACACAACATGTGCATATATATCACTTCCTACACCTATGACAGCGTGAGTATGAAATACTAAAGTTTGTAGGTATCAAAAATTTTTAATATTTATTGAAAAAGATATATATAGTTATAAGACCCTTTAAGAAAATTAAAGTTGGGCCCTATTTGTGAATTGAGAATGAAGCAGTGAATTAACTGCGTGCATTATTAACAAACTTCCTCTTTGTTTGAATACTCTTATCAACATTTGAATTATGACAAGCCTGCTTAAACAGCTTCATAAATAACCTTATTCACTTCCATTTAAATGTTGATTCCTGGCAGCCAATTGGAAGAACACTAGCCTGCAATGCCAAGGTTGGCTTTGCTGACTGGGTTCAAGTCTCGTGACAAGCAGTGATTATCACTTCCTGCACTCATGATTATGAGTCTGTAGATATAAAAAATTATTAATATTTATTGAAAAACAATATACATAATTTGTTGGCTTTAGCATAAATCAATGTTCTGGTGTCTACTGTCAAACACTATTTTCTGTGTTTGCCTGTTTGCCTCAACATTATGTATAGAACTTAATTCTCTTTACTTTCTCGTGATAATTCTTGGTGGTCGAGGTGTTGAATTCCTCACTGCAAAGTCAAAGGAGACTTTGTGACTAGATCATCACCTCCTACATTGATGATTTCATCAGCATGAAACACTAGCTTAATATTTATTTATAAATATATATATATATATATATATATATATATATATATATATATATATATATACGTATTATACTATGTAAATAGATAAATGATAAAAACTAAGCAGTAAATTGTCTATGGCATCATAACATGATGGATTAAGACGCTGGACTGAAATACATAAGGTCCGGGGTTCAAGTCCTAACAACAGTCAAGCTACGCTGAAGAGAGGTAGAACCCCGAAACACGTGTGTACGTAGATTACTGTTTTAAAAAAATAATAAATATATATATATATATATATTATTAGTGTTGGTGATTAATCGGAATCAGAATTGGAAAAAATCGGAACATTTGGAGGTATCGGAATCGGAAAAACTGATGCCTATTTTCCAATGCCAAAACGATTCTTTTAATTGTCTTTTTTTTTTTTTTTCATTTTGTTTAAATTAAAATCTTTCAGTGCCGGAAATAATGATAAAACAATGAATATTTATTGATTTTAAGATAATAGTAAAGCTAAAATTGATAGATCACTCTCCACAAGTGCATTTCGATGTTTAGAAAAATATATGCATATTTAACGTGTTTTTTTTTTTACAAAAATTGGGGAAACCATCAATCTTATAGTTAAATCATTAGGGATTTATAAAGAATTGGAATCGGGAATTTAGCACAGAATTGGTAATTGTATCGGACTCGGGGAAAATAGTGGAATCGTCCCATCACTAATATATGTGTTGGATTTTTTTTAGAATTTCCCATTTTATAGTGGGTGTGAGATTATTTTGAACCAGACTTAATAGTGGGTAGTTAAAAAGTTTTGTTTGGATTGTTGGGGTTATTAAAAGAGCATTTGTGGACTCTAGAACGATCTTTAAAGGATGTACCAGCAAGCCTGATATACTATTTTTTTTTTTATTGTTTAGGTTTTCTATTGTTGCAATAGTGGCTTTGTAAACAACGCCAGATGTAAGCATTGTTGTTCTCATGGGCATACTGCCTTATTCATGCAGTTGCAATTTTTGGTGTTACTAATATTATTGTAATTATTGTTGCTAAGTATTTTGTAATTGTGTTTCTTAGTTATTGTTTCTAGATTGTTGCTGCAACTGTAGCTGAGTTTTATGGTGTTTTTATTAAAGGTTTTATGTTATATGTTATTTGGGAGGAAGTGCGTGTCGACTAATTTGAAAAAAATTTTCCCCAGCTTATTCTTTGATCATAATATTAAAGGGAGGGTTGAACCAAATAATTTTCCTAGATCTGTGTTTTTTTTATTTTCATTATTGGGGGTGGGGGTCCAATGTAGTTGGTGGTATTTTCAGAAGTTTAGATAAGCCATTCGTACCGTCAGTTTTAAAATAGACAGATGAGATAGATTAGCTGGAGAGAGCTTGATATTGGGATTCAAAACGATTCCTTAATATCAGGTTTGAAACCAATGCAGAGATGGCTTATCTTATCTAAACTTCTGAAAATAAAAAATATAAATATTACACTCTTATTTTGGAAATTTTTTTCTTTATAATAAAGCACTCGACTGAAATTCTTTTTTCCTAAAATATATATATATATATATATATATATATATATATATAATATACGGCACAATCACATTAACACAGGTTCTCACAAGACCATCAATGTTAATAAACAATGAGCTTGGTCAGTATCAGATGAGTGACCATTTGGGAACACTAGGTGCTGTATGTGTTATTCTTTTATCTCGGGATTGTTTCCAATCATCTTAAACTTATATATACTTGCAACTGGAATTAAAACAGTGCCAACTCAGGAGAATTTTGGTTGAAGATTGTGCAACTGTTGCAACAATAACTTCATCTGCAGGCATTTTCAGTGGGTATCCATTGTCTGACTGTTAAATTGTTTTTGACTCCTAATTGAGGTATGACGCCAATGATTTCGACGATCGTTTTTATAACCACAAATTATAATAACCAACCAATGAGAAGCTTCAAAAGTTACTATAAAAATTGTTAAATTTTGGATTCAATCAGTTCGTCACGAACTTACATTCGATTCTTCGCGGCCACCTTTGTTACTAGGAATTACTTAACACTCAGGATTGGAACTGCACTGATTCTTCACCGCCATCTTTGTTCACCATAATGTCTCAACACTTAACACTGACAAAACTGAACAGAGCCATATTTAAATTATAATAAAGTTGTATTCCTGTTTATTTGTTCACAAGTGTGCTTGTTCGAGATGAACAGAAGTTAAAATAAAATGACATACTTCCATGTTTTCCTTGTCAACTTAACCTGTTACCTCAACTGTTCTACATCTACTAATCCAAGAACTCTCATTCATTCTTTTAATGTGACCAAACCAACAAAAGCTCCTGCTCTACACATATCTCGCTGTACTGTCTCAGATTTAATCTTTCTCTGAGATTATCATATCTTCCAGGCATTACTATATATTTTTTTGTTCCCAAATGTAGATTCCCCCCCCTTTTTTTTCAGGTAGCTAGACTTTCTCTCTCTAAAAAAAAAAACAACAAAAAAAAAAAAAAACGAATTTGTGTCATCATCGTGAGAGGGCAAATAAATTGGTCAACTGACTGACTGAAGACATGATCGACCTTCTCCCCCACCCCCAAATAAGGTATCGTTTTTTTTGTTTTTTTAAGGCAAAATGACAAATATTTCTTCTTAATTTGATGATTCATGGCGTAGCATAAATCAGTTAATTTGATAAATTTATAAAATACACTGGAAAATTAAATTCTACTTTTTTTGTTTGTATTTTGAAAAAAAAAAAAAAAATTACCATCGGGTAATAAAAAGATTTGTTCTTTGGGCTAAGATCAGAGTGTAGTATATCTTCTGCTACACTTAAGTTAATTTGTTCTTAATGTAAGTTAGTTGGTTGTTTTTGTTTTACGGCATACCAACTCTTTTCAGGTTATTTAATGCCGAATCCAATGATTCGGAAGAAAAAAATTTTAATAGAATATATTTGTTTATTTATTTTTTTTTTTTCAAGTCGGTTTTTATTTAACCCATGGTTGGGACCCTAACAGGTACTACCACTCCAGGTCAGAGTGGACCTGGGAGCAATACAATTAAGGGGTGGCTCCACACCTCCCAAAGCTCGTAAGCGGGGGTCTCACCATCGGATACAGTTTAAGGTCATGTCCAGGACCTAATCAATGTAGGAGGGGAAACCCTTTTATATTAAGGCAATTTTTATTTTTGTCTGCTTCCAGAGTGCCCCTTTTTGAGGAGCTGGTTTTCCCCCATATTAAAAACGACGTTGTGCACGACTGCACGGCCATCTATTACGATCGTCGTGCCTTGTGTCACATTTTGCTCTTGTAGGGAAGCACATAAATAAAAAAATAAAAAAAAGTTTTAACATTTTGATTTTCAGGTCAACTTGAGAGTGTCAATAACCAATGAAACGTTTGTTTGTCGATAAGATCATCAAGTAAGGTATTAAAGTACTTATTTATCAGCGTCAATTTTTAAAATAAAATGTGCATGGAAATAGTATTCCGACGAGATAGAGAGATAAAACTGGAGCAAACCAAGTTATGTGTTCACTGTTCATCAACGTTTCGTCTTTATTGCAAGACTTCCTCTGGATGAATATATTTTTTAATATTTGTACTGGTGTCTTAGATTTCTTAATTTTATGAAAACGAAATTACTTATACAAAATCTTCAATCGAAATGCTATTTAGAAACCTGTTCTTAACGTGGGGAGGAGAGAATGTTTTGTACAATTCTGTACTTTCACCGGTAAATTTTTACTTTCTTTCTACCTTGACAATCATCTTTAAAATGACGACTTACATGGGTTTTCGGGTATGCTGAAAACGAATATCACTTAAATTTGTGCAAACAAGTAGTTTTCCGGATATTAAGCAATGTAATTCCTTATGTTATCTCTGTCATTTTGTACGCGAACGCCAAAAAAAATATGCGCGCTTGTTCGTACAAAAATGGCTACTACTTATAACATAAGGAATTACATTGTTTAATATCCGGAAAACTACTAGTTAACGGCAAATTTAAATGCACTATTCGTTTCCAGCATACCCCAAACCGATTAGGTGTCGTTTTAAATATGATTTTTAATGTGGAAAGTAAGTAAAAATTTACCCAGAATGCTTAATTACAAAACACCCTCCCTCCAGTATCCATGTTAAGAATGGCTTTCTAAATAACGTTATTATTTCAGCACGACGGCATAAGTGCATAAGTACCATAATTTTTTTTATATAATTTAGTTGAGATCTCCCCCCCCCCTCGAAAAAGAAAATTTTTAATTCGATAATTTAAGAACAAGCTAATATTGAAAATTGAAAATAAAATAGTCGCGAAGTGTATAAATTTGGCATAAACATCGGGTTTCATGGATGTTAAAAAATACATTTTAATCTTAATTTATTTTTCAGGAGAAAAAAAATATAATATAAGACCAACAGATAACAGGTTTGCGAAATGAGGGAGGGAAGATATTTCAACAGCCCCTATAGTATAATTGAACCTAACGCGAAAAAGGTAAACATTCTCAGATGCTTTTTTTTTTTTTTTTTTTTTTTTCTGAGATGCGAGTCTGGGTTCAAATGTACTATAGGAATCGTTAGAATATCTCCCCCAAATCAAAAAGTAATGGTAAGATAAGAGTAAAAAGATATTTATTTATTTTCTTACCTTGTCATGGATTCCCAGATCTCCCGTCTTTATAATGTCCCTAATAATTTTTCCAGCCCGGTGGGATAGTCCGACTGAAGCAGACAACAATCTCATCAAAAGAGGACTCGAAGACATTTCTCTTTTTGTTTTAAGTAGATAAAAATGGGGAAATCAAATAATGAATAAATATAGGAAAAGCAAGCGCAGCTAAGGGGGGAAGGGTTCGTAATATTAATTAGAATGGGGATTGATTAGTACTTAAAAGCAGGGCGAAAATAAGAGAAGGGACGGAGGTCCTCCTCGCAGAACGGTTTCCAAACAGTTTGAATATTATTCCATCTGAAACTGAAATGATATTAAAAACGGAAATGACCGCTGAAACACCGGAAGTGAACTCTTGTAATTGTTTTTCTGCTCATAACTCCTCCCACTTGTCGCTTATCAAACGTTGCGAAAAGCAGATTAATTTGTAGTAAATAGAGATCGTGCTTGTTCTTTAAACGTAATTTGCGTAGCTTGTCTCATTTCGAAATATCCAAGATTTTAACTACTTTTAGAAATGGAGAATGACCGGAAATCAAAACCGAAACCCCGAGCTCTTGAATCTGAGGTTCTACAAACTGACCCATTTATTTTATTTATTTATTTATTTTAATAAAATGAGTTTAAAAGCAAGATAATGAGCTTAGCAATAAAAAAAAAAACAAAAAAAAAACGAAGAAGCTCATTGTGGCCTGGTAGACCAACACAAAACCTATCTCAACAAACTTATTTTCTAGGAGTTTGCGAGTGTGCTGAAAACGAATATCTCATTTTAAATTGGAGCCGGCAACTAGTTTTAACGATACTGAAGACATATTTTTTCGTATGTTTCATGTAGTAATATAATGCAGTATTGCAGTGGCCATATTTGTCCATATTTGTAAAATTTTTACTTTCCACCTTAACATTATTTTCCTTTAAAATGGCGGCTTTTTAAGGTTTTCGAGTATGCTGAAAACGAATATAGCATTGAAATTTTCCATGCATATATATATATATATAACAATGGCCACCATAAAGAATTACATTGCTTATTATCCGGAAAGCTACTTATTTGCGGTAAATTTAAATGCAATATTTTATGTTATAAGTGATGGCCATTGTTGTACGCACAAGCGCATGCATATACTTTTTTTTATATAAAAAAAGTTAACTTTTCATTATCTTGAAAATTTATTATGCCGTTTTTGTTTTGAACAAATATGGCCGTTGCATTACATTACTGCATGAAACATGCGGAAAAGTATCTTTTCAGTATCGTGAAAACAATTACCAAAAAAATGTGGGGGGGGGTGCAGAATAGTAGATTTAGAAACAAACGCATTTCAGGTGAAAACATTATTACATGCTTACATATCATGTCAAAATTAGTATGGATTACAAAAATTCCGAAAAATGATCCAACTGAAGGTGTGCAAGATGTATTTTTCAGAAAAAAATCGCAGAGACTCATGGTTGGACATTTTCTATTTTTTTTTTTTTCAAATTTAAATGATAAATTCTATTTTCCTATTTTCTAATTTATGAATTTATACCAATTTTTACATGCCCCGTAGGTATGTAATAAAGTTTTCACCTGAAATGCGTTTGTTTCAAAATCCACTATTCTGCACAAGCATCCCAAATAATTATAGCTTTGGCGTGACGTTATCGATTTATGATTTATATCATGTTTCAAAACATGAATTCAAACATTAGCAATAATTAAATAAAAATATATGAATGGATAAACCTTGTCAATAAAGTTGAACATTATCAATGGTGTTTAACAGGCTAGAATTTGGGTCATTAGTGTAAATTAATTCTAGTTTTTTTAAAAAATAATAGAAACGTTTTTTATTGCTTAATATCATTTTTAGAGATAATTCCTATTTCTGTCACGTGAATTATTTAGAGCGACACGGGTTTCCATATTATACCTAAATAAGTTATTTTTACTTAAACTAAGTTTTATTTAACAAAAAAAAAAAAAAAAGAAGAAGCTACATTAAAAGTACTAAGCTTCATCGTATATGTGACACACTGAAACCGAAATGAGAAATATGCCTGGAAAATATTGTCGCTATTTCCATAAACAAATTTAGAAAAAAAAAAAAAATAACTAGCTAAAGAAGGCCAATGGTTCGAGTTCATAATTTTCTACTTAAAAATAAAGAGTGCAACTACGTTATAATAACAACATTTGGAAAATGAAAAAATCGATTAAAAAAAAATAATGGTATCTACTGACTTTTGTGTCAATTTCAACTAAAAGCAATGATATCCACTTAATTGGCATGTCAGAAGTACTTAAAAATTACTGCATTATTTTAAAAAAGACAAGTTTTCAATCTTTATCATAAAAACCCTTGCTATATTTCTTTGGAAACATGTATCATAATAATAAGGGAAATAACTCAGTTCTGCTAAAAACAAGGTAAATAACTCATGATTGTTAACACATAATTCATCAAAAAATTGACAATAGTTACAGGCTATTTACCTCCTCTTTGAAGTCTCTGGTGTTTTAGCCATACTTGTATTATCTCCCTTGGTTTTCTTGAAATCCGCCATTGAAAAATAGAAAATATAGGACCATTAATGCCTATGATTTTTTTTCTTTTTTTTTTTTTGTGGAAAATAGATCTCGCATATGTACTGGATCATTTTTTTTTTTTTTTGTCATTTTTAGAATTCATACTCATTTCGACATGGTACATAAGTATGTGATAGCGTTTTCACCTGAAATGCATTCGTTTGAAATTCCGTTATACTAAACAAGCAGCTGAACGTTTGTAATCTTATTTTCTAAACAAGATTTTTCTTCTTTTTGACTCGTCTGTCCGCAGCTCTCTGTTTGAGCAGGGCTTTTTAAAACCCTGGCATTATTGTTTAATAGGCATCTTCCCAATGGACTCAATCGACTCACAGGCCTTAGTCAAAGGACTAAACGACTTTGTCATAAATATTTTTCTGTACATTTTCTGTGTTCTCACACGTATTCTCATTTCTTTTTTTCAGCAACACGTGTTTCTTATTGTAATGGAAACAATTATACTTAGTGTTTAGCTTTCTTTCCATTTCTTGGCCACATTCTTGTGTACTGTATACTTATTATCTGTTTCTTAAATTCCTTTCGTCTGTTGTGTGGGGGGAGGGGTGTCTGCTTATATTGCATAAATGTTCACATTTATGGCTCATCAGCCCTTTTGAGGGGTTTATAAAAACAAAGCACAAAAACACTCGTCTAGCTGAAACCACTATCAATAATTTCCCTCACTCTTTATCTGTGCCTAAACCTAAACATAGATTCCACGAACAAAGCTTCTTTCTTAGAACTGTATGCATGTGGAACACTGCTCCGTTTCCCTGCTTTCCAGCTGACTGCAATATGGTCGTCTTTAAGTCCAGTGTGAACAAGTTCTTGATGAACCGCCCCCTTAAGTAATCCAATTTACAAAATTTCCACTACTAACAATTACTACGATATTTTCCCATTGACTACTTTACATTCATTAACCCTTATCCTTGAGTGGCCTCTGGGCCTTGATAAGTGGTGACCACTTTGTAAAAAAAAAAAAGTAAAGGAACATACTTTATTATATCTTCTTCAAATCTCTTACCATGTCATCGGCACACCTGGAACAAATGCTCTCTCATGCATAGAACCGATGCAAGTCTCATTTCTCTGGACAATTGGAACTTTATTCAGTTTCATGGTTTAATGTCGCATTCCTGTTCTGCTCATCCTTAGAAGGAGGGTGGGAATTTTTCTATTGATTTATCTGCTATACATTGCTATCTCTCTTGTCACTCCCACGAGGTCTTCCATCTTTTCAGATTAACTGATGACTGCCGAACTCTCAAACTCAAACTGAGCTCTAACTGTCTCAGCACATGTGCATCCCTCCTTTTTATATTTGGAAGTGGGGTATTTTGTGGGTGGTTTCCGACCAGAGCACCTGCAGCCAACACGTTCACAACATGTCAGAAAGGTATTGCCGGGTTTGATCGCACTCAGCAACATCCTGCACTGATTGCGCTATTCATGTCATAGACTCCATAACACACGACAAATTGTTAATAAATTAAATGTTTTTGTATCCAACTGTTTCCTCTTCTCTTCCAACAGGCAAATATGTTATCAACAATAACACCCTACCTACCTACCTACCTACCTACCTACCTACCTACATCTACCAGTAGCCTCTCCCTCTTAAATAAGGTCCAAAAAAGATTTTTCAATGTAATAGGTCCCACTTTGTCAACGAAGCGCAAACCCCTGATCCATCACCGCAATGTTGCATCTCTTTACAAGTATTTTAATGGAATGTGCTCTGATGATCTCGTTGCACTTGTGCCCCCTCGATATACATATCCCTGACAAACCTGCTTAGCAATAAAATCTCACCCCTTCACTGTTGAGCCAGAAAGCTTTCTATTCTAAGTTTCTTCCCTCAAACAGCTAGACTTTGGAATTCCCTTCCTGCTACCTGCTTCCCTGGCTGTACTGATATGCAGAAGTTTAAATGTAATGTAAACTAATATCTTGGTAATCTTTCCTAGGCATGATCCCAAATAGTAGCCTCTTACGTCCAAGTGGCGATATGCCTTGTTAGGAGTGAATGCGAGTAAAAAAAAAAAAAAGAAAAGAAAGAAAAAACACACACAAATAATGGCTACCTCACTCTGTGCAGAAAATAAATATATAAAATACATGGTCAGCTACGGTTAGAATATTTACCTACTTTTATAGGAAGTATTACCGAAATCTAGTTTATCATCGCCATTGTTATTATTAGTTTGATATCTGTTTTACATATCGCCATGTGTTGGGTGGTTTTTAGAAACTAACTTCCATAGCAACCTATCTCTGGCTAGGTCTTTATTTATCTCCATTTCTCTCAAATTCATTCTTATCACAGATTTTGCTTGACTTTCCCCTGTGAACTGACCATGATACCTCAACTGTTCTACATCTACTAACCCAAGAACTTTCATCTACTCTTTCAACATGGCCATGCCAACAAAGTCTCCTGTTGTACACACATCTCCCCATATTTTCCAGATTTAATCATCCTCTGAGGCAATCAGAATTAAGACTCATATTACTCATCCATCGTTTCATTCTCATATCATTTCTCTCCATGCAACACATGTCTGCAACCCTAACTGATCAGGTTTCTACAGCTACTAACCCAAGAACTCTCATCTCTTCTTTCAATGTGACCAAACTAATGAAGTCTCCTGTTCTGTACACAACTTAATCTTCTTCTGAGATTATCAGATCGAAGCTCGTCTTTAAGACACATATTACACATCCATCATATAGTTCTTGTGTCACTAGAAAACACACAAAGTTGAAAAGAAGTATTGGTACTTCTGCAGTTTAAAGCTTGTTTTTCCATGAATTTCGCTCAGCAACGCCCAGCGGACGATAGAAACCGCCAGATTATAGCAAGCGAACGGAAGCATAGCCACCGAGATAGTAGCTGTGATGGAAGTCAATAAAAAAAACGAACAAAAAGGAAAGAAAACAAAATAAAATAACCTACCGTAATAATTTCATAAATTTTACTATTTTTTATTTATTTTTTCTGTGTTTTTTTCCTGTTTTTTGGAGGGGAGGGATAATAAAAGTTTTGTTTCTTTGAATTAGTGACAAAATATATTTTTTGTTTTGTTTTTGTATGGAAAGTTAATTTGGTACTTTTTTACGACCTGCCCCAGCACTACATAAACACCCCCAACCTCCCCATGTTAAGAACAGCTTTCAGAATAAACACCCCCAACCTACCCACGTTAAGAACGGCTCTTGAGGTTGGGAGTGTTTATTTCAAAAGCCGTTCTTAACATGGGGAGGCAGTGGGTATTCATACTATGCTGGCACAACGATACTCTGCCCTTTTTTTTCTTTTCCTTTTAAACTTTTTCCTTTCCTTTTATCTTCCAATTTTTATCGTCTGATCGCTCGAGTCTCTTTTTGCTCACTCACTATCATCCGGCGGTTTGCGTCGTTCGCTGGGCGGTGCCAAGCAAGACTCACGGAAAAACAGGCTTTGAACTACAGAAGTACTGAAGTATTTTCGTAACAGAGCGTATATAGGTGTGTGTGAGAAAATCAGCAGCAGTCAAAGGATAGCAGGCTAATGAAAATATTAGCAGCAGCAGCAGCAGTTGTTAAAGCATGTATGCAAATTAGCAAGTGTGTGCAAGTTTGGAACCCAAGAAAAAGAAGAAAAAAGTACAGCATGTGGTCGGGAGAGAAGCCAGGCAAAATGGACATGTAAATTCGAGGGTGATGAAGTGCTGGCTAGCACCAGCAGGAGGTTGCGATGACATGTGCCTTTTAAAAAATTTTGAAAATTTAATGAAACGCATTGTTTTGGAGAAACCACAAATAAATGCATTTTATTTGCATTTTAAAAGCTGGATTTTTTTTTCCTTCCTGTTTTATTTGTTTGTTCATTTTGCAATGGTACCCACGTTACATTTTGATTAGCCAATAAGAATTGCAAAAATGTTAAAGGAATTGAGATCGAGAAATCTATTATATAAACGGCAGTTGTTTTTTTTTTTTTTTTTTGGTTTTTACATAGGCGATACCACTTATCAAGGCCAATAGGCCACTCAAGGATAAGGGTTAAAGAGTGTAGAGTAGTCAAAAGGACAATATAGTAATCGATAGTAATGGAAGTTCGGTAAATTTGTTAACTTAAGTGGAACGGCTCATCAGAAACTTGTTCACATTGGACTTGAAGACAACCATATTATAGACAGCTGGAAAGCAGGAAAACGGAAGACAATTCCACAGGCGTGCAGTTCTAAGAAAGAAGCTTTGATCATGGAATCTATGTTTAGGTTTAGGCACAGATAAAGAGAGTGAAAAATTATTGATAATGTTTTAAGCTAGTCTAGTGTTTCTTGTGGAAGTTTGGCGAGGGGGGACCATAGATTGAAACTCAGTCGAACACTTTCCATGAAAATAACAATAAAGCAGAGACAAACTCGCAACATCTCTTCTGTGAGATAGAGGTTGCAGCGAAGAGAAAAGGACATCTCCTACCGGGCCACAAAGTCTATTTTGAACTCTATCAAGGCAGGACAAGGCTTTTCTAGCAGCTCCTTCCCATATGTGGCAACAGTATTCCATCCTTGGACGTATCTGGCTCTTATATAGATAGAGAATTGCATCAGCAGTGAGATATCTACTATAGAAGGATCCGACCATTTTTCCAGCGGCCTTGGCAACAGATTTGATGTACGTATTCCATTTAAGATCAGGAGTAAAGGTCAAGCCCAGAAGCCTGTTAAAACTTGAGGCCTCCCCAAGACGAGAGCCATTCATTTTAATTGATGCCAGATGGGGATCAGAATGTTGATGATGTAAAGATAGAAGCTTAGTTTTAGATGCATTAAAAGTAACCAGCCACTCCTTTCCCCATTGTACAACGTGATCAAGATCAGAGGAGAGAGAATCGGAGAGAACTTGGTCGTTTACTGTCTTAGATGTGCTACCATAGATGGTAGTGTCATCAGCAAAAATGTCTACGAATGATGTAAGGATATGATTTGGAAGATCATTAATGTAGATCAGGAAAAGAGTTGAGCCCAGGATGGACCCCTGAGGGATTCCAGCATTTATACTGTGAGCTTCTGATTTTTGCCCATCAACTACTACTCTTATGACCCTATCAGAGAGAAATGATTTAATAATTGAGAAGACATTTCCAGCTATACCATAGCTGGAGATCTTGTGAAGTAAACCTTTATGCCATACCCTATCAAAGGCCTTTGATTTGTCAAGAGCAATTGCCCTAGAAAGGTTGCCTCTGTCGAGAGATTCGCTAATCCAATGAGATATAACTGTAAGCACATCTGCTATAGATCTAGCAGAACGGAAACCATATTGTGTGTCACTAAGAAGGTTATTTTTGCTGAGATGGTTGATTACTTCTCTATTTAACACAGATTCCAGCAACTTACTCATGATGCACAGGAGACTTATTGGCCTGTACTGAGAGGGGGATGAACGATCACCTGAATTCTTAAATACAGGGCATACTGAAGAGATTTTCCAGGGTGATGGGAAGCAATTTTCCTTAAGACAACATTTAAACAGTTTTGTAAGTATGCGTGCTAGTTCTGGTTGAAGTTTTTTGAGAACTATAATGGGAATACCGTCAGGGCCGGTTGCTTTACTGGAATCAAGGTTTTTGATTAGCTTGGCAACATCACGTACAGATATTTGTATATCACACAGCGTGTTTTCTGATATAGGAGAAAATATTGGGGGTTGGCGGCCTTGGTCGCAAAGGGTAGAATTGACTGCAAAGTTCTTGGCAAAGAGTTTGGCTTTGTCTGATACTGACGAGATTAACTCAGATCTATATCCAGCTAAAAGTAAAAAACTACAAAATAAACATCCTCAAAGTATATTCTTGATCCACATCATCTCGGATGTATTTTTTTTTTTTTTTTACAAGGTGGTCACCACTTATCAAGGCCTGGAAGCCACTCAGGGATAAGGGTTATTGTAAGTACAGTACGTTAGTGTGGATATTTAATAAAATGTCTACTTAAGGGGGCGGTTTATCAAGAATTTGTTTACATTGGACTTGAAGACATTCAAGTTGTAGTCAGGTGGGAAGCAGGCAGATGGAACAGAGTTCCACAGGCATGCAGTTCTAAGAAAGAAGCTTTGTTCATGGAATCTCCGTTTTGATTTAGGTATAGATAAAGAGTGGGGAAAGTTTTTTGACAGTGGATTCAGCTAGACGGGTGTTTTTCGTAAAAGATTGGCGAGGGGGAACCAGAAATTGGAGTTCAGATGAGCACCTGCCATGGAAATAACAATAAAACAAATATAGGCTTGCAACGTCTCTTCTGTGGGAGAGAAGTTGCAGGGAAGAGAAAAGGGCACCCCCCACTAAGCCACAAAGTCTATTTTGTATTCTGTCAAGGCAGGATAGGCTGTTTTTAGCAGCTCCTGCCCAGATATGGCAGCAGTATTCCATCCTTGGATGTACTTGGCTTTTATATAGATAGAGAATTGCGTCAGTAGTGAGATATCTTCTGGAGAGGTAGAACGATCCCACCATCTTTCCAGCGACCTTGGCAACAGACTTGATGTACGTGTTCCATTTCAGATCAGGAGTGAAGGTCAAGCCCAGAAGCTTGTCAAAACATGGGGCTTCTCGTAGACGAGAGCTATCCATTTCAATTGATGTCAGATGGGGATCAGAGCGTTGATGATGTAAGGATAGGAGTTTGGTTTTAGATGCATTAAAGGTAACCAGCCACATCTTCCTCCACTGAATCACTTGTTCGAGATCAGAGGAGAGAGAATCAGCGAGAGCTTTGTCATTTACAGCCTTTGATGTGTTGCCGTAGATGGTAGTGTCATCAGCATAGATGTCAACGAATGATTTAAGTATGTGTTTAGGGAGATCATTGATGTAGATCAGGAAGAGAGTTGGGCCCAGGATGGACCCTTGAGGGACTCTAGCATTAATACTGCAGGCCTCTGATTTTTGTCCATCAACCACTACTCTTATGAGCCTATCAGAGAGAAATGATTTAATGATAGAGAGAATATTTCCAGTTATACCGTAGCTGGAGATCTTGTGAAGTAGGCCTTTATGCCATACCTTGTCGAAGGCCTTTGATATGTCAAGAGCAATTGCCCTAGAAAGGAAGCCTTTCTCAAGAGATTCACTAATCCTATGACATATAACCATTAGCACATCTGCTGTGGATCTTTCAGAGTGGAAACCATATTGCGTGTCACTAAGAAGATTATATCTGCTGAGGTGGTTGACTATTTCTCTATTTAATATGGATTCCAGCAACTTACTCATGACACACAGGAGACTTATTGGTCTGTACTGAGAGGGAGATGACTTATCACCTGAGTTCTTAAATACAGGGCATACTGACAAGGTTTTCCTTAAGACAACGTTTAAACAGCTTTGTAAGTATGGGAGCAAGTTCTGGTTGAAGCTTTTTTAACACTATAATTGGGATGCCATCAGGGCCAGTAGCTTTACTGGAATCAAGGTTCTTGATTAGCTTGGCGACCTCATGCACAGATATTTGTATGTTACCTAGCATGTTCTGTGTTATAGGAGGAAATATGGGGAGTTGATGGCCTTTGTCACATAGGGTAGAATTAGCTGCAAAGTTCTTGGCAAATAGTTTGGCCTTGTCTGATGCTGACGAGATGACCTCTGGTCCATTGATAATGGTTGGGATAGAACGCACACTTTTGTTCAGGATCCTATTTGTTATTTGCCAAAACTAGTGGGAACCAAGCCGTTGATCAGCTACTTTGGATTTAACAGACTGGGCATATAGTTTTCTTGCATTTTTTATTACTCTTTTACAGTGGTTGCTGGCGTTCCTGACAGAAGCTTTAGTCTTAGTGCATCTATTACTGGTAGCTATGGAAAAAGTGATTTCTGTGCACGATGACAGCAGCACATTCTGGGGAGAACCATGGCTGGCTGTTGAGTCTTTGTTGGAATTTTTTAGATGGTATGAATCGGTCTATGCCTACAATTAACCATTCGGTCAGGTCTGATACTATAGAGGACACATCCTTTTTAAACATGGAATGCAGAGGTAGATCAGATATAAATGTACGGAAGCTATCCCAGTCAGCCATGGAGTATCGATATACAGTATGGTGGAGGAGTACGTCTGGGGACTTATTACATTTCATTTTTATCTTAAGTGATACGACGGAGTGGTCAGAGGATCCTAGAGGAGAAAGAACGGAACATGAACATAGCTCAGGGGAAGTTGAGAGAAAAAGGTCTAGAAGGCTTGCATATTGACCTGTAGTATCGGCCACATGGATGGGCTCGCGAACAATCTGAGTGAAGTCATAAGCAATGGCAAAATCATGACAGAACCTCCCCTCATCGTCTGTATTATTTGAATGGGTTAGCCATTCCATGTTATGGACGTTGAAGTAACCACAGATGTGGATGTTAGCCGAGGGATGTGCAGACAGGATGTGGTCTATTTTCTCAGATATGCTCTTAAAGATAGTAACTCCGCTGTTGTGGGGCTGATAGAGGGCAAATATAAATGCACTGGTGTAAGCAAGTGCAACCCGGAAGCACATATAAGGTAAATTAGGATCTTCTCTAGACATATCCCTGCCACATGGGAAGCCATCTTTAATGTAGGCACATATTCCATGCCCATGGCGATCTTGGGGGTCAGATTTAGATGTTAAGTTAGAGTATCAGTTAATTATGAACTCATCTAGGGAAGAGGTCGGCCCTATGCCAGTTTCGCTTAGTAAGAATATGTCCGATTTCATCTCCTGTAATTGGGTTTCAACCTCTGGAAGGTTGGAACGTAGACCCCTGATGTTGGAGAAGGAGACATGGTAGTAGGCGGTCTACGTTGGAAGATGGGGTTCTAGGTTTATTCAAGTTTTTTTTCTGGAGACGTTTCATGTTGAAGTTTGGGGATTTGTGGAACAGGTCGGCATACTTGGTTAGAGCAGTACAGAGAGGGAAAGTAAGGGAGAAAAAGACGGGAATTTTTTTTTTTTTTTTTTTTATAATATCTAAAAGTTAAATGAAATTATTCATTTTTTTAGGGGAGTAAGCTGGGCCAGATTTGGGTAGGAGACTCGGATTTTCAGCCATTTGCAAAGAAAATCCTGACTCATTCCTCAAATGAAGGAGAGTATGTATTTATGTGTGTGTGTGTGTGTGTGTGTGTGTGTAGCTAGCTAGATAGGAGTGGGCTGGGTGAAGGAGGAAAAAGGGTTTTGGAAGAGGGAGAGAGAAATGAGGAAGAAGGGAAAAGAGAAAGATAGAGAGAGATAGATGTTTTAATAGAAATATATTTCACTTTTATCCCAGACAATACTAGGTTGCCCTACGAGTCATATCATAAAAAGACAGCAAGGCTAGAATCTTAAAACAATATTAAATGGATAAAGGAGGAGCTATAGATAGAGGTGATTATGTTAGAAGCAGAAGCAAAAGTGAATGTTATTTTTACATATCAACTCTTGAACTGGATAAAATTTTGAATCAACAGTTTCTTTTAGCCAACTAGAGAAGCAAAGATATTCACTGCTGAAAATATTTGCATACTAGAAAAACCCAAACACAGTTTTCTTTCTCTTTTTCCAGTATTTTTTCAATACCCAATGCCTGTGGGTATGTGCATAAAAGCTAATCCCAGCCCCTGCCTAAGCCCCAACAGATGAAATGAGACTTTCATAGACTACCAATACATATTGCTAACTGAACTTTCTTGCACAGAGATTCGTACATACATTCTCTCACTAACAAAGCAAGCACACATAGCACCACACCATTTACATTCATGTAAATGTACATGGTGCCAGGCAAATGAAAAGGTTTACTCAATTTCTCCTTATGTAATATTATGGACGTCTCCCCCAGAGTGTTAGGAAGTGATTTACATAAAAAGAGGAAAAACGTATCAGGAAAAAAAAAGTTAAAAATGAAACGAAATGCTTCTTTAACAAAACAAGTGTATAGAAAGTGAGATTAGTAAAAAGGTGATGGGGAGCTGCTGAGGTCTTTTGAATTCTTAAGACAGGAAGACGCCTTATGGTCAGTGGTTAGTTTTTCAACAAGCCATTTCTGCTTATGTTATCTCATTTTGAGACAAAAAAAAAGACTTAGGATTTCTGATTTTGGGTCAATAAATTTAGGAGTGAGAGTTAGTTTAGAACAGCTTTCAGTTAAGAAAAGTTTCTAGTTTTGCAACAGTTTGTGGTTTGGAGCAGATTGCGAGAGTTTTGGTAAACCTGAGATGGATTGACTTTGGCTTATCAACTGTGTTGGCCTTGACAGATAACAAAAAATGTAGACGTTAGTGTTTGAGGGGTCGTTTCCACGATGATATCAAACGCACACCCAGAGTACGACTAATATCTACACAATATGTTGGAGTCTGTATTTTCTTTTGTGAGTTTGAGTTGTTTATTTTTTCTATACTTGTGAGCCAGTGCTTTCACTCTCAACAGTACATTAGGGATCTTTACTGAGTCTATTGCTTTTTATTTGTGTCTGGACAGTGTAGGGAGATTCGTGCAAAACAGAGGACTTTATTGAAAAGAGGATTTTGATTAGTATATGTAGAACATTTGAGGTAGCAAGGTCTGATCCCCATCTGGCATCAATTGGGATGGATGGCTCTCGTCTGTTCCGTCTGCCTGCTTCCCACCTGACTACAACTTGGATGTGTTCAAGTCCAACGTTAACAAATTCCTAATGAACCGCCCCCTTAAGTAAACACTTCATCAAATCTCCACACTAACGTAATGTACTTGCAATAACCCTTATCCTTGAGTGGCTTCCGGACCTTGATAAGTGGTGACCACTGTGTAAAAAAAAAAAACAAAAAAAACGGACAAGACAAAAATGCAAGGAAGTGATGAGGGTGGATTTGAGAGAAAGAGGGATAAATAAAGGCCTGGCCAGAGATGGGATAGTTTTGAAGTTAATTTTCTAAAAGCCATCCAATACATGCCGACATGTAAAAGACTTTGAACTCATGATGATGATGATGATGATGAAAGCACATGTGAGGAAATGATAAGATGTAAAATACTTAAGGTAAAAGAGTCAATGGGAGGAAATGATACAAATGGATTTAAGAGAAAGATAAATAAAGGGAAGATCTGTCATTACTAACCAGCACAGCGTTACCATTGTCAACCAAGAGAAGAGTCTATTAAGCATGTATAAACAGTATGGAACAGAAATCTGGCCATGAAGATTGATGTGTTGCATGGAGAGGGATGATATGCAAATGATACGATGGATGTGTAATGTTAGTTTTGAATATAGACTTAGATCTGATGACCTCAGAGGAAGATTAAATCTGAACAGTATAAGAAAATGTGTGCAGAATAGAAGAATTCGTTTTTTTTACCCCCACATTGAAAGATTGGATGAAATTGGTTAGGGTTAGTAGATGTAAAATAGTAGATGTGAAACAGATACTATC
Source organism: Euprymna scolopes (assembly GCF_053919585.1). Classification (NCBI taxonomy): domain Eukaryota; kingdom Metazoa; phylum Mollusca; class Cephalopoda; order Sepiida; family Sepiolidae; genus Euprymna; species Euprymna scolopes. The sequence goes on along the minus strand of NC_136513.1, from coordinate 19,445,594 downwards.
GGGGTTTACCCAATCTCCAAATGTTAAGAAGTGAGAAAAAAACAGGAGAAATGAGTGTGACAAAAGAAAGAGGAAATAGGTTTATCGACAGAACAATGGATAGGAAAGTGGTCACAAAGGCACACAAAAGGAAGCTGACAAGGAATTGTTGGTCAAGGTGTCTCAATAAACGGAAACAAAAGGACTGGATATATATTTAGAGTTATTTAATGAGCAGTTTTAGGTGTGATGTTGGGTTTTGCAACAGTTTACGGCAGTTAGGAACAGTTGAGAACGATCTTGGGTTTGCAATGGTTGACGACAATTAGTGTTGACACAGTTTCAAGTTGGACACAATCGAAGGCAGGTTGTGGCGTGGAGGAGATGGTGTTCGAACATGTTTTCCTCACATATACACACCCACATGTACGCACACACACGCATGCATATACACATCCTCACTCATACACACACACATACCATACGTGCACAAGTACGCACACATGCGAAACGTCACTTCCCCTGAAAGGAATTCTAGACATGCGCAGTCAGAACACTCACCCCGATATAAAAGTCCACAACACTATTCAACTTCCTCTTTCTTCCCTTGTGCCTGGTTGACGAAACCAGGTAAGTTCGGCGTCCATAGCTCTTGGTTTGAAGACTTTTCCACGTGGATGACTGCTATCATGAACGCACGGTTTTGCTAAGGCAAACACTCTCTTTCTATTTTCCTTTCTACGTGTGGGACGGCCATTTCTCGTCCTCAACTTTATCCCTTTCTTTTCCACGCATGTAGTCGTCAACGCTTGAATGAACACGTGTTACACCTAAGCCATTTTATTTTCGACAGAAAATAAACGACATTCATTTTTATCCAGCAATTCAGTTTTGTTTCCTTCATTCCATTCGTTTCATTATTTTCTTTTGTAACAGGATTGGGATATATATATATATATATATATATATATATATATATATATATACTAGTCCTCTACAATGGGGAAATGAATTGCTCAATTGACTGACAAACACAGCATCAGCAGATGACTAATATGTGGACATTAAAACTCTGTTTTAATGATTGATTAAACCTCTGTTTTAATGATTTAATGATTGATTAAAACTCTGTTTTAATGATTTAATGAATGAGTGCGATTGATATTTGTGTTTTTTGTATTTTGTTTTCTTTTTTTCTTTTGAGTCAATGCACTCTCTTGGAAGTTAGCAGTGTGTGAGAGATGACGACACGGCCAGAACAAGAAGAGAGGATAAAGGAGTAGAAGACCATGGAAACCATGTTAGGGTCAGCAATGTTTATGAGCAGAGATAGCACACATGTTTTTATCACAGAAGTAGCAGGATTAGTTGGCAGGGGGTGGTCAATAAAAGCATGAAAGGAGGTGGTAGGAGTGGATCTGAGAGAGGGAGAAATAAAGACCTAGGTTAATTTTGTAGATCTCTACTATTATATAAAAAAAAACTGTGTCTGTGTGTCTGTGAGTTTGTTCCCTATGGACTCCAAAACGGCTACGCCGATTTATATGCAATTTCACACAAAGATACTTTATATGCCTGGCAGTGTTCTTAGATAGGTCTTTAATAAGCATCGATAATCAAAATAGTCCAATGATAGAAAGAACAGGCGATTTTAACCAAAGCTAACACCTTATATAGCCTACCATCACAAGTGCATTTGAGAAGTTTTATTACCACACAAGCTGAAAGGCCCAACATATAAAATCAACAGTAGGTAGGTTTGATATGACAGGGGTGCATTCGAAATGAATCTTTTTGTTTAGAGCACAATTAAAGTACAATACTTGACTTTTGCATTTTAAACTTAAAATTTAAGCCATTAGCTATAAAAACTAATTTTATAAAATCAATAGTAGGTTCTCTACAGTGCAATGACGACTACAATGTATTGTGGACTAAATCACTACAGAGAGGCATCTGAACTTCCTCCCTGTGCACCGCAGTATCTCTCCAATGAGAGTAGGCAATCAATCGATTTGATTGAAAAATGGCCGATTTCGCCGATTTCGATGACAATAAAAATATGGGAGTGTGAAACATTCGTTGATCATCATTCAATCCCCGGGTAACGTAGGGTTTCCCTGCTTGTAATATCTAAAAGCCGTCTAGCAGATGTCAGCATGTAAAACAGACGGTAACCTTAATATGATGATATTTGCTTATTTTTCAAACCTTCAGCATCCGCAACATGAATGTAATATTAATAATTCTTTGTCATTGATGAAAGAACCAATCACTAAGTTTCACCTTGACAAATATAGGAGTGACTCTTTGTGTGTTGTTTATTTGTAAAACAAAGGGAATTAATCATATGAAAATTAAATGATAGTTTGTTATTAAATTACAAATGAAGGAGTAAATGTATTGTTCCTTGAATGGTGAAACAATAACTATACTTACATACATAAGTATCTAAATACCTTTCAGAATGGCATATGAATGAATTAAGGAGTAACAGTTTGAGTCTAGATGACGTTTATCCTCATGAATGAATACAAGTTTCGCCACCTGTGAATCTTTATATTTCACCGGAATTTAAATTATTTTGTTATTCAATTTTTTATGAAAAGAATCTCCGCATGAATATTGATTAGCAAGATTACCCAATGTTACCAGGGAGCGGGTGGGGAGTGGGATGATAACATCGCATGTAAAACACGTCGATGCCTCCGCTCAGTCTCGAGAGACAATGGATGACCCTTGCAGGGGCAGCTGCACGTGTAATTGTGTAGCAAAGGCTTGCATGATCCCCAACAACACCTCTCCTGAATCGGCACTGCTTGAGTCCAGTGACAAGAAGTTCAGGACGACTGGGAACAAATGCCAAGATAAGCAGAGAGCACATACAGCACCTAGAAGTCCCAAATAGTCACCCATATTGATAGTCTGCAATCTTTTGGGAATTCCTTGAATTAGACTACGGTAATACTCCGGGGAAAGGGCATCCTGCTTTTCTTTCATTTTTGTCCAAAGTTCTTCCAAATTTGAAAGTTTATTATTGCGTAGCTGTTGCTTGATGTAATGCCATACGTTTTCGATAGAATTGAGGTCTGGAGATTGTGCAGGCCAATCCAAACACGGAATATTATGCTCTTCCAGAAACTTCTTGACATTGCCAGCTGTGTGAATGGGAGCATTGTCCTGCATGAAGATGGGATTATCATAATAATTCCGACCAAAGTAGGGTAGGGTAGAAAATGCTCAGTCAACATATTAATGTACTTGGTCGAATTAATTCGACCTTGCAAGTGAACTATAGGCCCTGGATCATTGGTACTAATAATGCCCCACACCAAAACTGAACCTCCACCACCTTGCAGCATTGAAACTGAGCACCTAGGATTAAATTCTTTGTCTTTCCTCCGATGGACGTACTGCCTACCATCACTGCCTAGCCTATTGAATTTGCTTTTGTTACTAAAAAACACTTTTGATCAATATGAAGAGTCATGATTTTCATTGCATCTGACAAAGTCCAGACGGCACTTTCTGTTATTTACAGAAATCATTGGCTTGCGTCTTGAAACACATCCTCGCAAATTAAATTCCTTTAATCTGTTCTTGACAGTAGAAAGATAGCACTTTTTAACATGATTGCACTGTTGTTGGATTTAGGGAGCCATTTCAAATCTGTTTCTTAGGCTGCAGATCTTGATAGCATTGTCTTCCCTGTTAGAAGTAACTCTAGTACAATCAGATTTAGGGGCAACATGAACACTGCCGGTGTTTTGGTGCTTTTGCGCAGTCTTTCGTACCGTTTTCTCATCACATTTCAATTTGCGGCTGATTTCTCAATTGGATAAAACAGAAAGATGGAGATTAATGAGCTCCTGATGATCACTAAGAGAAAGTCGCAGCATATGGACTAAATGTTATGTTAACCTGGAGCAATAACATTATGTTAACCTGGAACAATAACAATTACGGTTAGAGATACTTTGTTGTCTATTGGTGGACATTTTAATCTGATTTAGGGAGAATAATTTAAGCTGGTTTTAAGCGAATTTGTTGCTGCGGACTTTCTTTTTGCCTCCTCAATTTTATTATTCCTTATGTAAATACAGTCATTACTCCACCTGAAAGCCAGGTGGCAAGGTCTGGAAGGGTGCATCTCCTAGGAACTACCCAGGTGGCTATCTCAGTCACCCAAATCTTTGTGATCATGACCCAATCAGATGCTAAAACTGCTTTATAATATATTAGCAAGCAGACTCGATGTTGCCAGGGATGGAATGATGATCAATAAATGTTTAACCCTCCCATATTTTTATTGTCATAAAAACGGGTGAAACCACTCATTTTAAAATCAAATCGATTGATTTCCTACGCTAGGGGAAATAACGATCTAATTCTTGAAGCTTGCCAAAACACACATGAAGTTCTAATAATTTTATTAATAAATTTTTAAACGATTTTTTGAAAGAAAAAAAAAACAGAAAGAAAATAAAAATGCCTAAAATTATTCAAAACTGTAAAAAATAATCTTGTCAACTTTTGGCAAACTTTAAGAATTAGATGGAGTCATCTCCCCTGGCATCCCCTCTTCGTAGTTAAAATTGCCAAAATGGCTTCTTCGTGATCAATCGCACTAAAATTTGATTTTTCTCTTTCAAAAAAAAAACAAAAACTTCTTGATCAAATTAAGCGATTTTTTTTAATTAGAACTTTATTCCATAATGGGTACATACATCAAAGAGATTTATTTTTATCTTCGTTTTTTTTATGGCTTTGCTAAAAGCACCGAAAAGTCTACTAAAATTGTTATTCTAAATTAGTTTTCTTTCTTCTATAAATATAAAAGCGAAAATGTATGTATGTATGTCTGTGTGTTCGCTTTTTCTGTATGTCTACAAAAGGCTTTTTTTCAGAGAAGCGGTCAGTCGCTTCACAACTTTTTAAAACTTTTTATATCATAAATAAATCGTAATATATCACAGTTAACAACGAAGCTCGCCTGTCTATTTAATTTGCTCAATTTCGGGAAGATAAATATTCAACATTTGTCGCTCGCTGCATGTGGGTTAGTCTTTTTCCTATAACATCTTGGGGGGGGGGAAGGGTTCAGCAGTCAAACTTGACCTCATTAACTCATTAAAACGGGCACCTGCGAAATCCAAGTAATCAAATAAATTCAAACGTGTTTCCATTAGCGTATCGCGGTGGGGCAATGGTTAACATTGCACGTTTTTTTGTTTTTTTTTACACTTTAATTTACAACTTTGCCTCAAGGGTTTGGGTTCGATCCTCATACTTACCTACCAAAACATTTTTTTTTTAATTTTAACCCCCACCCCCAGAGTTTTCACACACACCTCCAAACACCCGGGCAACGCCGGGTACCCCTCGCTAGTCTATTATATAAATCTCACCTGTCTGTCAGTGTGTATGTATGTTTGTATGTCTGCCAAAAACTTTCAACAGACACAACAGATCCTGATGAGATCGGTATCATTTTGAAGCTCGAAGTCTCGAACGACTAATATGGAAAAATTAGCCAAAAACATTAATTCCTTCACTCTTAACTGGTCAGTTTTCTACAAGGAAGGATCATTTTGTTGTTTTTTTTACGTCGCCATTTTTGCAAGGCATCATATTGGTTGGATTGACTTTGCTTAATTTGAACGCTTTCGACTTCCAGTCACATCATGGAGAAGCGGTAAGACGTCAGATTTTCGTTTACTTTCTTTTCCGTTGTGTCATGAGTTTGAGCCTGCCTACCTACCACTTGTTTTTAAACACCTCTCTCCATTCTGGCTGCCTACTGTTGTTTTGATCCCCCCCCACACACACACCTGCTACTACCACTTCTTTTAACCTCTCTTCACCCGGGATTCCTTATTACACCACCTACACACAGCCGGGCAACGCCAGATACCCCCACCCCCTCCGTTACTACCATTCTTTTTTTTTTTTTTTTACCCCTCTCTCAACCCGGTCTGTTTACTGTTGTTTTGATCCCCCACCCCCCACCCGCCGCTATTACCACTTTTCTTAACACCATTCTCCACCCGGACTTTCTAGTGTTATTTTGCCCCCCCCCCCTCTCACACACAAACATTCATCTCTCCAGTCTCCACACCCAGGCCAGGCAACATGCCGGGTACCGCTAAAGTATAAATTTAGGTCTTTAATTAAAAAGTATAAAAATATTTCGGAAAAGGTAAATTAGAAAATAAGGCGCTAATGTATTAGAGCGGTACCAATTTGAATCAAGGGCGCGTAATAACAATAATAAATTTAAAAAAAAAAGAAAGAAAAAGTATTGTCTTTTCGAGTAAAATTCAAAATTTTTTATTGAGGGTAACGAACGATGGTTTATAATTTACAAACCGTAAGCGGCCTTGAAATTCAAAATACTCATATCTAATATATATAAAATATATATATATATATAAAATATATATATAAAATATATATATAAAATATATATATAATATATATATATATATATTTTATATATATATTGTTTTAGCTAAAATTTAATGATGTTTGAGAATTAAAATCTAATTTCATGCGAAAAGGTTTTACATCATTAGCAACATTTTTTTTCCACATATTTATATATTTTTTTTTATTTAATTAAATTCTTTTCAAATTCATAAGCGACGCTGCTGGCATATAACCAAAACAACAACAGTAGCATCAAAAATGGAGGACGACGAAAAGATTGATAAAAGCATTAGGGAATTAATGCAAATACAAAACGCTTACAATACAACTGTCCGTGACATTCAACGTTTGATAAAAGAAATTGGACAACTTCAAGAAGTGAGTTAAAACAAAAGCATTTGTTCGGCGAAAAGGAGCTTTCAAGGCCCAAGGCTGTTAATTAACTTTTAACGGTCCACGTTCAGTCGCGCACGCTTTTGCCAATGTTTTAATTTTGTTTTCGTGTTTCTACCTGGACTCGAAGATAAGGGTTAATGAGTGTACAGTGGCCAAGGAAAAATGTCATAGTAATCATTAGTAGTGGAAATTTAGTAAATTGGATTATATAAGGGGGCGGGGCCGGGGCGGCTCATTAAAAATGCGCTCACGTTGGACGACCGGACGATCATATTGTAGTCAGTTGGAAAGCAGGAAAAGGGAACAGTCGAGCAGTTCTAAGAAGGAATCTAGGGTTTGTATTACTGTACACATAGATTCGAAAAAGTTGTCAAAAAACAAATATATAACAAATAAATGTTATCAAAGGCAAGATAAGTTACTTTTCTGCCAAACTGGATATATTTTTTTGTGTTTTTATTCAATGTAACATATTTATTCAGCTCGAAAAACGTACAGTGTTTACCGATACATCGGCGATGTAATGTATTCGAAAATTCAAGATGGCGTCTCACACCCTCTTTAACACCATAAGTATGGAAAAAGGTGTTATAAATAAAAAACTATAAAAATACTATTAAAAACCCGCCGAATATATGTCAACCTATGTCACGGTAACATATATTGAGCGAGTTTTTAACAGTATTTTATCCGTTTTTTATTTATAACATCTTTTCCCACACTTACCGTGTTAAAGAGAGAATAAGACGCCATCTTGAATGTTCCAATACATCGGTAAACACTGTATGGTTTTCGAGCTGAATAAACATGTTGCATTGAATAAAAACACGAAAAATATATCCAGTTTGGTAGAAAAGTAACTTATCTTGCCTTTGATAACATTTATTTGTTATATATTTGTTTTTTGACAACTTTTTCGAATCTATGTGTACAGTAATACAACCCCAGAATCTACGTTTAGGTTTAGGCACAAATAAACAGTGGAGGAAATTATTAATAGTGGTTTCAGCTAGACGAGTGTTTTTCATGAAAATCAAGCCAGGGGACACCATAGATTGGAGCTCAGACAAGCAGTTGCCATGAAAATAACGTTCTCGTTATAAAGTTCTAATCACGTGGCATGTCGGTAAAGAAATGGACAGTAAATCAGTAGGTGTGTATCAGAAGTGGCCGTTAAAAATGATGATCAGAACTTAAATAATTCAACTTACTATTTTTCGAAGCTTATAACGACTTGAAAACTGTAATTCAAACCCTAATTTTTTTTTTCAATTAAAGGAGCAAAGATCAAATTTTTTAAAAAATAACAGGTTTAATAGCAAATTATGCAATATTTGTTTTTTTAAAGCGGTTTTCTTTTAAAAAAATATAAAGAAAATCAACATATTTTGACTTGCTTATAAATATATGTATATATATAAATGCCAAAAAAATCACTTTAAAAAATATACTATTAAATGGGTAGTTTCATCCTTCATTGCTAAGAATTTATCCATATTTATATTTTAAATTCCATGTATTTTGTAAATAAAAAGTAGATTCCATGAGCAAAGCTTCTTTCTTAGAACTGCATGCCTATGGAATTGTCTTCCGTTTTCCTGCTTTCCAGCTGACTACAATATAGTTGTGTTCAAGTCTAACGTAAACAAGTTCTTGATGAGCCGTTCCATATAAGTTAACAAATTTACTGAATCTCCATTACTAACGGTTACTATATTGTCCAATTTCTACTGTACACTCTTTAACCCTTATCCTCGAGTGGCCTCTTGGCCTTGATAAGTGGTGATGCCTATGTAAAAAAAAAAAAAAAAATTAACATAGAATTGAAGGAAATTAAGTGCCTATAAATGCCATGTCAGCAGGCATACATAGTAAGCAATCGGAAAGTATTCAACAACTGGAAGTTGGAATGTTGCATGCACACTAAAGTTGACCACTTTTTATCTTAATTCCCTAAAGAGGACTCAACTCTAATTTCTTTAAAGAGGCTTTATAACTAACCATGTAATAATGATTGGCCACTACATGGTGGAACGATAAAAGTGTCGCCCTAAAAAAGAAAACAACACTACAGATTTATTTTTAAACTTTTATTGAAAAAATCAATTCAGGTAATTTGATTGTGTAGTAGAGCTGACATCTATTTAATATAACCTTCGGCCTCAATCACCGCCTCGATATGGGTCCAGAACTGGAAGTATGCCTTTTCCACAACTGCTGGCGGGAGCTTGACGGATGGTGGCAATCAGACTAGCATTGGTGTTATGAGAGGTCATGTTGGTGATGTTTTTGACGAATGAGCAAACAAACTAGTTCAGTAGGTTTAGGTCAGTGAGAAAAGGGTACAAAGTCATCGCAAGCCAAGCCTGGGTCTCTTTGGACTTGTGGACCAGCGCCAAGTTCTGCTGCTACACCCAGGGTCTGCTAGCGACTACCTGATTGCACCAGAGGATCACCACACTCTTCAGCACATCCAAGTACACTTTGGCTTTGACTGTGAAGCCAACATCGAAGATGTGAGGTGGCATGATGATGTCTTCACTTAAAACCACACCGAAGACTAAAGTCATGGCTGGAAGCTTTGTTTTCATCACCCTGGACACGCCCCTGTTATTTGTTACAATCCAGCGATGCATTTTGAGGGTGCTGGCAATGGTCCTGTTGTCATAACTTGGATTAATAGAGAGCATGAGTTGTACAGTGGCACATCTCTGACCTTGCTCGTTGAACATTGTGTCAGTTTCAGCTCTTATCACTCTTGGGATTTGTACACAATTAGCCAATTAGTAGATATTCTAGAACAAAAAAAGAAAACCGGTTTTTATCAAACTGAAATGGAATCATGTCGTCTTTTCTAGGGTGACAATTTTATTGTTCTACCCTGTATTTGATGATTGCTTACAAAAACTGATAGATAAAATATATATTTAGGGTAACTCGGGGCATTACACATCGCTTTTATGACTGACTGCTTCAGCTTCATAAAAGTTTTTTTTTTATAGTTTATTTGGACTATCATGGGCAAAATATATTGGTGATATCTTGTTTAAATAAATAACATTTGATTTGTGTTCATCAGAGAAGAATTTATATTTTTTTTTGAATATTTTTAAAACTCAGGTTAGCTTTCCATAAATTTCACCTGCCAGGTTCTATAGGCACCATCTATCAGGGTATTAAGCACAAGGGATGCTGTGTGCAATAATCACATAGCCATTCCTCATTACACATGACATAATCACATTATGTTACCGGTTACCGCTGGATCACTGAAGTTAAGCAACATTGAATCTGGTCAGTACTAAATGGATGACCATTTGGGACTTCTAGGTGCTGTATGTGCTCGCCACTTGTCTTGGTATTGTTTCCAGTCATCTTGGACTTTTCCCTGCCACTGGACTCAAACAGTGCCGATTCAGGGAGGTGTGGTTGGTGATTGTGCAACCCTTGCCTCACAATTTCACACGGAGTTGCCCCTACAGGGAGTATCCTTTGTCTTTCAAGACTGAACGGAGGCATCGATTCCTCATTTTGGGGGATCTTTCAATGAAATGTTGATGCTGGTGCACTGTATGTGATTCCAAGAATCACAGATGTCACACTTAACCCGGTTAATGGCATCCCTTTTACCAGTTCTGCAATATTCCTCAGTGTCGAGAGGGGGCTTCTTGATTATGGTTGTGATGGTGTCTCCTGTCCTGGTGTTTATATACCCTTGCCTTTCTCCTTTCTTTTCCCAAGTGGCAGTATGCCTTTTTTGAGATGAAAAGGAAAAAAAAAATCATTACTATAAGCAGATGATTCATATTGAATTTCTTCCAACTAGTAGAAAACTATTTACCTATACAAATTTATAAATAATACACTGAAATATTACTGCACTTAGACTCATCCATACATTTATTAATTCACTAATACTAATAGCATCAGGCTTCTATGGACAAATTTATCTTTATCTCATTCCGTCAGCTATGTCCGGCTAGATTTTGAGTAATTTTGGACAAATTTATCTTTAGTTGACCTGTGACAACTAAATATTTTCATTTACTAGCCAAATAGAAAAGTTACTGGTCAAACTCACATGATTTTTAGAATATGACATCTTAGTTCTATGACGAGTATGTACATCATAATGATTTTTCTGGGTTTTTTTTAATAAGTGTAATTCTAAATATACAGCAAATTTTATGTTGAGTTTATTGTGAGAAAAAAAACTGTAACCATTAAAAAACATTTCTTTTGTTTAATATTATTATATGAGAAATCCTTTCAAATTAAAATCTATTGAGAAATACACATTTTGTATTGAGAATATGTAAACATTAGCTAAAGAATAACAAGTTATACAAAATGGTGGTCGCACTTGGGCCATATTGGATAACTTTACCTAATGTTATCCTGTACTTGAGAATCCATACTTAATTTCAAACAGAACACTTTCTTCCTCACAGGTAAATTGATCTCATTCCGTCAGCTATGTCCCGCTAGATTTTGAGTAATTATGAACAAATTTATCTTTAGTTGACCTGTGACAACTAAATATTTTCGTTTACTAGCCAAATAGAAAAGTTACTGGCCAAACTCATATGATTTTTAGAATATGACATCTTCGTTCTATGATGAGTATGTATATCATAAAGATTTTTCTGTGTTTTTTTTGTTTTTTTGATAAGTGTAATTCTAAATATACAACAAATTTTATGTTGATACTTGAAGGTATAAACATTCTAATTTCTTCAGATATTTTTTTAAACAGCCTTTGTTAAAAAAAAGTATATTGTTCTATTAAACATTTATTCTTTAAATAATTTAACTTTGTTCGTTTTATTAAAAAAAAAAGTTGAAAAGATATTTTTCACTCAGTAGTGAGCTTTGGAAGATTGTCGGTGAAAGAAATACAATCGCCAAAAGATAAGCATTTCATTATTTCTAGTTGCCACTTTGAAAAATCACTCGCAAATGCGACGGTTTCACTCACATTGTAGAGTCCTGTGCATGTTCGGCTTGATGCTCAATGAATAATATATTTTCCAAAACTATAATCTTGCTTTTGAGATAATTGATGACATTTCCACTAAACAGTATGTACATTTCTTTTCATTTTAGTATCTTTAAACTTTAATCTATTGCTACAAAACTGTCGCTTTACTTTCAAGACATTATGGCAAAGTCACTAAATCCCTGTGTGAGTTTATTGTGAGAAAAAAAAACTGTAACCATTAAAAAACATTTTTTTTTTTTTTTATATTATTATGTGAGAAATCATTTCAAATTAAAATCTATTGAGAAATATACATTTTGTATTGAGAATATATAAGCATTAGCTAAAGAATAACAAGCTATACAAAATGGTCGTCACACTTGGGCCATATTGGATAACTTTACCTAATGTTATCCTGTACTTGAGAATCCATACTAAATTTCAAACAGAACACTTTCTTCCTTGCAGGTAAATTGATCTCATTCTGTCAGCTATGTCCGGCTAGATTTTGAGTAATTTTTATTTTATTTTAGTTAATGTCACCTGTAGTTAGGATTGAACCTTGGACCCTAGATAACGGAGTCAAAACGGAATGTTACTCAACATCTTTGTTTTGCCGCAAACCTTATCAATTTTACACTTTTAATTGTTCATAGCTGACGGGACCAGGAAAAAAAAATCTCTCTATATATTTTCTGGTATGAGTGATTTTCTAGCATGGTAGAGGGAGCCTACCTTCTAGAAAGTAATTGACTGAGGCCAACAATTGAAAATCTAAGAAAATATTGTTAATTTTTATTATATTCTTCTCCTCCAGGAAAATGAAGCCCTTCAAATCCAAGAGGATTGGGGAAAGTCTATTAGCTGGACGCCATTAGAGAAAACCCTTCATATTGTCAAGCAAATTGAGGCCCACCCAGAATTGAAAGCAGGTTTGTATGAGGATGTCCGTTTATTTTAGTCATCTTTTTCTTCCATGTGAATGTCTTAAGATAAAAATCAGAGATTGGTACTCAGTCGGGTGGCTTCCATGGAAGTAACAATAGAGCAGAGAAAGAGTGGCAACATCTATTCTACTAAAGGCTGTGAAAAACAGAAAAGATCATCGCTTCATTAGATCACAGTCGATTTTAAACATTTACTAAACAATAAAGAGTGCTTTGAGAGTCACCTCCCAAGATGTGGCAGAAGTGTTTCATCTTAGGTCGTATCTAACTCTCATATAATTAACGGATTGCATCAAGAGTCAGGTACTTTCTGGAGCATTAGAAAGATCACACAGCATAATCATGTTAACACACTGGTTCTCGTTAGATCACCAAAGTTAAGCAATGTTGAGCCTGGTCAGTACCAGATAAGTGTCCATTTAGGGATACTAGTTGCAGTATGTAGGAGGACATCTGCACCTCATGTGGGAACTGCAAAAATCTAACATCGTCATCTCTCCTAAAGGGGATATACAAGCGACTGGGGACCACTTGTGAATTTGCTATTCCCATAAAACTTCCTCCTTCAACTGAAGCCAGTTTAATCTGCATAGGGTTAAAATGATCCAATTTTTTTCACCGACTTTAGCAGCAGATTGGATGTAAGTATTTCATTGTAGACTTTGGGGTGCAAGTCAGCCTAGGAGCTTATCAAAGCAAGGGGCTTCCCCAAGGAGAGATACATTCATTTCGACTGATGAAAATATGGGTGCAAGCATTGTCAATATTAAATGGGAGTTAATATTAAGCGAGTTCTTGCTGTGAATGTTTTACAGAAAAAACAAACAAACTGGAGTTCAGTTGGGTACCTTCCATAAAAGTAATGATAGAATAGAGAAAGAATAACTGTCTATTTTGTGAGAAAGGGGTTTTTGACAATAGAAGAGATCATCTTTTTATTAGATTGTAAAGTCCATTTTGTACTCTGTCAAGGCAAGAGTTTTCTTTGAGCACCACCTCCACAGATGTGGCTCTTACATTGCAGTATTGCATTAGGAACCAAGTACTTATCCTTTTTATAAAAATTATTGTAATCGTTATATGCAAATAAATATTATCAAATACTTATTTTGTTTGATACAAAGTGTAAGATCTATTTGATCTCAGGAGGCCATCTTCTCAGGCATTATCTTTTACTTTAGGAAGGGATGATTTATGGCCGATTATCTGAAGTGCCCTCACTGGGAATGCTGATAGGGCCTAACATGGTGATTTTTTTTTTTTTTTTTTTTTTTGGACCTATCCAGATTCCTGTCTATACTGAAACATTGTCTCATAAGCAAACGTAAATTAATAACTCTAAGACATCTCATGCCATTCCAACTTTTTGCACTTTTAAAACTAGCAGGGAAACCTGACGTTACCCGGGAATGAATTATGATCAACACATTTTTCACACTCCCATATTTTTATTGTCATCAAAATTGACAATTTTTCAATCAAACCGATTGATTGCCTGCTCTTATTGGTGACCCATCGTGGTGCACTGAGAGGAAACTTCATATGCCTCCCTGCAGTGACTTAGTCCACAATACATTGTAGTTTATATTGCACTGTAGAGAATCTACTGTTGATTTTATAAAATTATTTTTTATATAATGGCTTGAATTAAAGCTTAAAAGGCAAAAGTCAAAGATAATACTTCAATTGTGCTCTAAACAGAAGCATTAATTTCAGATGCACCCCTGTCATATCAAAGAACCTACTGTTGATTCTATATGTCAGGCCTTACTGCTTGTGTGGTGATAATGGCTTGAATTTAAGTTTTAAATAAAACAGTTAAGTATAATAGTGCTATTGTGCTTTAAACAAAAACATTTATTTCAAACACACCCCTGTCATATCAAAGAACCCACTGTTGATTGTATGTGTCGGGTTTTCGGCTTGTGTTGTAATAAAACTTATGAAATGCGCGTGTGATATTAGGCTGTGTAAGGTGTTAACTTTGGTCAAAATCGCCTAGTTCTTTCATTGGATTGATTCGGTTACCAATTATCGATACTTATCGAAGAGATTTCAATACAAAAACTTATCTAAGAACACTGCCAGGCATATAAAGTACCTTTGTGTAAAATTTCATAAAGACTGGCCCAGCCGTCTATAGTCTATAGGGAATGAGCACACACACACACACACACACACACACATCGACAGACAAAATTCCTTTTTATATAATAGTAGATAGATAGTCCATTTATTTATTGCAGACTATTATCCTTATCTTTTAGTAGTTGTTTCATGACGTTTCGGCCAACTATTCCTCTGGCCTTCATCAGGTGGTTACCGTGACGGGATAGGAACTTTGAATCTCCTAACTGCATCCTCAGCAATTACTGGCTTCGATAGCCTTCGAGGCCCATGGCGCTGTGGATAGAGACATTGATTCACAACGGTTCTAGGTGAGCATTGTCTGAAGATAGCGGTTTCAATCCTACCCGAAGTTAGCCAGAGGTTTAGTTGGCCAAAACGTGGTGAGACGACAACAACTGAGAATGCAGTTAGGAGATTCGGAGTTCCTATCCCAGCATGGTAGTCACCTGATGAAGGCTAGAGAAATAGTTGGCTGAAATGTTAGGAAACAACAACTAAGAAAGATGAGGATAATAGTCCGCAATAAATAAATTAATAAATCATACTCATCTCAATAATGAATTCCAATTAATTAAATGATATATGCCATTCGATACGGACCCGACAATGGAAGATCAAAAAATAAACGTGAATTTATAAGACCAAAAAAATCCAACGTTGATCGCCCTTCGGGCCTGTGGTGCAGTGGAGAGTGATGTTGAATATCTATGGTTCCAGGTGAGAATTGTCTGAAGATAGCGGTTTCAATCCTACCCAAAGCTGGCCAGAGGCTTACTTGGCCAAAACGTGGTGAGATGACAACAACTATAGATGGCAGTAATTGCTGAGAATGCAGTTTGGAGATTTTGAGTTCCTACCCCGTCGCGGTTACCACCTGACGAAGGGCAGAGGAATAGTTGGCCGAAACGTTGTGAAACAACAAGTAAAAGATGAGGATAATAGTCCGCAATAAATAAATAAATAAATAAATAATACTCATCTTAATAAGCATTCTAATTAATTAACTAATATAGATAGAGATATAGATTGGTTTAACTTTTAAATATTACAGCTCAGTCTGGCTTTGCTCAGGCTCAATGTATTGTTCATAACTTTATGTGCATATATATATATATATATATATATATATATATATATATATATATATATATATAATATATTTCTGTAGAAATATATTTTCTTATTATATATCAATCCTTATATAAGAAGCTCAATGTAATTTCAGAGCAATATAGAAAATGAATGACAAAAAGTTATATTCCAACTGAATTAAAGGAATAAATTATAAGATGGCAACATGAATTTTGGAATATAACTTTTTGTCATTTATTCTCTCTCTCTCTCTCTCTCTCTCTCTCTCTCTCTATATATATATATATATATATATATATATATATATATATATATATATATAAAGTTTGACTTATGTCCAGGTAACCTACATCTAAAATTCCAAGTGTTTAGACTCAAAATTGTCGGAGGAGTTTGGTTGAGTCTTCAAAGGCCAACTCTTTCAATTTGGTAGCCAAATTTTCGGTCAAAAACTGATTAAAAAGCTTGCCCTGTGTCTGAATACACTTTATGTAAAATTTCAAATGTTTAGACCAAAAATTGGCTGAGAGTTCAATTTTTTAAAAATTTGAACCCCAATTTATTGTTTTGGGCTCAAATCAAATTAAAAAGTTTGATCCATGTCCAAGAAACCTACGTCTAAAATTTCAAGTGTTAATACCCAAAATTGACAGAGGAGTTTGGTAGAGTTTTCAAAGGTAAAATCGTTGAACTTTGACCTCTTGACAGCCAAATTTCTAGCCGAAAACCACTTAAAAAGATTTTCCCAAATCTCAATACCCCTTATGTCAAATCTCAAATCTTTAGACTTAAAATTGACAGTAATTTGGTAGGGAAATGTACACAGACAGATACACACACACACAAACAATTTCACTTTTATAGATACAGGGTGACCCCCCCCCAAAAAAAAAAACAAAAAAAAACGGGGCCCCCAACTCTAATTAGGCCCTGTTTCTTAGTGTTTTGTCTGAATGAAATGAAACTTTGGTCATAACTAGTTTATTATATTCAAAACATCACATCAAAACACTAGGGTCTTTGGCCTTTTTTTCTCTGTTCTACACAAATGTTCTAGATGGCCTCCATTTAGCTTTTGTTTTTTTTGGGGGGTCATCCTGTATATAGATTATCAGTTGTTGATTTTGACGTAAAAGAAACTGATTGCATTCACATAAAAGTTCTTTAATTGACCTTTCTTTCTTCTTTTCTTTCTAATTCTAGAAATAATGGAAAATTTAAGTGAGAAATTACTAAGTTTGCGATTGGAATTGACCAACCTGAGAAGTGAGGAGCAGTAAAATAAATTGGTTGTCGTTCAAACCAATTGTTCTCCTTCGTTCACATTTTCTTTTCAGTTTTTGAGGTTTTGTATTTATTTTTATATGGAAAATGAAAATAAATTATTTTAATTTTATCTTTCATCATCTTGTATATGATTAGTTGTATCTATCCGGTGTTGCCCCGGATGCAATAAAGTCATTTTAGTTTTTAATTTTTATTTGTTTGCATATTTTCAAACTTATACAGCAAAAAAGAAACTGGAATGTTTGGGAGATATCAATCATACCAGTTATTATAGGTACCACAGGGTTTATAAAGAAGAACCTGAAGTCCTACCTAACTAATATTCCTGGTGAATCAAGTGCACAAGAGATCCAGACAATTGCACTTAAGGGAACAATGAGGATACTAAAAAGAACTCTCGGCTGGTTTCAATAAAAAGCAGGGTAATGTTGGCAGCTGGTTTGGCTGCCCCATATCCTGTGTTACAATCTTCAAAGGAAGAAAATTTTAAAAAATAAATAAAAAAATAAACTCTTTATAGTTACTTAAAAATATAAGTTATTCTCCCTTGCTGATTCTATATTACCAGTTATCTTGATGGAACTACATTTTTTTATTATTAATTGTAATTAAAGTCAATATTATAAGTGCCAAAAACAAATGAGAATTGGCCTGTCAGAATCAAAGTTTGATATGTCAGCTTTCATTGTATTCTGAAGTTAATTATTAAAATTAAAACAGCCAATATTTAACTTATTTCATCATAAATTAGTTGTATTTAACAGGAGTTGCCCAGGATGCAGTGATGTCATTTAAATTTTTGGTCCCCTGATTTATCGGAGAGAGACCTATGTTTTCAGTGGCGTCCGTGTGTCTGTTAGTCCAGACTATTGCCAGATAACTGTCCATTAGTTTTTTCTGAAATTTTGCCACAAATTGTATTTCAGTAAATAGATGTGCACAGTAAAAAACAATTTTTTTACAAAAATTCCTGTTGCACCCCCAGGGTCTCAAAAATGCCCAAAAATGACACATTTTGCCCCATAACTTTTGATCCATTTATTAGATTTTTTTAAAACTTGGTCAAAATGTGGAGCCCATTGTTTTTAATATAAATCTAGTATG
This sequence comes from Euprymna scolopes, assembly GCF_053919585.1. Taxonomy (NCBI): domain Eukaryota; kingdom Metazoa; phylum Mollusca; class Cephalopoda; order Sepiida; family Sepiolidae; genus Euprymna; species Euprymna scolopes. The sequence continues at coordinate 19,427,249 of NC_136513.1, read as the reverse complement.
GGTGACCTTGACAAAATTCTGGTTTGCGTCCCCAGGGATTTTCAGTGCTAAAACGCCTCTTTTTGTGGCTCTTTTTTCATATTTTTCAACAAAAACTTGATATGTCTGACTAGATAGTGGTTTTTCACAGTAGTCAATTCATGTGTTAAGGCCTGAAACTGCACCGTTATCCATTTACACTGGGATTCAGCGTCCCCAGGGGCTCAAAAGAGGTAAAAAATGCCCCCAAATAACACTTTTTGCCCCATAGCGTTTGATCCATCCATTAGATTTTCCTGAAACTTGGCCAAAATGTGGAAGTTATTGTTCTTAATATAAATTCAGTATGGGCGACCCTGGCAAAATTCTGGTTCACATCCCTCTGAGAATTTTAGGGCTAAAAAAACATGCCTTTTTGGAGCTCTTTCTTCATATTACTCAAGAACTAGATATGTATACCTATATAGTAGTTTTCCATGGTGCTGAATTCAAATATACGTCTTAAGGTGTGAAACTGCATCGTTTTTCCATTTTCACTGGGATTCAGCATTCCCAGGAGCTCCAAAATTGCAAAAAAATGACACTTTTTACCCCATAGCTTTTGTCCCATTCATTAGATTTTTCTGAAACTTGGCAAAAATGTGAAGGCAAGGTTGGCCCTTCACACTTCTCACATTCATCATTTCTTCACTATTTTTTGTGGCGTCATCTCACATGCAGCACCAGAGGGGGACCACGCACGCGCGGCTTGTTAAATTTTATTTGCACATTTTCTAAACTTATACAGAGAAAGAAATAAAATTTTAGTTTCAAGGTAAACAACAATTCCTTTTATATGTTTTTATATTTTTATATGTTTTTAATATAAATATGTAAAAAATGTTTTCCTCACAATGATTTTTAGTTTTGGTTTAGAAATGTTTCATATTACCAGTTGTCTAGACCAAGTTAACTATTTTTTTTTACTTATAAGTAGGACTATGACAAGAGAATATTCTTATCATTATTTTGACTCTTGAGTATATATAAACGTAGATTCCATGAACAAAGCTTCTTTCTTAGAACTGCACGCCTGTGGAATTGTCTTCCGTTTTCCTGCTTTCCGACTGACTACAATATGGTTGTGTTCAAGTCTAACGTAAATAAGTTCTTGATGAGCCGTTCTATATAAGTTATCAAATTTACCGAATTTTCATTACTAATGATTACTATATTGTCCAATTTCTACTGTACACTCTTTAACCCTTATCCTTGAGTGGCCTCTTGGCCTCGATAATGTGGTGATGCCTGTGTAAAAAAAAAAAAAAAAAAAATACATCCCACACATTTAATCAGCCAAGAACCACATCACTATATATAAAAGCATATAAGATATCAATGGATACACACTCGAGAGTCAAAACAATGAAAAGAATATGATGTTGTTCTAGCCCTAATAATAAGTAGCTGCTTACCAAAGCCCAAAGGAAAAAAAAAAAATTGCAAGGGAGACAACTCTGTTTCTTTTTTTTTTTTTCTTTTACGAATAAATAGCTGCTTATTACGGTTCAAAGATCACTTGAGCATAAGAGTTAATGAGTTTGTTGATAGTGATGCAACATTGTGAGGATTAGTAATGATAGTTGTCACTGGTCATAAATAAATACATATACCAAACTATGACTCTCCAATTCCTACAGCTACGTCCCTAGAAAATGGGCACATAAAACCTAACATAGTGATAGGGGGAAAGAAGGAGAAAGGAGCAACCTTAGTAGAAGTTAGTGTCCCTCCAATGATGCTGGGTTAAACAGAGCTGAAAAAGAAAAAAAGATAATGAAAAATGAAATGGGGAAAACTATCGCATAGATCACTGTAGTTCTCCCATTTCCCTCCCCCAACAGATTCAATATATTACCCTTTTCCTCACACGCCCAATTATTTTGCTCCAAATGTAACTATCGCTAGACATCACATCCCTAATATGTTGTCTAACATCTTCTCTCTTCTGATGATGATAAGCATTAGGTTTAGAAATATGATATAAAGAGTTCTATAAAAAAAAATGAATAAATAAACAATTTTATATGCATTAATATATATTTTTATATTGTTGTTTTCTTATTTCAAAGCTATTTGTTGAGTTTTGCATTATCCTGACAAGTATCCTCTTAAAGAATCAATCTTTTTCTTTTAACTCCCCGATATATATATATATTCCAAATCATGTTCAATGTGAACATTAAACCAAGCGGTTTGAAAGAAGTACTTTCAGGTAATGTATCTTTAGCCATTGCCAAAAGCCAGACTGGCCCGGGCGACAGGATCAAAGTGTAGTATCTGTTCCGACAGATACTGCACTTAAGATAATTTGTACCAGTCAATGGAGGGGAAACCCTCTATACTGGGACAATTATTATTTTTGGTAACCAGAGTGACCCCTTTTAGGGGAGCTGGTTTTTACCTCACATTTAAAACGGCCTTGTGCCTAATTTGCTCAGTGGGGGAGCAAATAAATACCATCTTTAGCCATTGCTATTGGTGGTGGAAAAGGTTTCTTGTAATTATTGAAGGAAGCAAGTTTAGTCTTGGCAACATTGCATGTGACCATCCATTTTTGTCCCCATTCCAATACAGATTGGACGTCTTCCTCTAGTGTTTCTGCCATTTCCTTAGATATGTGTTCATTTGTTTTCCCCTCATGCCTGTTATAGAGCGTGGTGTCATTACCAAGTATACCCATCTCGAAGACAATCTTAACAAGGAGGTCATTTATGAATATTAGGAATAATAAAGATCCAAGGATCGATCCCTGAGGTACACCCACATTTATATCATATTGTTTAGATGAAACGATTGAACACAATTTTAAGTTATAACAGAAACACTAGAGGAAACCCCCAATATTTCCTCCTGTATCAGAAAACACGCTATGTGATATACGTATATCTGTACGTGATGTTGCCAAGCTAATCAAAAACCTTGATTCCAGTAAAGCAACTGGCCCTGATGGTATTCCAATTATAGTACTCAAAAAACTTCAACCTGAACTAGCGCCCATACTTACAAAACTGTTTAAACGTTGTCTTAAGGAGAATAGTTTCCCATCTCCCTGGAAAATCTCATCAGTATGCCCTGTATTTAAGAATTCAGGTGATCGCTCATCCCCCTCTCAGTACAGGCCAATAAGTCTCCTGTGCGTCATGAGTAAGTTGCTAGAATCTGTGTTAAATACAGAAGTAATCAACCATCTCAACAAAAATAACCTTCTTAGTGACACTCAATATGGTTTCCGTTCTGCTAGATCTACAGCAGATGTCCTTACAGTTATATCGCATAGGATTAGCAAATCTCTCGATGGTGGCAATCTTTCTAGGGCAATTGCTCTTGACATATCTAAAGCCTTTGATAGGGTATGGCATAAAGGTTTACTTCATAAGATCGCTAGCTATGGTATAGCTGGAAAAGTCTTCTCAATTATTAAATCATTTCTTTCTGATAGGTTCATAAGAGTAGTAGTTGAGGGGCAAAAATCAGAAGCTCACAGTATTAATGCCGGTGTCCCTCAGGGATCCATCCTGGGCCCAACTCTTTTCCTGATCTACATTAATGATCTTCCAAATCATATCCTTACATCATTTGTAGACATTTATGCTGACGACACTACCATTTATGGTACCACATCTAAGACAGTAAACGAGCAAGTACTCTCCAATTCTCTCTCCTCTGATCTTGAGCATGTAGTACAATGGGGAAAGGAGTGGCTGGTTACTTTTAATGCATCTAAAACCAAGCTTCTCTCTTTACATCATCAACGTTTTAATCCACATTTGTCATCAATTGAAATGAATGGCTCTCGTCTTCAGGAGGCCTCAAGTTTTGACAAGCTTCTGGGCTTGACCATTACTCCTGATCTTAAATGGAACACGTATATCAAATCTGTTGCCAAGGCCGCTGGAAAAATGGTGGGATCTTTCTATCGATCCAGTAGATATCTCACTGCTGATGCTATTCTCTATCTATATAAGAGCCAGGTACGTCCAAGGATGGAATACTGTTGCCACATCTGGGCAGGAGCTGCTAGAAAGGACTTATCCTGCCTTGATAGAGTTCAAAATAGACTTCGTAGCCTCGTAGGAGATGTCCTTTTCTCCTCCTTACAACCTCTATCTCACAGAAGAGATGTTGCGAGTTTGTCTCTGATGTATCGTTATTTTCATGGAAAGTGTTCAACTGAGCTTCAATCTATGGTCCCCCCTCGCCAAACTTTCACAAGAAACACTCGTCTAGCTGTAAACACTATCAATAATTTCCCCCACTCTTTATCTGTGCCTAAACCTAAACATAGATTCCATGAGCAAAGCTTCTTTCTTAGAACTGCACGCCTGTGGAATTGTCTTCCGTTTTCCTGCTTTCCGGCTGACTACAATATGGTTGTGTTCAAGTCTAAGGTAAATAAGTTCTTGATGAGCCGTTCCATATAAGTTATTAAATTTACCAAATTTTCATTACTAATGATTACTATATTGACCAACTTCTACTGTACACTCTTTAACCCTTATCCTTGAGTGGCCTCTGGGCCTTGATAATGTGGTGATGCCTTTGTAAAAAAAAAAAAAAAAAAAAAAAGGCCTCCAATCTGTAGTGGAATCGGGATAAAAATGGATGGTCACATTCAATGCTCTCAAGACTACAGAGCATTTTTTTAATAGCACAGCCAGGATGAGATCGGGTCCAAATGCTTTCGAGGTGTCAAGGTTTTTTATGATACCATGTACTTGAAAAGGGGTGATTTTCAGATCATCTAGTGTGATGTTTGTCCGTAAAGGAAAATCAGGGAGATAGTGGTTTGCTGGGTCCAATGTCGCAAACCGACTGGCAAGCATGTTAGCCTTCGTGGTTGCCATGCAAACAACCTCATGATTGTTTGATATTGGGAGAATTGTTGACTGCCTATTATTTACTACACTGTTGTAGATTTTTCAAAAATCATGGTTTCCTAATTTCTGTGCTTCGATACGTTTTCTGGCGGTTTCAGTACAATTTTTACGTGGGATGTTGTCAACATTTATGTGATCCTTCCCATGAGTACTTGATAATATGGGAGTGGGGGTCAAGGTTTGCTATTAGCAAACTGAACATCTTACATTTCAACTTGCCGACTTCTGTACGTGTTATTCATCCATCCAAACAAAGATTTTACTCATTATAAACCGTCCTTGTTGTTCGATTACTATTTCTTAATTTCAGTGTTATGTGACCAGTAGTTGAAGAGTTAATCAATTAAATATTTACACACAGATAAACACACAAATACACCCATCTCAGACAATTTAATCAAGGAAGTCATTTACGAATATCAGGAATAAAAAAGGTGCAAGGATCGACCCTGAGGTACACTTACATTTATATCATATTGTTTTGACGTAAAACCATCGAGGACAATCTGAATTCTTCTCTTATAAATAAATGGATAGATAGGCATTGGGATCAGAGAAGAAAAGAAAGAAGAGGAGAAAAAAGATGCAAGACTTGTTAATCTCCAAACTTTTAACGAGATTGTCAGATGGCCGGGAAATGTCAAACGAATTACACACATGAGAGCTGGTTATAGCTGCCAACTAAGCAACTGTTAATTAACCATATTATCGCTGGTTTGGAAAATATCTGTCAGGTGATTTGGTGTGGAAAACAACGGGAAATAAATGCCTTTTCTTTCAACAAAAAACAAAAAAAAAAACACACAAAACTCGTGTTGAATTTTTCCCCTTTGTTTCTTTGCAAAATTTTCATACACAACCTCGGGTCCGGATTAAAATATAAAAACCACATTACAATATACTAAAGCAATATACGATTTTTAAACTATTTTATGTGTGCAAAAAAAAATAAAAATAAATAAATCAATATATCTATAAAAGTGAGGATGAGTATGTGAAGACAGTCAACCTATGTACTCAATGAAGTTTTGATCTACAGATGTGAAATTTGGTATACACAGTGTTTGGCATGTGGAAGAGTTTTTAATCGGTTTCAATCCAGAAAAAAAAAGCTGTTAGGGGGTCAATATTGAAAAGTTGGTATGGGAGGGGGGGGTCGGATTTTTTTTATCTGTTCATCAACTATTCATGACTGCATGCATGAATCATTCACATGGCAGCTTCCTTATGTTAAGAATAAGTAGGTTTGAAAACACTTTTAAAAGGTTGTGACAAGATGACCTAATGGTTATTGTACTTGACTCAATGTCTTTAGGCTTTGATTCCGATCTCAGTTCAAGTTTGTGAACTGTTTAGAAAAAAACATACTTGCATGCACGTCTCAGTTTCTTTCCATTTTTTTTTTTAAAGAATTTAACGTTACATTCAATACTGGGCAACACCGGATACATCATCTAGCAAATAAATAAAAAAAATATACATTTTCATCAATTACAGCATTGTTACATCAACTATTCTAAAGTTTTTCTGAAGCACAAATATGAAATCATGAACAAAATTTGCAATAACTTTTTTTGTAATTCAACTATATTTAGCGCAAATAAACTTTCTGACTTGTCCAAAAAATTTTATGTTTCGATGTTTGTATGCTATTTGGTTTTAAGAGATGATCACCTAGAACCCCATCTTCCAACATATCTCCTTCTCCAACATCAGGGGTCTACGTTCCAACCTTCCAGAGGTTGAAACCTAATTACAGGAGACGAAACCAGACATATTCTTTCTAAGCGAAACTGGAACAGGGCCGACCACTTCCCTAGATGAGTTCATAATTAACGGATACTCTAACTTAACATCTAAATCTGACCCCCAAGATCGCCATGGGCATGGAATATGTGCCTACATTAAAGATGGCTTCCCGTATGGCAGGGATATCTCTAGAGAAGATCCTAATTTACCTTATATGTGCTTCAGGGTTGCACTTGCTTACACCAGTGCCCTCTATCGGCCCCATATTAGCGGAGTTACTATCTTTAAGAGTATATCTGAGAAAATAGACCACATCCTGTCTGCACACCCCTCGGCTAACATTCACATCTGTGGTGGCTTCAACGTCCATAACGTGGAATGGCTGACCCACTCAAATAAGACAGACGATGAGGGGAGGTTCTGTCATGATTTCTCCCTTGCTTATGACCTCACTCAGATTGTTCATGAGCCCACCTGTGTGCCCGATACTACAGGTCGGTATGCAAGCCTTCTAGACCTTTTTCTCTCAACTTCCCCTGAGCTATGTTTATGTTTCCTTCTTTCTTCTCTAGGATCCTCTGACCGTTGTATCAGTGAAGATAAAAATGAAATGTAATAAGTCCCCAGACGTACTCCTCCATCATACTGTATACCGATACTCCATGGCTGACAGGTATAGCTTCCGTACATTCATATCTGATCTACCTCTGCATTCCATGTTTGAAAAAGATGTGTCCTCTATAGTATCAGACCTGACCGAATGGTTAATTGTAGGCATAGACCGATTCATACCATCTAAAAAATTCCAACAAAAACCTACCAGCCAGCCATGGTTCTCCCCAGAATGTGCTGCTGCCATCGCGCACAGAAATAACTTTTTCCATAGCTACCAACGTAATAGATGCACTGAGACTAAAGCTTCTTTCAGGAACGCCAGCAACCACTGTAAAAGAGTAATAAAAAATGCAAGAAAACTATATGCCCAGTCTGTTAAATCCAAAGTAGCTGATCAACGGCTTGGTTCCCACTAGTTTTGGCAAATAACAAATAGGATCCTGAACAAAAGTGTGCGTTCTATCCCAACCATTATCAATGGACCAGAGGTCATCTCGTCAGCATCAGACAAGGCCAAACTATTTACCAAGAATTTTGCAGCTAATTCTACTCTGCGACGAAGGCCATCATCTCCCCATATTTCCTCCTATAACACAGACGCTAGGTAACATACAAATATCTGTGCGTGAGGTCGCCAAGATAATCAAGAACCTTGATTCCAGTAAAGCTACTGGCCCTGACGGCATCCCAAATATAGTGTTAAAAAAGCTTCAGCCAGAACTTGCCCCATACTTTAAAAACTGTTTAAGCATTGCCTTAAGGAGAAGTGCTTTCCAACACCATGGAAAATTTCATCAGCATGCCCTGTATATAAGAATTCAGGTGAAAAGTCATCTCCCTCTCAGTACAGACCAATAAGTCTCCTGTGTGTCATGAGTAAGTTGCTGGAATCCATATAAAATAGAGAAATAGTCAACCACCTCAGCAGAAATAACCTTCTGAGTGACACGCAATATGGTTTCTGTTCTGCCAGATCTACCGCAGATGTGCTAACGGTTATATCTCATAGGATTAGTGAATCTTTTGACAAAGGCTGCCTTTCTAGGGCAATTGCTCTTGACATATCAAAGGCCTTCAACAAGGTATGGCATAAAGGCCTACTTCACAAGATTTCCAGCTACGGTATAACTGGAAATGTTTTCTCTATCATTAAATCATTTCTCTCTGATAGGCTCATAAGAGTAGTGGTCGATGGTAAAAAATCAGAAGCCTGCAGTATTAATGCTGGAGTCCCTCAGGGGTCCATCCTGGGCCCAACTCTCTTCCTACATCAATGATCTCCCTAAACACATACTTAAATCATTCGTTGACATCTATGCTGATGACACGACCATCTATGACAACACATCAAAGGCTGTAGATGACAAAGTTCTCCCTGATTCTCTCTCCTCTGATCTAGAGCGTGTGGTTCAGTGGAGGAAGATGTGGCTGGTTACCTTTAATGCATCTAAAACCAAACTCCTATCTTTACATCATCAACGCTCTGATCCCCATCTGGCATCAATTGAAATGGATGGCTCTCGTCTAGCCCCATGTTTTGACAAGCTTCTGGGCTTGACCTTTACTCCTGATCTGAAATGGAACACGTACATCAAGTCTGTTGCCAAGGTTGCTGGAAAGATGGTGGGATCCTTCTACCGCTCCAGAAGATCTCTCACTACTGATGCAATTCTCTATCTATATAAAAGCCAAGTACGTCCAAGAATGGAATACTGCTGCCATATCTGGGCAGGAGCTGCTAAAAACAGCCTATCCTGCCTTGACAGAGTACAAAATAGACTTTGTGGCTTAGTGGGGGGTTCCCTTTTCTCTTCCCTGCAACCTCTCCCCCACAGAAGAGACGTTGCGAGCCTATCTTTGTTTTATCGTTATTTCCATGGCAGGTGCTCGTGTGAGCTCCAATCTCTGGTCCCCCTTCGCCAATCTTTTACGAAAAACACCTGTTTAGCTGAAACCACTGTCAAAAATTTCCCCCACTCTTTATCTGTGCCTAAATCAAAACGTAGATTTGATGAACAAAGCTTATTTCTTAAAGCTGCACGCCTGTGGAACTCTGTTCCGTCTGCCTGCTTCCCACCTGACTACAACCTGGATGTCTTCAAGTCCAACGTAAACAAATTCCTGATGAACCACCCCCTTAAGTAGAAACTTTATTAAATCTCCACACTAACGTACTGTACATGCAATAACCCTTATCAAGGCCCGGAAGCCACTCAGGGATAAGTGGTGACCACCTTGTAAAAAAAAAAAAAAAAAAAAAAAAAAAATCACTGAAGTTGAAATATGAATAAAGAAATTTTAAAATTTCATCTGATGTCATTGTTGTGTTGAGTGTAAAAGCCAAACTAAAATACACGTCCTTTACCCTTAAGGCAGGGATCAAAATGTAGTTTCTGTTCTGATGATACACTAATAATTGATGGTTTGCACTTTGGGCAGGAAGCCCATAGAATCGAAATATGTCACAAACCTATACAAGACCAATACTCATACAGACCAAACCAGCGACGATATACAAGGTGTTTCAAAAAATTTAACATCCTTTCACAGGCCAATAATTTTAGCAATTTTTGTTGAAATGACCCCAAATTATGAACTCGGTCATAGAATCTACAAATCTTTGTTTTTTTTTTTCTTTGCAATGTTAACTAATAAAACTTATGATGTTCAATATAAAGTTTGTAGAGTTTCATTAAGAGACATTGAATAGTTTCAGAGATATTGGCATTTAAAATGATGGCAATTTTTTTTGGACACCCTGTAGATTCGCATTAGATCCTCTGCATAATCAGATGTACCGGCGATCTCTTTTCGCATTGTTCTGCAGTCCTGAACGTGCTGCCTCAGAATTGTGTGAATGAACATGTATCACTGACACATTTATGGAGTTCTGTATTGACTAACTATCATGATGCAACTCTGAATCTATCATGATATTCGTATGTTTTATACATTCCCTAATTAGCTTAGTAGCCTCTGTCTATTGCTAACGGTTTTATGATTGTGGCTTAATAAAAGGAAAATAAAAAGGATTTTGGAGATTTAAATATGGTGGTGGGGGAAGCACACAAATGAACAATGCACCTAAAGAAAGCTGGAGAACACATCGGTCAAAATGTAGAAATATAGACGGAGACAAAGACAATAGTCTCATATGATCCGTATTTATATGTGAAGAAAACTGAATTAGTGAAATGAATTCACTGTTTATCTTATTGGTTCACTTTTATTTTATTTGCAATAGATTCTTGCCTGGCTTGCACTATATTTCAAATAATGTCAACACATGCACAGTGGTCCCCTAGTAAGGTCACACAAGCCGGCAAAAACAACCCTATAGTTAAATATTTAAAGATTTATAAAGAATCGGAATAGGTAATTGTATAGGAATCGGGGAAAATATTGTAATCGTCTCATCACTAATACAAACCCAACTACAAACATATCTACCTTTTATATTTAGTCTGTGTGCTACACCTTGATTAACAACCCCATTTCAGCTTCCTTTTGTGTTACTTTGTGAACAACTTCCTATTTATTGTTCTGCTGATAAACCCATTTCTTTTGTCATACGTCTTTTCTCTTTCTACACCACTTCCCAACATTTGGTGGGGTGAGGGATGCCGATCATACTATACCCCCATCATCTATAGTATAAATCTCACCTGTCTGTTTAAATGTATGTATGTGTGTTTGTATGTCTCGCAAAAACTTTCGACAGAGGCGACAAATTTTCATGAGATTGGTATCATTTTGAAGTTCGATCCTTTGGAAGACAAATATAAAAAAATTGGCCCAAAACATTAATTCCTTCACCCTCAACTGGGCACTTTTCTACAGGGAGGGGTCTCTTTTTTGTTGACGATATTTTTTAAAGTCATTCCCTCTTTTCGATTGACTAGCCTTAATTTATACCTTTGTCACTTCCGGTTTGGTGATGGACGCAATAGCAAAGACGTCACCCCCCCCCATTCTTTTTCTCCTTCGTGGCACCCAGATTAGTATTGGATAAGAAATGAATTTTGAAATGAGTAAGAAATTATAAAAGTGATAAATGGCAAGAATAAATAAATGTTGGAAGATACACTGGAACTAATAAACTTGAAAAATGTCTTCTTAACACGTTCATCAAACAAAAAGCAGAAGCGACAGATTATGATTGTAAGATTAAAAATTAAATTTCAATTGTTTTATGAAGGTCAGACAGAATTTAAGACGACCTCTTTTGGATTCTAAAAAAAGGTTTTTATATAATACAGCTGACGAAGGAAACAATTGCAAAACAATTTAAAACGATTCTTATGTGTTGAACGTTGTATAATTCAAACTAGTACCCTCGCCTCAGATGATATACTTCTGTTGATTTAACCTCCGATCTCCTCCACATCTGGCTTGTTGAACTCTAGAATCCGCACAGCATTTAAAAGCGAACCCTTTTCATTGGTCAGCAAGTTACATAATGGATTCCATTCTAAAATTCAACAAGACGCACCTAAAGAATGCCAGACGTTACATCCAGCAAACGTCCGGGCCTTGATAAGTGGTGACCACCATGTAAAAACAAAAAACCCCAAAAAAACGTTTTGTGAGAAAAACATCGAATATGGAATTTTGAATGGAATCTTTTATTCAACCTCCAGCAGACTGTCACTTAGAATCGATTATAGTGCCACGGATCCATCTATTCTCATTTTAGATGTGTAGTGTTAACTATCGATTACTTCCTGTCGCTCGCTCTCATATTTATAGCCATTGCGTTTGGGAATGCTGTTGGGAGGTGATGATGGTCTAATGCAACCTTCAACATGGACTGACGATCAGGATGTCTAGTTCTTCCACAAAAAAATCATTTTCACTTAGAATGTTGGCAACCTTCACATAGCCCCTCTTGTGATCTGTCTTTCTGGAAAGCATTCTGACTAGAAAAATATCAGGGAAACCAATGCCAACAATAAAGTTTTTGAATTCATACAATATGATGATGAGCCATGGTGTTTTGTACAAAGTGAGAAGAAAGACGAGAAGAAATGTCATGCAAGTTAACAGCTTAATATTTTATTTGTATTTTGTTGTTGGCAATCTTCATGTGGTCCCCCCTTGTAAGTACCAAGGGTATCTGGGAAAAAGGGAGATAACCAATGCCGAACAAAAAGAAAAAAAGAAAAATCGTTAATCAAAATCTTAACTGGTTGATTCATAAGCATTGGAATTTTTGTTTCTTCTTTACATATAGAAAAGTCATGCAGGTCAACAGCATTACTATTAACATTTTGTATCTGGCTTTTATTTAGAATTTTACCTAATTAAAAAAAAAAAAAAAATATGATGTACGTACCCATCACAGAACAAAGATCTCATATTCCAAAAATCACAAACAAAAGATCAAGTAATTTTTCTAAGAAAATTAAAGTTTATGAGTAAGCAAAAAGAGACCATCTTGCATCACCATCTTAAAAAAAAAAAAAAAAAAAGAAAAAAGGGGGAGATAAGCCCGCAATAATTCAAAACTTGCCAGATCGCCTGTGTTATGCTTACAATTTCACAATCGCTTTAACATAAAAAAAAAAATCATTGATCAATTTACATGATTTTTGGAATATGACAAACTTTTGATAGAGGAAGCTAAATTTTCACGAGATCAATATTGTTTTGAAGCTCGACCCTTCAGATGACAAATATCGAAAAATTGGTTAAAAAGATTAATTCCTTCACCCTCACAACTGGGCAGTTTTCTACAAGGAGGGTTGGGGTTTTTTTTTGTGTCGCCATTTTTGCAAGTTATCGTATCGGTTGAAATGACTTTACTAATTTCAATGTTTCAAACTTACAGTCATGTCATGGAGGAGTGGGTAAGACGTCAAGTTTTCTTTCACTTCCTTTTCCGCCTTCGCGTCATGGGTTCGAGCCTGGGCATCCAGGCTAGTTTGTTAATAAAACTCAATGATGTAGAGATGTCTGCAATTTCATGTCATCCACACATACAATAAGTCACATGAAGACGTGTTAGTGTACAAATGTCAAAATGCTATGGATAGTATGTTTGTGTCCTACAGGCCATGCAGTTCTGCATAAGTCACCAATGAAGTCATGGACAAAGAAAGGATGATAGCGGAGAAATGGCAATCACAATCAGCTGTGAAAATTCACGGACAATATTATCTACTCTTCTGATTTACCCTTATATGTTGTACCTACTTTTAATTATTTATGATTTTACATTATTCCTTCATTCTCATTTCATAATGTAATTAAGGCAGTTGTTTTTTCTATATTTGTATAATTCTGGCCTTTCTGTTCTGATGAGAAGCACTTAGCTTCGAAATGCCATGTCCTAAAGGTTTTTTTTTTTTTTTAAATTGTTCTGATATAAAGTTATATGTAACTTTTATTCCTCATCTTTCATTTAATAAATATATATATATATATATATATAAAATAAATTTTGCTTATTAGCACATAAATTGAACATTACATTTGAAACGATAGTGTAATGAGGATACAAGAACAGTTGTAAAATCCGAAGCAATGAATACTGATGTATTCCAAAATAAATTGCGGGTATTTTTAAAGCATATTCCAGGCTGGAAGATAAAATCTTTGAAGATCCAAGTCATGTATTCATGAATATATGCATGTATGTGTGTGTATATATATACATATATATATATATATATATATATATATATATATGTATATATGAAATTTATTTATACAAACATTGATGGCTACATATGTGCATACATGTTTCTGTAATCACCCGCGTTGAGGGATTACGTCTTCAGGCCAAGAATTATCGAATTGTTCTCGACGATAATTCTTGGCCTGAAGACGTAATCCCCCAACGCGGGTGATTACAGAAACATGTATGCACATATGTAGCCATCAATGTTTGTATAAATAAATTTCCTATACCTGCTCTGTTTACTCATTGAGCACTCTTTGGTAGACACATGTTTCATTGGATGTACTTCTAGGAAACTGAACTCTACTGGCTATATATGTATATATATAAATAAATGAATACTGATATATTCCAGAATGAATTGTGAGTATATTTTTAAAGCATATTCCAGGCTGAACAATAAAATCTTTGAATATTCAAGTCATGCATTTGTAGTAATCCATTATTTTCGATGTGGTAGTATCTTTTGAAAAGTTCTTTTAATAACTATATATTCGCACAGGCAAACTACTAAATTGAATTAACTAAAAAGCAGTTTTTTTTTTATTTACTACTAGCATAGGTGCCCGGCGTTGTCCAGGTGTTTGGAGGTGTGTGTTGAGAAAAAAAAAAAAAAAAAAAGTGGTAGTAGGAAGGCAGGCTTGAACCCGTACCGCGAAAGAGGGGGAAAAAAAACGGGGAAAAAACGTGACGTCTTTGCTGTTATGGCCACCGCTAAACTCGAAGTGACGTAGGTTTAAATTAAGGCTAGACAATCCAAAAGAAGGGATGACTTTCGAAAATATTGGTGGAAAAAGCGACCCCTCCCTGTAGAGAAGTGCCCAATTGAGGGTGAAGAAATTGATGTTTTTAGCCAATTTTTCAGTATTTGTCGTCCGAAGGGTCAAACTTCAAAACGATACTGAGATTGCGAAAATCCGTCGCCTCTGTCGAAAGTTTTAGACAGGCATGCAAACATCCATACATCCATTTATATATTGGTAACTCAAATTTTCGACCCAAACGGATTAAAAAGCTTGCCCTATCTCTGAATACCCTTTATGTAAAATTTCAAATGTTTAGACCAGAAATTGTCTGAGTAATTTGGTAGAGACTGCAGAGATCAAAATTTGTTTAACTTCGACCCCTATTATGACCCCTTAACATTTGTTTTGGACTCAAATCAAGTTATTAAGTTAGATCCATGTCCAAAGAATCTATATCTAAAATTTCAATTGTTTGGACCCAAAATTGTTGGAGGAGTTTGGTAGAGTTCTCAAAGGTCAAATCGTTGAACTTTGACCCCTTAACAGCCAAATTTCTGGCTGAAAACGGATTACAAAGATTTTCCCAAATCTCATTACCCTGTATATCAAATTTCAAGTATGTAGACTGAAAATTGACAGAATTATTTTGTAGGGAAATGTACACAGACAGACACTTTCACAGATATATAGATTTGCTGAGAAATGTCTTTTATAGCCAATTTATTTAATTAATATATTCTTTCTTATAAGAAGAGTATTAGAAGTGTTTAAAGTATAATATAACGTTGAATAAACTAAAATAGTAAAAATAAATAAATAGGAAAATAATAAAACAAAATAGTAACAATAATGAAATAAACTAAATTAGTCTCAAATGCTTTTGATGAGGACTTGTGTAAAAATTTAGTTCATTCCAGTAATTTGCCTGCATGAATAGTTATTTAAAGGATTTTTCAAAAGATACAACCACATCGAAAATAATGGATTACTACAAATGCATGACTTGAATATTCAAAGATTTTATCGTTCAGCCTGGAACATGCTTTAAAAATATACTCACAATTCATCCTAGAATATATCAGTATTCATTTATATACATATACACACACACACACACATATATATATATATGCATGAATACATGACTTGGATCTTCAAAGATTTTATCTTCCAGCCTGGAATAAGCTTTAAAAATACCTGCAATTTATTTTGGAATACATCAGTATTCATTGCTTTGGATTTTACAACTGTTCTTGTATACTCATTACACTATCGTTTCAAATGTAATGTTCAATTTATGTGCTGATAAGCAAAATTTACACACACACACACACACACACACACACACACACACAGAGTAGAACCCTAGGATACAATTTTTCTTTCAAGGTTACAATGTGGAATACAATGTTTTTCCAGATCCTGGTTACGATATTTGCTCTGCCTTACGGTGTTATTTATAATGTTATTTGATTATATACATGTGTATTATATACTATATTGTATTTTGTTACTAATTTTTAATGTTGTATCCCGGGTTTCTACTGTATATAAATATAATCATTACTATAACAAATTTAAACAAAATACAGTTGGAAAATTAGTCAAAAACAATTTATTTTGAGTTTCATACGGAGTTGTGAATTATTTGAGATTAAAAAAAAAAGTCTCTATGGCAAATTAAATTGCTTCCAACCATCTTTTTTATATTAAACTCTTAATGCAAATGGACCACAAATAAGTAGATAAAACAAAATTTCCCAACCATATTTCCTTTAAAATAATTTGTGTCGGTAATAGTAATAGTTACCAAAAGTGACGGGGGGGGGGGGGGGGTACCCGGTGTTGCCCGAGTGTTTGGAGGTGTGTGCAGTTTTGGGTAAATCAAAACTCGGGGAGGGGGGGGAATTAAAATAAATAAAAAGTTTTGGTAGGTAAGTATGAAGATCGAACCAGAACCCTTGAGGCGGAGTTAGAAATTAAAGTGTGAAAAAAAAAAAAAAAAGAAAAAAGAAAAAAAGTGCGATGTTAACCATTGGGCTACCGCGAAATACTAACGGAAACACGTTTGAATTTATTTATTTATTTAGAATTGGCAGGTGCACGTTTTAATGACTTAATGAGGTCAACTTTGATTGCGGGACAGTATTTTATTTACTGCGGGAACGCTTGTTTTATTTTTATTTTCCCAAGATGTTGGAGGGGGACCAGCTCCCCATAACAAGGGGATTGTCCAAATTGAATAGCAATTGTCTGATATAAAGCAAATTTCCACATTGATCAAAGTTGATTGCTTTCGGACATTTTCGGCGATTGCGACCGGAAAAAAATTACCGCCAGAATTAGTGTCACTTTTATTATATGAAAAAAGCTAATCCACGTGCGGCAAAAAATATTGAATACTTATCTTTTGAAAGTCGAGCAAATTAAATAGACAGGCGACCTCCGTTGTTAACTTGTAGATATTATGTGATATAAAAAGTTTGTAGATATATGTGATATAAAAAGTTTTAAGGAGTTGTGAGCCGACCGACCGACCAACCGACCACTTCTTGGAAAAAAGCCTTTCTTGGACATAAACAAAAAGCGAACATACATACACATTTTCGCTTTTATATATATATAGATGAAATATGTTACTGATTTTGATATGACAATTAAGTAGATAATATTGCTTTTAGTTGAAATTAAATGTTTTCAATTTTCATTATTATTCCGAATAAACACCAAATTTTCTTTTTCACTTTTTGACAACTCGACCTAGTGTAGATCAAGTTCTTCATATCCGGTTGGAATTGGGTAAAAATGCAGTCAATAGGTGATTTGTATTGACTGAAACACTTTCAATCTTGGCAGAGACCATCTTCAGGGATGTATAAATCGTGTTTATTTGTTTTACGATAAACTCACTTGAGAAGTCTTTATAATTCACACACAGACACACACACATACCTTTATGATTCATACAACCCCAAAGAGGACATTTAGAAACAGAACGGACTTTGTGAAGCATTAACCACTGTTATGCCACGTCATCAAGAACTTATCGTGATCTTTTATCCTTTAGGTTGTAATATCTGTTTTGTCCAGAGAGAGAACAATATTGTAGGGAAGGGGGTCTGCGTTTATGCTGAATATCCAAAGAATGGAAATGTATCACAAACTCCTACAAGAGCTTTGAAGATAGACCCTCCGCCCTCTTTCGCCGCCACCCTCCATAGCAAGAGTACTTAGATAAGTATATTTTAGTTTAAAGGAAGGTGGTACAACGATACAGTTGGGGGGGGGGGGTGTCAGATATTCATAGAATGCACAGTGGGAATATATAAAGAATGAAGTGAAGAATGCAACTGTGGAATTTCCATGGGTCTCGCTAGTTTCATGCAATATTCATATATATTTTGTTTCCATTTATAAATAAACTACTGAAATTTCTGGAAAATGAATTGAGCGGAGCAAAAAAAAAAAAAAAAAGAAAGAAAGACTAGCTATTTTATGTATTTTTTTTTTTTTAATGCACCAACTGTTAGATAGGTTTGGCCTTGGACACTTCTGCATTTACCCCCCCCCCCAAAAAAAAATCCTTACAAGTTTGATCATTTAATAACGAATAAAGTGTAATATTTGTTAATACTGCACTTCATCTGTTCTGTCCTCGGACAGTGGAGGAGGAATGTTTCTAGACTGAGGTAATTTTATTCCCCCCCCCCCTTTAATCAACAGTGGATAGGAAGCTGGATTTTCCTCCCACATTAAAAGCCAACCTTATCTAACACTGCTCTTATGCGGGAGGAAAGTAAATAGAGACACATTGGGTATGTTCATTCAGAATAAGAAGGAAGGAGAAACAAGAGAGAAAATGAAAAACGTTTCTTTTCTTTTGAAATAAACTACCTTTAAAAACGAATTCGATCAAAGGGAGATAATTCAAAAGAAAACAGAAAAATAAAACAAAGGGAGACAATAAAGAAAATAAACAAAGCCGATATTAGTTTTTGCATTCTCTTTTTTTTTTTATATAGAACTTATTATAACCTGGGTTGCAAATGCGCCACTAGTCATCAGGCAATGCACCAACTCTGTTGGATATGCCTGGATTTGGACACTCCTGCTTTTTGCCCTAAAAAAGTTCTTGTGAGTCTGGTCACTTACTAATGAATAACAGAAAAAGACGAACAAACAAACAAACAAGAAAAAAAAAAAAAAAAAAAAAAAGGCAACGTTAGGTTCTCTTATCCTTTTGCAGCAATGTAAGATCTTAACGCTTTTCACAAAGCTTAAGATTTGAAGGTTTGAAAATAAAACCTAAAACATAAAAAAATGGGTGTGGGAAAAAAAAAAAAAAAAAAAAAAGAAAAAAAAAGAAAGGAGAGGTGCAGAATGTAAGAGAAAAAAAAACAAAAAACAAAAAAAAACATAAAAGCGGAATGATCGTCACTGAATGACGAGGGCTCCGGATGCGTAACTAACAGACGAATCCCGCATGCTCTTCACCTGGCTTGACTGGGCATACTTTATAAATTTCATTTTCATATTGCTATCATTGGAGCTTCGTATGCTCTCGATCGCCTACAAAAGAAAGAAAGGAAAAATGATTCTAAAAATATTACAAATATACAGAGGTCAACCTTTAAAACAAATTACAAGTAAAATTAAAAGTCAAAAACAATAACAGAGCTCTACAGACAAATTTATCTTTAGTTGAC
The DNA here is from genome assembly GCF_053919585.1 of Euprymna scolopes. Lineage (NCBI taxonomy): Eukaryota > Metazoa > Mollusca > Cephalopoda > Sepiida > Sepiolidae > Euprymna > Euprymna scolopes. The sequence goes on along the minus strand of NC_136513.1, from coordinate 19,407,853 downwards.
CTTTGACAACTAAATATTTTTGTTTACTAGACAAAGAAAAATTATTAGTCAAACCCACGTGATGTTTGGAATATGACGTCTTCGTTCCGTGAAGAGTACATGCAGCATAAAGATTTTTCTTAAATTTCTTTATTTTTTAAAAATAATTCTAAAAATGCACTAAATTTTATGTTAAGACTGGAAAATATAAACATTTGAATTTCTTCAGGTTTTTTTTTTTTTTTTTTTTAAACATTGAAGTTTTAAACTTCAACCCCTAGAAAAGAGACCTTTTACAACTCAATTTTAGCAAATCCACTATGCCATGGGTCCTTACAGACAATTCTAGTATAAATTTTAGGAGAACGACAGAACAAGAGCATGCTAACTCCATGGATTATATAAAGAGTTCTGTTCAAAATTCTGTTCTTTTTCTGAGGGCTCCAGAAAATTCCAAGTTATAGTGTTCCATTTTAGAAACTCAACGACTATAAGTAGACGCTAATAGTATCATAACTTTTTTTTTTTTTTTTTTTTACACAGTGGTCACCACTTATCAAGGCCTGGAAGCCACTCAGGGATAAGGGTTATCGCAAGTACATTACGTTAGTGTGGAGATTTGATGAAGTGTTTACTTAAGGGGGGGAGTTTATTAAGAATTCTTTAACGTTGGACTTGAACACATCCAAGTTGTAGTCAGGTGGGAAGCAGGCAGACGGAACAGAGTTCCACAGACGTGCAGTTCTAAGAAAGAAGCTTTGTTCATGGAATCCACGTTTTGATTTAGGCACAGATAAAGATAAAGAATAACTTCAGTTATTAAATCAACTCTGAGAAGGAACGCTATTTTGGGGTGACCTTTCACCAATTTATGACCCCGTCTTATATTCCTGAGATAAAATCTGGTTGTAATTTCTGAAACAAGCCAATCGCAAACACCCTTCCGAAGAACAGGACTCTTGGTAAATATTGATTTTCTGATCTTATATTCTGACCAAAGTAATATATTATTATGGCACTTGTACAGTTTAATCAAGACATTAAAAAATGAAAATATAAAAAAAAAAAAAGGTTATATTGTACGTATCCATTTTGAACTGAAGATCTCCGAAAAAAAAATTTCACTTAATTTGATAGAGCAGTTTTTTTTTTTTTTTTTTTTACAGCGGAAAAAGACATTTTTATGAGAGCGCATTGAAGGCAGGCATCTTGGATTTATTCTTAATTTTTGTTTGAAGTTTAGAAACGTCACGGGGAGATAACTCCAGTTAAAGCGCTAACACGCCCTCCCATGTTTAATGCTAGCTTTTCTTTCTAAAAATCGAACCTTTTGCTCGGTATCGTAACAAATTGTTTTTTTTTCGCTGTAAAACAAAAACTACTTGATGAAATTAAGTGAAAAATTTTTTTCGGAGAACTTTATTCCATAACGGATATGTACAATTTAAACTTTTTTTGATATTTTCATTTTTGAATGTCTTGATTAAACTGTACAAGTACCATTATTATTTCTCACATTTATCTCCCTTGCACCCTTTTTCTTGTAAATATGTGATTTCACTGTTTATCCATTCAATAAATTCTTTTTTCTTTTCAAGCTCTTTTAGTTTTTTTTTTTCAATATATGTTGTGTCAACCCTTAGACATTTTTTTTTGCATGTGACACATACATATCACTTACATGAAGAAGAACCATTATAGGATGTCTACCACAGATGGTGTTTTGATATTGCGATAGGTAATCTGAAAACGCCTTCGCATCCATATTTTCAATTAAATTCATTCCCTGAAAGAAAAAAAAAAAAAAGAAATATTACTCGTGTGTATTGGTAACAAAGATCAAAAAGATACAAAGTTATGAATGTTCAAGAAGATTCTTGAAAAAGAAAAAGAATTTTGGCTTTCATAATAAATTGCTTTCATAATAAATTGCTTCATGCCCTCATATGCTGAATTCAAGACAGACCTGAAAGATTAAAAAATGGATTTATCTTTTTGTAAGTGTGACAATGAAAAGTCAAAATAGCAATAGCCTGGCAGATAGGCTTTATCATAGATGTGAGCGACTAGCAAAATGAGGGGGGAATCATTTTTTTGCAGTTCCCTTTCTTATTAAATTCTACTATTACTAAAATAAAGGAGAATTATGGAAGAAAGAGTTATAGAAATGGTATAAAATAAGAGTGAAAGGGTTGGATATGGAGCTAGGGTGATGCCAATAATACTGGAGGTGCACACACACACATATTCCAGATGGACTTTGATCTACATTGTTGTGTCCCATAAAAATAATTGGAATTGTAATTAGCACTGAAAACAAAGAAAGGCTTACATCCCAGGTCAGGAAGTTAGGATTACACAACACAGATTTAAAAAAAAAAAACCCAAATATTTTTTATATTTACATTTCAGGAATATCGGTAGAGGTCTTTATAAGACAATTAGCATAAACAACTGGAGAGAGAGAGGAAGAGAGAGGACTGACAGTAGTCCAGCGTGATTGATATTTTTCTGCCGTCGTCTGCCACTAATACCCATTCTTACAACTAAATGTAGTTGCTATGTTCCATTTTTTTTTTTTTTGTCGATGGTCAAAAATTTAATTGTAAATAAACTTCTACGTTGACAAATTCATCTGTGTTGACCAAAGAATTGTCAAGTGTATATATAGTTTCACAAGCATTTGAAAAGTGAAAACCAGAAAATTATATATACATTAAATAACGCAACAGGTGTAGAGAGAGGAAGAGTGATAGACAAACTAAGTAAGAGATAAGGGTGATTTGGTGAGTCAATTACAGCTAATTGGAACATTTAAAATGGATTTTTTCAAAAACTATAACTCAATCACAAAACTGAAAAATATTTTAGCATGTATTTTGTGCAATTAAACTAAGAGAAAAAAAAAAATGAAAAAAAAAATGAAGGACTCCTTTCCTATATATTTTAATCACACTAAATACATTTTTTCACAAATAAATAGAAGATAAAACAAATACATGATCATTTTTATACGAGGTACCTTAAGTTTCCAGACATTTTTCGTGTGGATACTTTTGATAGTACACACATGAATCTCTAGTCCCCTTTGAAGTAATCTCTTCCGGCTGCAATACACTTGTTGTATCGTTCCAACAACTTCTTGGAGGCCTCGTGAAAGTCCTCTTGTGTCAACATGTCAGTGACCCTTGTCACAGCCTCTTTCATCTTAATTGTCTCGTAACGACAGACTCGAAGGTTGTCCTTGAATTTAGGGAATAACAAAAAAGTCACAAAGAGCAAGATTTGGGCAATAGGGAGGGTGAGGAACTGTCTTGATGCCCATCTTGGTTAAATCGTCTGATATTCTCTGAGTATCCTTGGGACAAACTTCGCACAAATCTTCCACATTTTCAGTTCCTTACGAATAATTGTGTGTAAAGTTCCTACACTGACATCAAACTGTGCACTTATTATCTCTGTAGTCACATGACGGTCTTTATTCATGAAATCCTTTATTTGGCAAATCAACTCTGGTGTTCTGACTTCCTTACTCCTCCCACACCTCATCGCTCACAGACTCCCTATCTTCCTTGAATGTCTTATGGCACTCAAAAACCGATGCTCGATTAATGCAAGCTTGTCCAAAAGGAGTGAAGCATTCCATATGTTTCTATGGCATTTTTTTTCAAGTTTTAAACACAATTTTATTGCATATCGTTCTTTTAAAGTGTCCTCATGTCCAGACTGCATTTTTGAAATTCACCAGCTGTGACAATCAGGCTTTAGTAGAGTGTATTCCAATACCTGCTGTAGCTGTTCATTTGAATCTGAAATTATAAAAATTGGTCAGTCATCTCATAAGATGTATAGCAACTACATACTGAATTTGCAAGCATCTACAACAATTTTAAATGCCTGTACAAAAAAGTCTGGAAACTTATTAAAGGCACTTTGTATGTTTCAAGAATTCAAGCAATAACAGCTTTGTGTACAATTGTTTCAGAGACCATATCAACTTTATTAATATCCAATTCTTTCATCAATACAAGGAGGATTCACATCCACTTATTTTTCCAATTATCCATCAATTCGATGTATAATAACATTGGTTATGATGATTTAAAAGTCAATTTGATGCCAATCTCCCTTGTGCCGATAATGAGTGAGTATTTATTAATAAAGTTGCTATTATATCTGAAATGATCGTACTCACATTTTAGCTGTGTTTGAATTGAATTCTTGAAACATATGCAAATATTCCTGGATAATTATTGTGTTTACCTTTGAACGACTGATCATAATTCCAATGCTTTTCCCAGCAATATAAGTGTTAGCTGAACACTTACTGATCCATTGTGCTTGGGCTTCAGATCATTATATTTTACTTATAAAATAATTTTCCATAGACACATGTTTTGCTGTATCTATAGCTTATCAGCATGGCTGATTATATGGATAACTATTTTATAAGTAAAATAAATAAAAAACAACAAAAATATAGGGTGATTCAGATTTAAGGGCAATTAACTCCCTATCTCCCAGAGGAAGATAATTCATACTGAATTTATCATTGAAATTTAAAATTGACATATCTATATATACATAATCAAGGAAATTTTGAAATAATTTCAGACTACAGATTTCACAATACTGTAAACTTGAAGTCCATATAAATATTGGTATCAATATAAGATGATCCCAACCAAATGAAAAAGCTCAATTATTTTGAACGACTGATCATAATTCTGATGCTTTCTCCAGCAATATAAAAATTAGCTGAACAGTTACTGATCCATTGTGCTCGGGCTTAAGATTATTTTATTTTACTTATAAAATAGTTTTCCATGGACACATGTTTCACCATATCTACGGCTTATCAGTGTAGCCGACTATATGAATAATTATTATATAAGTAAAATAAATAAAAATGAATATATCTTAATCATTCCATAATTGATTTAACTATATTGTACCAACAAATTTTTGGGATATTTTTTGTCAAGAGGTAGCTTGTGGGTGGGGGTGGAGGTTGTCAAGTTTATTTTCCAGATGTAATTTTATAATTGGTCTGAAGAAACCACAGAATGTGGCCAAAATAAATTATTACAAATCAAACTATGGATCACTGAGTTTTTTCAGTTTCATCTCTATATAAAGTTATGTTTGTGCATATGTTTACATATTTGTATGTACAAGATTCACTTTTAAACTAATTAACGAATCATTATGAATTTTAGAACAGCTACTAGACATAAGGGTGGGTAATGTGGGCTACATTTAGTTTAGTTTTACTCAAGGAGGGCAAACATGGGTGGAAGTTCCTTAGTAGGTAGATATTTGTTACTGAATGGACTTGAATTGTGTTATAGCAATTTAAAACATGAAATTAAAAAAAAAAAAAACTGAACCGATTTGAATAATTTGTATACAAAAATAATGTGAACAATTTGTGAAAAGCATTTTTTAAAAATGAAAGACGTTTTAACATCGACAACGAAATAAGATTTCCTTTGCATTAAATATGGCACTGCTAATTTTATCCTTTATTATTATTTACAGAATCGTTAGTTTTTTATAATTTTTTTTTTTTATATTAAACATACCATTTTATCCAGGTATTCTATAGACTGCCAGATCTCTCCATAAGATTCATCGTAAAATGTGTAATTAAACCGGCGACCTATAAAACAAAATTAAAAACAAACATTGACATCTTTTAAAAGCATTATTTCGTATGGTTTAATTTGAACATTTGAGAAAAACAAGTATTGCTATCTAATTTTTTTTATTAATTGAAAAATAATTTTTACAAATTAATTTTTTTCTGAAATTTTCAGCAGTATTCACACTAATCATAGAAGACTTTGTAATCCCCTCTCCACCTTTTCGTCATTTTGTTAATGATGTTAAGTCTGAGGGCGGTAGCCTCTAGAAAAGAAAAATTGTACATCCAATTTAGTTGACGATTGTATCAAATTTAAATCTGATGTGTGTTGTGGTTGATGCAAAAATTGAATCTATTTAATGTCAAGAATCCAGTCATTTGGTAAAAATTTTTAATGCTTCAAACTCTATATATACAAATATTTTTTCTGTTTGGTTTTGCAACAAAGCCATTGACACGTATGCAAATGACCAAGCCATGGTGCAAGCATGATTTCACAATGGGATCGAAAGAAGAGAAGGGAAAGAAAAGCTGAAAGGAAAACAAAACATGTGGCAATGAGAATGAGACTTGAACGGCACAACAGGAATTTTTAAACAAGATACAAAACTCAGTTATCCTTCAAACTTTTAACAAGATTTTCAAACGATCGTTTACAGTAGAACAAATTAGACATAACTGTTGGTTATAACTGCAGACTAAGAAACTTAATTAACCTCGATGGGAAAAAGCAAAAATGAGACCATATTATTACTTGCTTGGAAAATATGTGTTAGGCAGCTTAGTGTAGAAAACGACCGGTAATAAAGAAAAAGAAAGAAAAAAAAAAGAAATAAAGAAAAAAAAAGAAATAAAGAAAAAAAAAGAAATAAAGAAAAAAAAAAGAAATAAAGAAAAAAAAAAGAAATAAAAAAAGAAAAAGAAATAAAAAAAGAAGAAATAAAAAAAGAAAAAGAAATAAAAAAAGAAAAAGAAATAAAAAAAGAAAAAGAAATAAAAAAAGAAAAAGAAATAAAAAAAGAAAAAGAAATAAAAAAAGAAAAAGAAATAAAAAAAGAAAAAGAAAAAAAGAAAAAGAAAAAAAAGAAAAAGAAAAAAAAGAAAAAGAAAAAGAAAAGAAAAAGAAAAAGAAAAAGAAAAAGAAAAAAGAAAGAAAAAAAGAAAAAGAAAAGAAAGAAAAAAAGAAAAAGAAAAGAAAAAAAGAAAAAGAAAAAAAGAAAAAGAAAAAAAAAGAAAAAAAAAGAAAAAAAAAGAAAAAAAAAGAAAAAAAAAGAAAAAGAAAAAAAAAGAAAAAAAAAAGAAGAAAAAAAAGAAAAAGAAAAAGAAAAAAAAAAGAAAAAAAAGAAAAAGAAAAAAAAGAAAAAGAAAAAAAAGAAAAAGAAAAAAAAGAAAAAGAAAAAAAAGAAAAAAAGAAAAAAAGAAACAGAAAAAAAGAAACAGAAAAAAAAGAAAGAAAAGAAAAAAAGAAAAAAAGAAAGAAAAGAAATAAAAATAAAAAAAAATAAAAAAGAAAAAGAAATAAAAAAAGAAAAGAAATAAAAAAGAAAAGAAATAAAAAAGAAAAGAAATAAAAAAGAAAAGAAATAAAAAAGAAAAGAAATAAAAAAGAAAAGAAATAAAAAAAGAAATAAAAAAAGAAATAAAAAAGAAAAGAAATAAAAAAAGAAATAAAAAAAGAAATAAAAAAGAAATAAAAAAGAAATAAAAAAGAAAAGAAATAAAAAAGAAAAATAAAAAAGAAAAGAAATAAAAAAAAAAGAAATAAAAAAGAAAAGAAATAAAAAAGAAAAGAAATAAAAAAGAAAAGAAATAAAAAAAGAAAGAAATAAAAAAGAAAAGAAATAAAAAAGAAATAAAGAAAAAGAAATAAAGAAAAAGAAATAAAAAAGAAAAAGAAATAAAAAAGAAAAAGAAATAAAAAAGAAAAAGAAATAAAAAAGAAAAAAATAATAAAGAAAAAGAAATAAAAAAAATAATAAAGAAATAGAAATAAAGAAAATAATAAAGAAAAAGAAATTAAAAAAAATAATAAAGAAAAAGAAATAAAAAAAACTGGTGTTGAAATTCTTTCTTTTGTTTCTTTGCAAGTTCAGTCCATGTTAAAATGCATCAACAACGTTACAGTTTGGCTATTTCATAGAGGAAAACTGCTGTTTATGTTTTTGACGTTGCAGAAAATGATTGAGTTTTGCAAAGGGAAAGAAAAGAAATGTCAATGTTTGGTGTATTTTAGGTCAGGAAGTCAGTAATCTTCAGTCACCTCCAGGACTTGTGTAGAACAACTAACCATCGGAAACTGTGCTGAAACTAAACATGGCTTACAACTCTAGAGTGCATTCTTATTATTGCGTTCCATGCTTCCTTTGGCCTTTCTCTGTAAACTAAACTTTCTACCTTAAATTTTGTACATCTAGTGATCCAAGAACTCTTACCCATTCTTTGAACGTGGCCATACCATCAAAGAAACCTGTGCTACACACATCTCCCTATACTGTAAGGAGGCAGTCTTTCTCTGAGCTCATCAGACTTAAACCTGTCTTTAAGATTCACATTACATATTCATTATAACATCCTCATATCATTTCATATCATTTCTGCATTTGCAAAAAACTCACTGGTCATGTTCCACTTCCATACATCACATTGTGGAGACATCATGCCTGATAGACACTACCCATGGCCGATAATGGTAATGTTCTGCTGGTTAGCAAAAGCTGAACTTATTTCTCTTGAATAAGTTTTAGTTTACTGTCTGGATATTCGAGAGGTGTGTGCATGTGTGTGTGTGTGTGTGGGGGGGGGATGCACTTTCAGGATGGCTATCTAACCACAGCTTCAAAAACTCATTCAATCTATACAAATGATCTCAACTCAAACAGAAGTAAAATTGTTTATCTTTTACGCCATCAACATTTTAATTCATTTCAGTTTATGCAACAAAACTATGCTCCCTTAAGTCACATAGCCTGGAAACATGAAATCATGATTCACTGACCTCAAAAAAGAAAAATGTAATGACTGAGAAGATTGCATTATGATGAACACCCCCTCCCCCAGAATAAGTTAATGCCTAGGCGCATGATATAACAGAACACTACCCTCCCTATTCCCTATGGAGACTGAACATGTACTATAACCCCTACCCCCAATAAAGCTAATATTTGGGAGGATTACCCCATAAAAGGAAAAGGTAATGCCTTGGAGTAGTGTATCATGGTAGCAGATCGTGAACACCAGCAAGCTTCACTTCTAGACGGATTTCATACCACAGTACCAGAGTAACTAATGCCCACAATCCATTTGGAAACGCAGACCACTTTAGTGGCATTAATAGATATCACATTTAAATCCCAACCCCAGGGTGAGGAGCCATTACTCAAAACGACAAGGTACTACAAAAGGGCTAACTGGGAAGCGATTAGAGAACATATCAGATGCTCAATAGACCAATATCTTTTCTCTTCCTGCTGAACAGTGTATCAAGGAGACAATTGAATGGTGCAAAGCGGGCATTGAAGCACATGTTCCCACACACAAGTATTATAGCAAGCCCCACTCTCCCCCATGGTTCACTACAGATTGTGCAGCTGCTATGGCACAAAGACACCATGCATTCCGCCAGTTTGTAAGTCATAAGTCAAATACAAATAGGCAAAAATTTACAGATGCTAGAAATAATTGTAAGAGAGAAATAGCCACAACCAAAAGGCATGCTGAAATAATCAGGGAATGCATAGAACTGCAGAAGATAGGAACTCATGATTTCTGAAAAATTTATAATAGTGTAGTGAATAAAGGGCAATCAGTAATTATCCCACTATCCAACAACCAGAAGATAGCATGCACAGCAACTGAGAAGGCAGAACTGTTTGCCTCGCGATTCGCCTCCAAACAACCCCCTCCCAAATTTCTCTATGCAGATTGAAGTCACACTTGATGATCTGAAAAATCACCTTTCTCATGTCTGCAAGATTATAAAAAACTTAAACACTTCCAATGCTCAGCCGAGCTAGGCCCTATACTTTCAAAACTCTACAACAAATACCTTGCTGAATCCTACTTCCCTAATGGCTAGAAGATGGCTTCTGTGGTACCAGTATAGAAGAATTCTAGTGAAAGGATTGACCCTCTCAATTATTATTTTATAAGTCTCCTGTTCCTCTTTATTAAAATCTTTGAGACCTTAATCAAGCACTAGTCCACCACCTCGCAAAAGCTAATCTTCTTTCTGATAAGCCGTATGGATTTAGGCAATCTTATTCTACTGCAGATATTTTAACAGTCATCTCTGAATGCATATACTATGCACTGGATAAGTCTGGCATGAAGAGCTGCTAATGAAAAATCATACAGTATAACTGGACGAATACTAAATTAGAAAATAGGACCACCGAGGTTGTCATTGATGGACATTTATCCAAACAATATAACATTAATGCAGGAGTGGCTCTGAGACCAGTATTATTCCTAATATTTATTAATGACCCCTCACCCCCGATGATATTGTGTCCGAGATGGGTATATTTGCTGATGATACAACTTAACCTGCATGAGGAAAGAACAGATGTACACAAATCTAAGACAATGGGCAGAATTATTAGAAAATGATCTCCAGACCATAATAGGAATGCATCCATAAATGGATGGTAACATTTAATGCTAGTAAAACCAATCTATCTTTTACCAATCTATCCTTTAACAATTACAAGAAGCCTCTACAACTACCGAGATCCATGACATAACTCCCCACCTGAGAATTCTTCCTTCAAACTCTTCGGCTTTAGCTTCACAGGAAATATGAACTGGAACAAATACATTGAGGACACTGCGAAAGCTGCTGCAAGGAAGGTGGGCTTCCTCTATCGTGCTAGAAAACTACTCACACCTGAGAGTATCCTTTATCTCTACACCATTCACCCATGCATGGAGTATTATTGCTATGTCTGGGTTAGTGCATGTACCCAGAGTCTCTCCCTCTTGGATAGGATACAAAAACAAAAAGTCTCTAATCTTATAGGTCCCACTTCGTCAACTAGGCTCCAACCCGTCCCATGGCTGCAACGTTGCATCCCAGTACCTGTTTTACATTTTAGTGGAATGTGCTCTGCTGAACTCATTGCACTTGTGCCCCCTCGACGTACATATCCCCGACAAACCCGTTTAGCAACAAAATCACACCCCTTCACTGATAAGGTCCCTAAATGCCGGAAAGTTGTCTACTCTAATAGCTTACTTCCTTTGAACAGCCAGACTTTGGAATTTTCTTCTTCCTACCTGCTTCCTTTGACTGTACCGATATGCAGAAGTTCAAATGTAACACAAACCAACATCTTGTTAATCTTTCTTAGGCATGGTCCCAAATAGTAGCTCCTTATGTCCAAGTGGCAACATGCCTTGTTTGCTGTGAAGATGAGTATCCCCACCCCCAGATGATCACATGACAACACAAATACTACATTACTCTCTTCCTTAAAGGAGGTAATACCTAGGAGGATTACTCCAACCACCTTAAAAAAATAGGAGGTAATTCTTATGACAACAGAACATTATGCACCCTCATTAAAAGATAATAAATGAAAAGAAAAATAATTTAATCTAAAAATACATATCCATAAAAAAACAGTGTCTTGCCTTTGGGCAAAGATCAAAGTGTAGTATCTATTCTCAGCATTATAGCAAGAGCAAACGTTTGAAATGATAGAGGAAAAAAAAAAAACAGTGTCTTTGGGCAAATCTTGGGAGGACATCACATACTCCCCAACTATCCCACATTATTATTTTTTTTTTTTTCTCATCTAGATTTCAACCCACTTAGAGATCAACCCGCTTGTTTTTAATTCCTATCAAGGCGGAAAACAGTGGGCGGTGTACCATTTAGAAAGGGTTGGGAAGATCTTATTAACATCTGTTTATATTTTGTTTTTTCCTCACCCCATGCCAATGAATTTATTTTGATAAAAACGATTTATATATTTGTGTTCATATTTATTTAAAAAAAAACTATTTGGGAATCTTAAGTAGGACCACCTCTGGAGTGAATGTGGTATTATGGTGATTGAAGATTCTAGCTAGGAAAATGATAGACATATATAAGGTACAGTGACAAAGATGACCATAGACACCCCCACCCCAGCACTTTTGAATGGCCCGGTACCTAATTTACTTTTGCATTTTCAGAAATAAATACATTTTTTTAAAGCACAGTATCTGTTCTTAGTATCCCAGCAAGATCAACTGTTTTACTGTTGACAAAAATATTGGAAATATAAAATAAAATACGACAATGCAAAATTACAACTGTATAAAGTAAGCAATAACGATATACTGGGGGGGGGGATGGTTACAATTATTCATTTCGATAATATGATATATAAATATCTAATATATAAAATATATATATAATACAATATAAAATATATAACAATTCATTTAGATAATATGATATATAAATATCTAATATATAAAATATATACAATACAATATAATACAATATAAATATATAACAATACAATATAAAATATATAACATAATTCATTTAGATAATATGATAATATAAATATCTATAGGCAACATTTGATAATTGTTATGACATTGGTTAAAAGATACTTCACATCCCATCAACTAAAGTCAAAACAGCAAATAATTTAACACAAGATAAACACAAATAGAAGAAATATTTAACTTACCCCAATGACAGAAATCAGAAGAAACAACAAAGAGATTTTCCGGGTTTAAAAGATAACTGCCAAAAATCTTTCCATAAGATTTTTCCTTTTCACCTTGTAACGATCCAACAAGAACCGGAACAATAGTAAACTGACCCTTTTTACTAGTGAGAAAAGAAAAAAAAAAAAAAAAAAAAATGATTAACACTAACAGCAGCAAAGGAATCAATAGAAACAAACAAACAAAACTCAATCAAGTTAAGGAGGATTTAATTTTTTTTTTTTTTTTTTTTTTTTTTTTTAAGAATAAGCCAAAATTGATGAATTTATAAAGTTTAAAAGATGTTTGCTTGAAGGATTTTCGCCATTCAAAAATAATGCCTCCTATTTTATTCCACCCAAAAGGATCAGAGGGGATTGCAAATTGTATTGATAAGCATTCTTGACCTGAAAGTTTCATCTTTCTGTTGCAGATATTGACAGTGTGAAACTCTAAAAAGCTGTCATGTCAGAAGCAGAGATGCACATTGAATTCCTTCATGCAGAAAAAAATTGAACCCATCAACAGTTACTGGCGTCTGTTGATATTAGCACAGTAAGGAGATGGGTTCATCAATTTCGGAGTGGAGACAAAGCACGCTCTGGACGTCCATGCACAGCCACCACCCCATCGCTGGCAAAAGTGCATTGAGAATGGTGGTGACTATGTATAAAAATAAATTTTGGGGCACAAAAGGTCACTCATATCAATGGTATTATTCCTGTCTTCATAACTTTTCAATTTTTTTTTTTTTTTAATAAAAAAAAATAGGGTGCATTATTTTTTTAAATGACCCACCTATAAGTTAGATTTTGTTTTTCATGCAATTTGGTTTAAAACATCATTTCATACAAGACAATGGCAAATAATTGAAATAATCTATAATATAAATCTCACCTGTCTGTTTAAATGTATGTATGAATGAATGTATGTCTCGAAAAAACTTTTTATAGAGGCAACGGATTTTTCACAAGATCGGTGTCATTTTGAAGTTCAACTCTTTGGACAACAAATATTGAAAAATTGGCAAAAAACATTAATCCCTTCACTCTCAACTGGGCACTTTTCTACAGGGAGGAATCGCATTTTTCGCCGTTTTTTTTCAAAAATTATCGCCTCTTTTTGATTGTCTAGCCCTTATTTAAACCTATGTCACTTCCGGTTTGGCGATTGGTGTAATAGCTAACGCATCAATTTTTTTTTTACTTTCTTTTTGTCCTTCGTGGTACGGGTTTGAGCCTGTCTGTCTACTACTACTTTTTTTTTTTTTTTTTGCTCAACACACCTCCAAACACCCGGGCAATGCCAGGCACCCAGGCTAGTATTAAAAAATTCAATAGTCTTTAATCTATATATATAAAAGCGAAAATGTGTGTATATATGTTCGCTTTTTGTGTATGTCTGTAAAAGGCTTTTTTCCGAGAAGCGGTCGGTTGGCTCACAAAACTTTTTATATCACATAGAAATCATAATATCTACGAGTTAACAATGGAGGTCACCTGTCTTTTTAATTTGCTTGACTTTGAAAAGATAAATATTCAACATTTTTCGCTCGCCGCATGTGGATTAGGCTTTTTCGTATAATAAAAGCGACATTAATTCTGGCGATATTTTTCCAGTCGCGATCAACAGAAATGTCCAAAAGCAATCAACTTTGATCAATGTGGAAATTTTCCTTATATCAGACAATTGCTATTCAATTTGGACAATCCCCTTGTTATGGGGAGCTGGTTTCCCTCCCAACATCTTACGAAAATAAAAATAAAAAAAGTTGACCTCATTAAGTCATTAAAACGGGCACCTGCCAATTCTAAATAGTTAAATAAATTCAAACGTCTTTCCGTTAGTAGTTTAGTTTTTAGTCTATAGACTCGAAATTTGATAAACAGGTTACTTAGATTTGGGAAAATCGATGTGATCAGTTTTTGGCCAGAAATTTGGCAATTAAAGGGTCAAAGTTCAACGATTTGACTTTTGAGAACTCTACCAAACTCCTCCGACAATTTTGGATCTACGCACTTGAAATTTTAGATATAGGTTACTTGGACATGGATCTAACTTAATAACTTGATTTGAGCCCAAAACAATAAATTTTAAGGGGTCATAATAGGGGTCAAAGTTAAAAAAAAATTGACCTCTGCGGTCTCTTCCAAATTACTCAGACAATTTCTGGTCTAAATATTTGAAATTTTACATAAAGGGTATTCAGAGATAGTGCAAGCTTTTTCATCAGTTTGGGTCGAAAATTTTTAGTTACCAATATATAAATGTATGTCTGTTTGCATGTCTGCCTTAAACTTTCAATAGAGGCGACGGATTTTACCAGGATCAGTATCGTTTTAAAGTTCGACCTTTCATACGACAAATATTGAAAAATTGGCTAAAAACATTAATATCTTCCCCTTCAACTAGGCACTTTTCTACAGGGGGGTGTCACTTTTTTTCGCCGATATTTTTTAAAGTTATCCTCTCCTTTAGATTGTCTAGCTTTAATTTTTTAAAATGTTGCTTCCGGTTTGGCGGTGATTGTAACAGCATAAACGTTAGGTTTTACCCTGTTCTTTTCCTCCTTTGCGGTACGGGTTCGAGCCTGCCTTCCTACTACCACTTTTTTTTTATATATAGGGGTCAAATTTTTAAAAAATTGACCGTTTTTCTTTTTTTTTTTTTGCTCAACATACATCTCCAAATACCCGGGCAATGCCGGGCACCCATGCTAGTTATAATAAAAATAGCAGTAGATTTAAAAAATAAGGCAAAGTTGGATAACTATAATTATCCATGGTAGAAAAGGCTCGTCTTGGGGAGGCTTCATGTTTTAACAAGCTTCTGGGCTTGACCTTTACACCTGATCTGAAATGGAACACATACATCAAATATGTTGCCAAGGCTGCTGGAAAAATGGTGGGATCCTTCTATCGATCCAGTAGAGATCTCACTGTTGATGCAATTCTCTATCTCCTCCTCGCCAAACTTTCACAAGAAACACTCTTCTAGCTGTAAACACTATCAATAATCCCCCCCACTCTTTATTTGTGCCTAAACCTAAATGTAGATTCCATGAACAAAGCTTCTTTCTTAGAACTGCACGCCTGTGGAACTATCTTCTGTTTTCCTGCATACCAGCTGACTACAATATGGTTGTCTTCAAGTCCAACGTAAACAAGTTCTTGTGAGCTGTTCTACTTAAGTTAACAAATTTACTGAATTTCTATTACTAACGATTATTATATTGTCCAATTGACTACTGTACACTCTTTAGCTCTTATCCTCGAGTGGCCTTTGATAAGTGGTGATGCCTATGTAAATAAAAAAAAAAAAAAATGTAAATTTGTAGTGTGAATAGCTGTACATTTTCGTTTTCGATGATTCAAGTAAATGATGTTTTTATAAACTTAAAAAGGAACAGTTATAATGCATAATGTAACAAGAAAATATTTTGGTTAAGTTGTTTTTTTTGTTTTTTGTTTTTTACATGAATACTTATTTAAAGAGGCAATAATTTTTTTAACAAGTAGAGAAATTCTGGCTGGTCAAATTCTATTTCAGATATATTTCCCCATTTTTGAGTGGTCTCTCTTCTTAGTTAAATATTTCTCCTACAGCACACTTGTTGTCTGCATGCATTGCAACTTGTATATGTTCAGTGGAGGGGGGGGGGGAATGAAAGTAATATTTCCCGGGCAAAGCTGGCTCAAAACAACTACTATAAAGGCAAGTTTGTTGAACACATGGTATCCAAGAGAGAAGAAAACTTAAAGGCTTACCTTTCCATTACTTTAGCTATAAAAGGTAAATGCATTTCTATGCTGTGTTCCTCTTCATCCGTCTCCCGGCTCATCACTTCTAAATGTCCGGTTGCTAAGAGTTCTTGGTATACTGAAATAGACAGCCGGTATAGGTGTCGTTAGAAAAAGAAGCAGAACATCACAAGATTATATGGAAACATGCAGACAATGTTAGATACTGACCGGGCAACCCCGAAAGGTGGCTGGTCAATGATTAATTATGACTATTCAAGCACAAAAGTTTTGTCAGCTAAAATAGGTTTTAGAATAATCAAGATATTTACATTAATTTATGAATGTAACTTAAACATGTTATCATAACAATTTAGTTGACAACTTAGAAATAATGACATGTAAAAACATCAGGTGATTATCTTAGTGATGCATACTAATGATGTCATTTATAAGGGGAGATGGTCTTTTTGAGATATGTGGAAATTAGAGTCACTCCGAGTTGGGAGAGGTATAGAGACGGTCTTCAGATCGTGATGGCTCCGAGTAAAGGGTGTCAGAAATGATAATTAGAATTAGCGTTGCAACTTTTCAAAAGGGAAAAAACACCATGGAATAAAAAGTTGCTGAAAATAAAACCTGAGGCTTTGTAGTCTCTTGGAGAGAATTTCCATCGCAACTTCTGTCAACACAGGACAATGATGGACCAGATGTTCCTGATTGGCCTGATGTTGAAACCCAAATAAAATTCGTCCTTTGTATTCTAAATGTGTATTATTTGTCCCATCATGAACTGTATTTAAATGTACATGCACACACACACCGAACTTTAGCTAGACGATCATAAGTAGGTCGATGACAACAGCATATTCTTTTCATTATTTTGACCTTCAAGTATATATCTGACAGAGTTAATCAACCGAGAACCACATCACTCTATATAAAAACATACTTAGATATCAACGGACACATACTCGAGAGTCAAAACAATGAAAAGAATATGCTGTTGTCCTAGCCCTATTTATAAGACAAACAACATGTATACACTTGTATACTTTCACCACTAGATGATAATAGAAGCTCATAAATATATACACAATTTACCCCCACCCCCACCCCCAATGACTTGAACACCTTTGTAAGGCTCTCTCTAAATACACACAAAGTGAAAAAACTGGCTGCGTCAAGTCTTGCAAATGGATAATCATTTTTGCCTTTGTGAACTACATTCAAAATGATTTATATATATATATATATATATATATACACACACACATAAAATGGTAGCAATTCTTATATAGCTCAAATCGATTCGGTCCTTGTCCAGATTTTCCCCTATATTAAAAGAAAAGCAAAACCAAAGAAAAAATCTGTATGGTATATGTACCCGAAAATATCATATTCCAAAAATCACAAACTGATCAAGTGTTTTTATTTTTATAAAGAAAATCATTTTTAAGCGATTAATGGGAATTCATAGGCATTACAACATAAAAATAATTCAAACTTGCAAGATTTGAGTCATCAGTTTTCGTAAGACTTTCCAAAATGGCAAACAAAACAGTCGCTCTTTGGTTACTCAATTTGGTTTTCTTATTTAAAAATAAAACAATTTGATCAATTTATGTGATTTTTGGAATATGATAGTTTTGTCACGACTATGAACATCATACAAATTTTTCTTCATTTTTATTTTTTTTAATATTGGGGGAGAATTCTGGACAAGAACCATCAATTCTTACGAAAATCAATTTCCAAAGTAAAAAGGAAGCTCAATATTCAAACCTTTAAACAATAAAAAATTGCAATCTCGCAATTTGTCCTAAAAAGGAGGATATTTATCTGGTAACTGAATTCTTTCCCCAGAAACATGTGTAAGTTTTATTTTGCTCTGAAATTGACACTAACTAACAGTATATAACTGATCTGTCACTTTTATATCTCTGAAGAGTTGTTTAGTAATCTTTTGCTATTCAATTCATTTTATACTGTCTCATCATTTCCATTGTAAAGTGTCTCTTCCCACATGGGCTGCATGCTGGCTATGACGATACAAAGTGATTTTCTCATTTATCTTGGTTTCAATGTGCCAATGTTAGAGATGATTTTTTCACCAAGTCACTCCAAATCCTTTTTAACCTTTTCCTTGGTTACCCTAAACCAAGATATGTGTATATCTTATTTACCCAACTAGACCTCCATTCTACAGCAAATGGTTGCAATAGAGAATTGAACCCAGTTTGAGCAAATTCAGCCTCAATAATGGAGTCAAAACTAACTCATCACAATGAACACAAATCCACCACATCATAATCATGTCATTTCTCCGCATCTAGAAAAAGACTGAATCAGTGATTTGGTTGTTTTGTTTTATAGCATATCAACCCTTTCTTGAGTTGTTTAATGTTGAATCCAGTAATTTTGAAAAGGTTTTCATTCTTTAAGTTCTTTATATCTTCAAATATTTACTCATGGTGTTTGGTTTGATTGTTTTGTAGAACGAAATTGTTTCTTTCGTTTTTTTGACTTTGCAGATCATGATAGGTTATCAAAGGGAAAGGACAAAAAAAAACAAAAACAATAACATCAATGTTTGGTGCATTTTGAGTCAGGAAGTCAGTATCTTTAGACAGCCTGATCTGGTAGCACCAGATGTCCTCACAGATATTACCATTCTGGGCCAAAGTGGATATGAGAGCAATGGTAACTAAGAGACAACTTTACATTCCTCATAGCCCCCAAGCTGTCTCACCACTGGACCTCTTTTAAGGTCACACTCAGAACCACCATATATCCAGCATTCACTCACATATAACATTGCACTATGTTCTTACTGGTTATAAAAATTGCCTGGAGTAATTACTGCAGTTTAGCTTACCCAGAAGTAGACGAACTCTAATACATCTAGGTCACTGTTGTGAACCCTGGTTGTTAATGGTTTATGGAATACAATTACTCAGACACGTACGCTTATTTTTAAAGAAATTAAAAGGATACATTTTTTTGTTAAGAACATGCACCAACGTTTCACAAAAACTGTCAGATCAGAATTAAACATTGACTTTCTTGAAAACCATTAATCACAAAGGTTTAAAAAATAGACTTCACTTTTTAAATTAGATAAAGTTGTAATTTCCAATTCTTTATATCATCGTGAACCCAGATTGTTGATAGTTTGTGGAATACAATCAGTCCAACTCCAATATTTATATAAAAAGGTTTATTTAAAAAAAATAAAAGACAGCAGCAGAAAAACATTAGCGAGGCAATTTGTATATGTGCAAAAAAAAGAAAGAGAGAGACAGGCAGATACATAGATAGATAGCCAGTTTCTGCTACATGTTGCATGCTGCTCTTATTATGAACCAGCCTTCAGACATGTCATCTCCGCGGGAGTGTCGCCAGGGATTGCAAATCTTTCCCCAGGAAATGATACGGCTTTGTGACTAACATTTAGTCTCACTTCTGATCTTGATCTTGTAACTTTTTCAAAAAACCCCAGCTCTCATTATGTAACGTAAGTAAAAGTGCATTGCCCCCATTCAGTTGCAAGAGGTAATGCACACCCCTGTAAGTGTAGCTGTGCATGTAATCGTGAGATAAGGGTTCGCAATCCCTAACCCCACAGCTCTCTTGAATCGGCACTGCTTGAATCGAATGGTAAAGAGAAACCCAAAACTGACTGGAAACAATGCCAAGATAAGCAGAGAGCACTACAGCACCTGGAATTTCTAAATAGTCACCCATTTTAGTATTGACAAGCCACAATGTTGCTTAACTTCAATGGTCTGACGGGAACTGGTGTGTCAACATGATTAAATGAAAGTAAACAATAGGATAAAGAGATTCGCCCGCATTCAATTTACGATTATAAAGTAGTTGTGTTTTATGTCATAAACTTTTATTAGTAAATTGAGAAAACAGTTTACATTACAAATAATTCTAATACTTCAGGCATTTGCTTCTGATGTTTGTGTTCATTTAAATTACATGCTAGATTATCTCTCCTTACTGTTTCACACAAACAGCTATTTGTACATACATATATTGAAATAGACAGGTTTTTAATGTACATCAGTTGCAAATAAATAGAAAAATAAGTAAAAAAAATAAGTAAAAAAAAATAAGTAAAAAAAAATAAGTAAAAAAAAATAAGTAAAAAAAAATAAGTAAAAAAAAATAAGTAAAAAAAAATAAGTAAAAAAAAATAAGTAAAAAAAAAATAAGTAAAAAAAAATAAAAAAATAAGTAAAAAAAAAATAAAAAAATAAGTAAAAAAAAAATAAGTAAAAAAAAAGTAAAAAAAAAGTAAAAAAAAAGTAAAAAAAAAGTAAAAAAAAAGTAAAAAAAAAGTAAAAAAAATAAGTAAAAAAAAAATAAGTAAAAAAAATAAGTAAAAAAAATAAGAAAAAAAATAAAAAAATAAGTAAAAAAAAAATAAGTAAAAAAAAGTAAAAAAAAAATAAGTAAAAAAAAGTAAAAAAAAAATAAGTAAAAAAAAGTAAAAAAAAAATAAGTAAAAAAAAGTAAAAAAAAACAAGTAAAAAAAAATAAGTAAAAAAAAATAAGTAAAAAAAAATAAGTAAAAAAAGTAAAAAAAAAAAGTAAAAAAAAAAGTAAAAAGTCAAAAAAAAAAAACAAGTTAAAAAAAAACAAGTCAAAAAAAAACAAGTCAAAAAAAAACAAGTCAAAAAAAAAACAAGTCAAAAAAAAAACAAGTCAAAAAAAAACAAGTCAAAAAAAAACAAGTCAAAAAAACAAGGAAAAAAACAAATAAAAAAAACAAATAAAAAAAACAAATAAAAAAAACAAATAAAAAAAAATAAGTAAAAAAAAATAAGTAAAAAAATAAATAGAAAAATAAGTAAAACCCGAAGATACATTACTTTTACTATCTACAGTGAGATCATATAGAGGGGTCTGATACTTCTCCAACCCCGTGAGAGCACAGCCATAAAGTCGTGCATGGTGAGCGGGTCCAAGGATAAACACCCTTTTTCTATAAAAAAAAAAAAAAAATATTAAAAAACTGGTTGTGACATGTAGTACAAGGAGACATTATCGTCAGACAATTTTCTCAATTCAAATATGAAAAAAAATTTTTTTAAGTGGTTATCTGTTTCTGAAATCAATTCTAGGTTTGAAACATATCGATAAATACAAGATACTGAAGAAACAACAATGACACAGAAGATTGTATAAATAATATATATAATTTATTAACCGGCACATTAATGAAGTAGGTATGATAAGAGGAGAGAATAAACCAGAGAAAGGAAAAGGATAATGATACAACTTTGGTAATTAAGGGTTTGAGAATAAAGCAGATTCCAAAAATGCTAAGATGATATGAAAAGAGGATGTTTTGGTTGTCTACATGTTTGTGTGCACGTTTTCCAGGATTAAATGGATTTCAGGATGAGAGGTTGAAGGTTTTCTCAAGTCAAAATTGGATTTTCTAAAAGACAGCAAACATTGCATCTTGGATGTCTTTTCCAGAGGCTGATTTCAACTCTGGGTTTAAATGACGTTAAGTACGTCTGGGGTGATGGCTGAGGAATAGGTTGAAGATTATGTTTTAGAGATAAACCTTACATCGAAACTCATACTTCTGAAATGAAAAAAAACTATCGATAAATGATTGACTCCAATGATGAATTTGTCTGTGCAGGTATGATAATGATGACTTTCTTCACCTAGCGCACTGCAGCATCTGGTATGGCTATACAATCTGAGCAGGAGTTTCCCCTCCAGATACAGGCCTAAGTGGATGATAAGATCTAGATTTACCCAGTTACCAGGATCCTCCTCACGACATCGCAGAGTTCGACAGGAAGGCAAGCCAATAAGATCGGAGCCGGTGCAGCTGCAGAAGCTGCCGGAAAGGTGTTTTACTGCTTTACCATCTGCCTATTGGGACTCCAAACCAGATTTTTGTCAAGGTTTCCTCCCTTAGACTTTGCCAGGCATCTACAAGGAAGTGGAGCTATATGCCTACCGGTGAAAATTTGAAAATATTTCCAAATTTGGCGAAAATAAAGGAGATCCTCATTTTTAATGAATACCTCTAATAAAAGTCTCCGATCTGATCAAATGGTCAATAGTAGATCTTTTCTTGAAACCAGACTGCAACTAAAGTCAAATTGTTTGATTCCAGGCACCATGTTAACCTGTCATTTATCAAGTTTCCCATAATTTTACAGAGATAACTAGTTAATGCCATTGATTGTTGGTTTTAAAGATTATTGGAGTCTTTTCCTAGCTTGGGTGTGAGCATTATTGTTGCTTGTCTCCTGAGATTTGGAATTTTTTCGCTAACCCATATTTCATTATAGATATCTAGAAGGTAATTGGAGGATACCCATGGTACTTATTTCAGAAATTCTTAGAATATGTCACTTAGACTCAATGTCTAGCGTATTTTTGCAAACAAAATGTTTCATGGAAAAAAAAAATGATATGAGAACAAAATGGACATATGTCTTAAAGACAGGCCTAAATCTGATAACCTCAGAGGGAGATTACATGTGAACAGTACAGACATTACATAGTTGAATAATAGAAGATAAATTAGCTGTTATTTATCTATCTATCGGTCTAGCTATCTATCTTTGTATCTGTTTATCAATATATCTATCTTTGTATCTAACTAACTGGAAATAAACAAGAGATGCGATGTGAAGCTATGTTTTGATAAAGTTGTCAAAATATGTTGAGGTGTAAACTGGACAAGTTACACTAGAAGATATTTGACCAACATCAGCAGTATGTGTGTCACACATTCTGGTTAGCTGGGAAAATTGTTGAGTTGAATTGAGGACGTCTACGGAAGAAGATGGTCTGAAAGGGGTCTCCTCTCCAAGGGAGGGGGTGGGGAGTGGGGGAGAGTGTGAGACGTACAAGAACTAAACAACCAAGCAAAGATCGTCGATCACTCCTTTGCAAATGTCGACTAAAGAAATAAAATAAAATATTTATATACAAAGAAAAAAAACACAGTGTCTTAGTCTCTCTTTGAAACGTCTATATTTACATAGAATCCTTCTCCCAAAGATTTGGCTGAAAGACAGCAGAAAAACAGGTACATCATCAATGTATGACACACACACATCAAAAACTACACAAAATTATCACGGACCGTGAAATAGACAGTTTATATATATATATATATATATATATATATATATATAATATAAAGCTGTGTGTGTGGTCACGAATAGGCTCCTATATGGTTGACTATTTTAAAAAACTGATTACATATAATGATAGAAGATGTATCGAGACACAGGAATGGGTATATTTGATCTGGCAGAACGGTGGTTAATTAAAATTGTGGAGTCTGCGTTCACGCCTGGTCCACAAAGTATGGAAATAAAAAAAATTAAAATTAAAAAAAAAAAAAAAACGTTTACAAGTGTTTTTGATATAGATGTACATAATACTACTTTTGATAAGTATGTTTTAACTTAAATAGAGATGGTATAATAAAATTGTGTGATCTGTGTTCGCGCCTGGCCTTCATAGAATGGGAATAGGCACACACTTTAATAAAGACTTTTCATATCTATCTGTGTAAGTATACTTTGATAATTATGTTTCAGTTTGAAGAAATATGGTATAATAAAATTATGGGGTGTTCGTTTGCACCTGACCTCCATAGAATGGAAATATGTCACAAAGTTTAACAAGGTTTTTTAATATAGATCCACAGAATATTGTGATAAGTGTTTCAGTGTGAACAGGTATGGTATAATAAATTATGGAGTTTATCTATTTTATTTTTACTTTCATCATATTTTGCTTCAGTTTTTATACACCCAAATTTACAACCCTTCCTTTTCATAACCTATCATACTTTCATCAATCAGAGTCCATTTTCTGTAGGCTGTTTTTGAACCCAGTCAACAACGGGTACTTTTGCTAGTATATATATATATATATATATATATATATATATATATGATAGATAGATAGACAAGAACATCTGGTTCAGATAGTGAAGAAGCCCACTATAGACATTAGTAACATGTCACACACAAAAGCGCAACATTGATACGACACCATTGGAGCACAATATAACAGAGAAATGTGTGCAAAACAGGAGACTCAATTGGTTTGGTCACATTGTAAAAACAATGCTTAAAAGAATAGATGCAGTATAGCTTAGGTAGCAGGGTTAATTGGGAGAAGAAAGCCAAGAAATTAGAGGAGGAAGCGACATGGATGGATTCGAGAAAGAGGGATAAATAAAGACCTGGTCAGAGATAGTTTGGGAGTAAATTTTTAAAAGCTGTTCAATGCATGTCAACATGGGAAATGGGTGTCAAACTTTAAATTATCATATTCGGCTTTTGATTCATTCACCAAATGACCAGAACTCCAAGCTAGTTTGAAACGCAAAATATTTTATAGTAACTGACTTGTTTTTTATGCGTTTCAGATATAAATATATATAAATTAAGTATGTCACTGACTGAGGAAGCATTAGAAGGAGGAAGTGTTAACGTTGGGACGATTAATCAGAATCGGAAAGAGAAAAATCAAGACTTTTGGAGGAATCAGAAAAATTTGTGCCAATTTTCCGATACCAAAAATGATTCCTTTAATTATCTTTTTTTTTTTTTTTTTTTTTAATTATTTGATCTTATTTAAAAGAAAACTTCCCACTGTTAATAGTAATAATTAAATAACTATTCGTTGATTTTAAACAACCAGTAAGACTAGAATATATAGATAAGACCCCCGCAAGTGTGTTTATGTTTGAGAAAATATATACACATTTAACATATGTTTCTATGGTAATCAGGAAAAATAACAACATAGATAAATATTTAGAGATTTAAAAAGAATCGGAATCAGTAATTGTATCAGAATCGGGAATTTAGTATGGAATTGGTAATTGTATTAGAATTGGAATAAAAATATTAAAATCGTCTCATCACTAGAAATGATAATTAACAGATTTGAAAGAAGAGATAGGTTAATTTGGAAGGTGTCTAAAAGCCACCCAACATATGCCAGCCCATGAAACAGACATTAAACCAGATGACTGAGGAAGCATTAAAAGGAGGAAATGATAAAGACGGATTTGAAAGATAAATAAACACCTTGCCAGAGATAGCTTACTTTGGGAGGCGTCTAAAAGCCATCCAACACATACCAGCATATGAAACACATTAAATGAAATATGATGATGTAACCTTCATGTCAAAATTGAAGCTTTAATCTTTATACGTTGCTAATAAATCAGATTAAACAAATACTCTTAATAGTCGAAACACTTGTGATGTCTAGGATTAAAGTCTTAGTCAGTAGTAAATACAAATAACCAGGTTATTTAAACTGCATGATCGTGTCCGTAGATAAAACGTCCAACTCCAACTTTTGAAAATACAAAAGGTCTGACTGACCTAAGAAATCATCTATTATATATAAAGTTACTTTTCTACATTTTTGAGATGAGGATTGATAGCATGTATTTGAATTCTTCAGACTACTATTCTCATCTTGAGTGTCATTTTCATAACATTTCGGTCGATGTGGCTGAAACCACCATCAATAATTTTCCCCACTCCTTATCTGTGCCTAAATCAAAATGTAGATTCCATGAACAAAGCTTCTTTCTTAGAACTGCACGCCTGTGGAACTCTGTTCCGCTTGCCTGTTTCCCTCCCAACTTCAACCTGGATGTCTTCAAGTCCAACACAAACAAATTCCTGATGAACTCCCCCCCCAAGTAATAACACCTTATCAATTCTCCAATACTATTGCTACACTATCCCATTGATTACTACACACACAATAACCCTTATCCCCGAGTGGCCATTGGGCCTTGATAAGTGGCGAACTCCATGTAAAAAAAAAATGTCGCCTCCAATCTTCTTAAGGCATATCTTGTCAAACTCTGGAATCTGCACAGAATTTTGAACAGAACATTTTATTTAATCTGTGGATTTAGCATGTTCTTGTTCCACCAGTCACGACAGGGTAGAACTGCAATTATATTTTCAGTTTTCTACACTGAGGATTAAACCTTCAACCTTCAGAAGACCAACTTTTACAACTGAATTTTTGATGTGATGCCTGCATTCAGTCTCAAGAGACAATGGATATCTCTAATGTAACTGTGAGAATGTAACTGTGAGGCAAAGGTTGCACAATCCAAGACCACACCTCTCCTGAATTGGCACTACTAGAATCCAGTGGCAAGGAAAAGTGCTAGACAACTGGAAACAATTTAGAGATAAACAAGAATTTTATCAAGTACTTTATCCACTATCCCACGGGTCCTTGCAGACAAAGTTAGATTTTCAAAGTCAGACCTAAATAACAATGAATCTGACAAATTGATACTCAATCTAAACTAGGCTTTATATTTTCCATGATATTTGCCTTATTATACTTTAGTTTGCTTCAGTTTCTTTTTGAGAATAATTAAGCCAGCTAGGAAATTACAATAGTGGAACAAGTTTTCATTTATGACAAACAAAACCAGCAGCTTATGAAATACATTAATTGGCTGCATTTATTACCACTGCGCAAAATTACAAATGGCTACTAAAAATTAAAAAGCATTGCTCCTAAAAATTTTTGGTTGAACTTATGACAACTATCCATTACTCCTAGAAAACATTACTCTTCAGCAGTAGCAATCTTTGTTCTCGACATGACACCACCTTTTAGGAAAAAAAGTATCAGGAATAAGGTTTGGATTTTTATAAGAATCAGATGGAATAATATGGGTGTGGATGAACTTATAGAAACAAGGGAATGACATGGCGATTGATTTGGTAGAACCTATCTAACCGCCTGTCTGGCCAAAGTAGAGTCATATGACCATTCATGTAATCAGGCCATGAACTACTCAGCCAGTTTCTCAGTAATGAAGACTTATGTGATTTTATCAAATTTTGGAACTTTTACACATTCATGAAAATGGAACCAAAAAAGAAATAAAAATAAAATAAGTAAAAACGTAAGTAAATAAAGTAAACAAGTAAGTATACAAACAAGTGGAGCATGCATGGTTTCCCGTGAACGAGGCATAAAAAAATATGATTAAGTTCAGCATTTGCCCCCCCCCCCTCCCCATTTAGTCCAAAAAGTCCCCAGTGAAAATGAACAAACAGTGCAGTTTTAGGCCTTAATATATGTAAATTGGAGTTCTGCATCATGCAAAAAAAAAATAAAAAAAAATATGACAGTCCATTTGTCCCCCCCCCCCTCCCATAAGTCCCCAAGGCCGTAACATATTTAAATTTGAGTTCAGCACCATGCAAAACTGCTAAATAGACATACACAAAAATATTTGGACAAATATGGTAAAATAGTCTCAAAGATGGAGTGTCAATCTATGCCCCCCCCCACCAAACTTTCATGAAAAACACTCGTCTAGCCAAAACCACTATCAATAATTTCCCACACTCTTTATCTGTACCTAAACTTAAATGTAGATTCCATGAAAGAAGCTTCTTTCTTAGAACTGTATGCCTGTGGAACTCTCTTCCATTTGCCTGCTTGTCAGCAGACAAACAACAAACAAACAAACAAGTATACAAACAAACAAGCAAACAAACATAAATAAACAAACACGTAGGCAAACAAATGAGTAAATAAACAAATGAATAAGTAAATAAATAAAACACTGACGTAGTTGATATGATCGCAGGTTTTTTCGATATTCATGCAGAACCTCTGGACCAAAAATGGTAAAAGTTCTTGTTTTCTTCACTCACAGTGAATATTCAAAGTTAGGTCTTTTTTCACAAGGTTCAGATGGGAGAAGCAACTAGTTTGGGTATACAAGAAAGTTTGGGAGACCATCTAAATTTATATAAAATCCATATTGAAATAAATTTTAGGAAGTAAAAGTTAAATAGTGAAAGGTGAAACAGTTTCACACAATGATCAGATATCTATCTATATATATCTATGAAAGTGTGAGTATGTGTGTGAGTGTGTGCGTGTACATTTCCCTACCAAATAACTCAATTTTTGGTCTACAGACTCGAAATTTGACATAAGGGGTATTGAGATTTGGGAAAATCTTTGTAATCGGTTTTCAGACAGAAATTTGACTGTTAGGCAGTCAAAATTTGACAATTTAACCTTTGAGAACTCTACCAAACTCCTCTGCCAATTTTGGGTCTAAACACTTAAAATTTTAGATATAGGTTACTTCAACATGGATCTAACTTTATAATTTGATTTGAGAACAAAATAATAAATGTTAAGGGTCATAATTGGGATCAAAGTTTTTAAAAAATTGACCTCTGCGGTTTCTACTAAATTACTCAGCCAATTTTTTGGTCTAAACATTTGAAATTTTACATAGTGTATTCAGACATCGGGCGAGTTTATAAATGTTTTTTTCTGAAAATTTGGCTTCCAAGAGGTCAAAGTTCAAAAGCTTTGACCTTTGCGGTCTCTCGCAAACCATTTAGCCAATTTTGGGTCTAAACATTTAAATTTTACAAAGGGTATTCAGACATGCAGCAAGCTTTTTAATCAGTTTTTGGGCAAAAATTTCGCTGCCAAGAGGTCAAAGTTTACAGGGTTGACCTTTGCATATTCTACCAAACTCCTCTGCCAATTTTGGGTTTAAACACTTGAAATTTTAGATGTAGGTTACTTGGACACGGGTTAAACATTATAATTTAATTTGAGCCTAAAACAAATGTTAAGGGGTCAAAATTAGGGTCAAAGTTAAAAAAAAATTGACGTCTGGTCTCTACCAACTGTTCTCTATGGTAGTTAAGGAAACCTATTATATCGAAAGTCATTACTGTACATATTCACTTTTTAATATATACATATGCACATAAAGTTATGAACAGTACATAGGGTCCGAGCAAAGCCGGATTGAACTGCTAGTTTATAATAAAAGTGAACTTCAAAAATTATTTTCATCAATTTTAACTAATAAATTTTGAATGATTTTATTTTAGATCCTTCTGAGTCTTTCTCCTCCAATCTTGAGCACGTGGTGCAATGGAGAAAAGGTAGTGGGTTAATTTTAATGCATCTAAAACCAAGCTTCTCTCTTTCCATCAGCAATGTACTGACCTCTAAAAGTTGCAGAGCAGCGCTAAGGGCCTCAAACGATTGGATTTTTTATGGACTGTTCTTTTATGAGTCTTTAGTTGGTTAAAATTGTTCTTAAGGGATCAAAATTGAAAAAAATCGTTAAGCATTTTGTACATTCATCTTAGTTTATTTTTAATTGGTTTATATGTGTGTCACATCAGTATAGTGGTAATGTGACCAGTTTTGAATGCTACAGTTTTGGTTCTAACTGATGGCACCTAAATACCTTCTTTTTTTTTTTACTTTTGAAATCATGACTATAATAATACATACAAAATCTGGACAAATTAAAATATCATATTTAATATATATATTATATATATATATATAAATTCTCGTATTTTGGATTCAATCAGTTCGTTGTTTACTACGTCACGGACCGCATTTAATTCTTGGCCGCCATCTTGATTACTGATCTGAACTACGCCGCCATCTTGGTTACTGATCTGAACTACGCTGCTATCTTTGTTCAACACAATATCTCAGAACTTAAGAGGTTAACTATGCCACAGACCGCATTTGATTCTTGGTCGCCATCTTGGTTACTGATCTGAACTACGCCGCCATCTTTGTTCAACACAAAGTCTCAAAACTTAATAGTTCTATTACCAAAACGTTCATGCTTAACTGATAGAATAAAATAATGCATAATATTTTATTAAACTTGATTTTACAATAAAGAATTGTAGGGGGCATTTTGTTATGCATATTCTAAGAGCACTATACAGTTATATTGGTCAAAGAAATAGAAATTCTGACCTAACTATATTTAAGATTAATCGAATATCTATAAAAATGAAAAGTGCAATAGCATATAAGAAAATTAAAATCCTATTTATAAATTGCAATAAATAAATCCATCCGAATGCATTTCATTTTCTTTCTAAATGGGTCAACTCTTGTAATCTATTCTTAATGCTTAAAAAAATTACAGCGACTCATTCCAAATTAGGAAAGCATTTAAAAATGTTTAATACAAAGTCATTTAAACAGGTTTACAATTTTTAGAATTAAAAAATTGACTTCCAAAATAACATATCACTATCTCTGGACAGGTCTTTATTTATCCTCTTTCTCAAGTCAGTTCTTCTCACTGAAAGCTTTGGAAACTATTAAATCCAATTTTATAAACAGCTTTACATTATTCATAGTGAGTAAATTAATAATTTAACGAACAGATGATACTATAACAAAAAAATTTAACTTGAATTCAATAAAAAAAAAAATGTTAAAACATACAAAAAATGTGTGTGTGTGTGTGTGTGGTTCACCAGTGATTCAAGTTTTTGGTCGTGAAAACTCAAATATAATAGATATGTAGGAAAAAAAAAACATTTAAGAGGAAATAATGATTAATTTTAATGAGATTGACTTACATCCTCTGTGGGTCAACTTGGCGGTAGGCATGGGCTGAACAGGCACCGCAATAAATATATCCAGCATGACTATAAAAAAAAAAAAAAAAAAAAAAACAATTAAAAAACAAATACATAAGAAATAAAACCTTGATATATTAAAAAAACAATAAAAAATTACTCCTAAAAAAAAAAAAAAAACTGCAGGTTACATAGGGCTGTGAAGTGTAGTTCAAACATTTGGATTGGATTTTGCTTGGAGATCTACTGCTCTTTTGAAAACTGATGTGGGCAGATATCTAAACTACACACACACACACACACACACACACACACACACACACACACTAGGTTAAGAATGTATTTGTAGGATAAACTTCAGAGAATATCCACTGGATTTATATAATCGTACTTGATTATACACACACACACACAATTTGGAATATCTTTAACCTATACATTTCTACATTATCATCAACTTTCATAATTTGTACTTTTCAATTTATGTGCAGATCAGCAAAATTTATAGCCTGCATATGAATATCATTTTCTAACTACTTTCCTCTGATGATAAGAGCCATGCTTTGAAACTTTGTGGAATAAGGAAAATTTTTTAAAAGTTTCCACTTGTATTCTTTGTTGAATGATAAATTTGTTGTAAATTCTAATTTACAGAGTTTAAATTAAATTTATATATATATATATATATATATATATATATATATATATTTGTCTGTCTGGGACCAAAGGTACTTAAGCTTTTAGGCATTTTTATTCTCATAAAATTTATACGCTAATTAACATATCACAGAATAGATCTGATAATATCATTAAATTTACTTATTCAAACACTATCATGTTTGAATATATGGTTAAGTGTCAGTTTTAGTCATTTAGAACTGCTTTAAAGTTTCACCACCCACTCATTTTCCGAACAAATTTAAAATAATTATTACAGTTTATAGATCTCTATCTCAGCTATATTGTGAAAAAATAATTTTTTGTTTTTTCAATTTTCGTTCAGTAAAACAAAAGTTATGAATTTTTTGGTGTTCAAAATCGTGAAAATATGGAAGGAGGTGAGCGACGCTTTTTATGACTGGTTTCCATAGCAACCACGTCGCTTCAGCAACTACTGTAGCTACTAATTCATGGCTGTTGCGAAAAGAGAAGTAACAGTGACAAGAAACAGAGAATGAAAGCATGAAAGAGAGATAATTGGAGGGGGGGGATTATTGAAAGCAGACAAGTGCCGTACATTGTTATTACATATTTATGGGGGTAAAAAAAATAAGACTGAAATTAAACAAAGAACAAGTGAATTTATTGGAAGCCTGGAAAAATGGATTACAATAGAAACATGCAAGCATAAGAAGTAATATGGTTAAGCTTAAACATGGAAAAGTAAAGAACTAGTTAAAACTGGAAAAGAAAAGGGCAAGATATTCTAGTAAAAAATATAATAAATTTGTAACTTAAAATATTGCAGCATTAAGAATTTTTTCTTTTGAATTCAATTTATAACATTATATAATCAATTCTTAATGCTGCAATATTTTAAGTTATAAATTTATTATATTTTTTACTAGAATATCTTGTGCTTCAATTTTCCCCAACGAAAACCCAAATATAAAGTTTCGCATGGGTTCGAATACCCTATATATTAAGTTTCATGTCTGTAAACCAAAAACTGACAAAAGTTTGGTAGGCAAAACTTTTTCAACAAATATATATACGAATACATAAATATATATAGAGAAAGGTTTGCGTTTACTATAACTTTTTTTACGCAAATATTACGCAAGTATAAATCATGTAGAATATCTGCATGAATATAATTACACATAATACTTAACTAAAAAATGATCATCCCATAAGAATACCGAAGAAAAAAAATAATACAGAATTAAAATGAATGTTTAAAAGAATATGCAAATTAGCTAGATCTTTTGCAGATGAATTCAATTCCATGACCCATATATAACAAAATTGTATTTTCTTTTT
Organism: Euprymna scolopes; assembly: GCF_053919585.1. Taxonomy (NCBI): domain Eukaryota; kingdom Metazoa; phylum Mollusca; class Cephalopoda; order Sepiida; family Sepiolidae; genus Euprymna; species Euprymna scolopes. The sequence goes on along the minus strand of NC_136513.1, from coordinate 19,375,337 downwards.
AAATGAATAAAAAAATGGGTTTTTAATATGAATATCAATACACACACAAAAACCTACAATATATATATATATATATACACACACACACACACACACATTAGCAGGGAGAACCCAATGTTATCCAGGATTTAATGATCCTCCCATACTTTTGTCATTGAAACTGGTGAAATCACTTTTTTTTAATCAAATCGATTGATTGCCTGCTCTAGTTAGGGACCTACCCGCTGCAGTTTTACAAGGAGGAGGCTTCACATGCCTCCCTGCAGTGACAGTCCACAATACATTGTAGTCTACAATTACACTGTAGAGAATCTTGATTTTATAAAATAAAATGTGTAAATGTTTACTTTAACTACAACAGAACACCTATGAATAAAATTTGTTTTTTTTTTTTTTAAAGGTTTTCGAGGTTGCTGACGACAAATCTGACATTCAAACCTGTCGAAAATTTACCGTTTACATGGTATTACCCCTGAACCCTCGCACTATTTTGAGTCATATCACCGTATACGTTAATGCTACACAGGAGCAGTTCTTATTTAAATGTAGTGCATGCGCGTAGTCACGTGACCTTTCACAAGGCGCATGGATACATGGCAGACATTTTAAATGACAGGAATTATTTTTCATAAAATAAAAAAAAAAATAGTTTTCATCTCATTAGTAATTAGATGAAATACTTTAAATTTAAAGATAGTTTTCACCCCATTTAATAGTAAAAATAATGCCAGTAAGTTTTCACAAACGGTTCACAAAAACTTTTTTTAAGGGGGTTATTCAATTATAGAACTTGTACGGATTTTAACAGACGCTTCTGCAGTTTTATTTACAGTTTTTCCGTAAGAAACCCGGGATATGGCATTAATCCATTCTGGGGTTGGAATCATAAGGTGAAACCGTATGGCGGGGCCTAAGCAAAATTTTATACAGTACATTAAAAATTAGTAACAAAATACAACACAGTATATAATACACATGTATATAATCAAATAACATTATAAATAAAATCGTTTGTTTAAATTGTTTGATATTTTGCATAAGAATAAACAATTATAAGCATTGTTAATTATTCATTTTTTTTTTTTTTTTTTTTGCGATAGGTATGCTATGAAAATTTAATAAACTCAATAGCACACCACCATGTAAAAAGCTTGGGAACCACTGTACTTACCCAAAAACTCCTTTATTTTTTCAATGTGACCAAAACATCAGTCTCCCATTTTACATGCATCTCCCTATACCGCCAACATTACATCTTCCAGAGTTTAGCAGATCTAAGCCTGCCTTTTAATACATTACACATCAAATGTATTATCCTCATATTTCCCTCCATGCAATACATGACCTCAATCCTCACTGTATGAATTCTTTTTTTCGGGGGGGGGGGGGGATGTCTACTTTTTTTTTTTCATGTCTGTATATCCATACATAGTAATTAAGGAAGGACCTACTTAATGCGTTATTTTGTTGAGGATACATCTACAGCCAAAGTACTTCCTAATACACTGTCCTCTTAACATTTCTAATGGTTTTGTGTTTGAATTTATCAAGTGGTTCGACAATTAGTCTATTTATATAGAGAAATAAGAGGACGTTAACGACTGCCCATTTCGTATAATGAAGGCTTAGTCAGCTCTGACTAATTACCAAAAAGAAAACATAAAACCAACATAATTCTGTTTATTTCTCCCGTAACAACTTTAATGCTGTCGATGTGCACACATGAAATCAAAAGAATCTAATTAATCCCAACTCGAAGTAGTAGTAGTAGTAACACAGCTTTATATATGTAAACCAAAAACTTTTTTTTTTCCAAGTTAGGTTCTTATTTAGAATTCAATTTAACAGACTGGAAAAAAAAAGAAAAAAAAAAAAGAAAAAGAAAATGCAGAAAAATCTATATGATATAGGTCCCACACTATCAGTCAAGCTCCAACCACTGCTCCATTGCCATAATGTTGCATTTTTTTTTCAAATAGGCATCACCACTTATCAAGGCCAAGAGGCCACTCGAGGATAAGGGTTACAGACTGTACAGTAGAAATTGGACAATATAGTACTCGTTAATTTAAATTCGGTAAATTTGTTAACTTATATCGAACGGTTCATCAAAAAACTTGTTTACGTTAGACTTGAAGACAACCATTGTGTTTTACAAGTACTTTAATGGAGTATGCCCCAATGAACTCGTAGCACTTATGCTACTCCTTTGGCATAAATTTTTCAGATTCCCAATTCAGATTAATCGTCTCAACACTAGTATCAATAAAAAAGTCGAATTACAGGACAGCGTTCTGCAAGTCCGGGAGGATCACAGCGAAGGTGTGTACAAGATGAACATCCAGGAATCACGATATGAATAACAATTTGTCAACTTGAATGTTTTTTGCGATGATCATGACAACTTGGTTGCTGCATAAATGACACAAGGTTAGCAAACAACAATATCACATATGGTGTCATGGCAAAACCCGTTCCTTTGAATTGCTAACTTTTTTTTTTTTTTTTTTTAATTTTTGGGGCATTATTGAGACTACTATTCTCATCTTTAACATTATTTTCACAGCAATCTAATCATAGTATTGTGCAAGGACCCATAGCATAACATAGAAAAGTACTTGGTAAAATTCACTAGTAAGTTACACTTTTGGAGGTTGAAGGTTCAATCCTGAATGTAGGCGCTTCCCAGTTATGGCTGACAGAAAGAGAGCATACTAACCTAGTGGATTAAATAAAGGGTTCCATTCAAAACTGCATGCAGATTCCCCAAATTCAACTAGCATTGATTTTTTTCTTGTTAGATAATTGTTATTTTATCAACTTGCATGAAAAGAGTTATGTAAAAGATGCTTAAAACCGTTTGAATTATGCAAATACCATCAGTAGTTCAAAAGTTATGGGAATTTTAAGTACCAAAATTTAGGCTTTTCTGTGGACATTTTTCTTTAGAAAAAGTGGGCTAAATTACGGACCTCAACATTTCAAGAAATTTGGTAATTTTGCCACCATTTATTTATTTTTCAAGCTATTCTCATGAAACTTGGCACTCCTATAAAGTATGTGCTCTTTCTGATTATGCAATCAAATCTGATGTATCTCTTTACCATAAGCCATGATGTACAAATTTCAATTTTTTTAAAACTGGTACATGGTGTCATACAGTGGGTGTCTATTTATGAACAAAACTAAGTATTATAGTCGTATTTAAATATAGTTTTATTGAGAATAGGCATTTTCCTGCCTCCTCACCAAAGGAGACCTTAATCTGGGTGTAGCCATTGAATGCCTAAAGAGCATTCATGGCTGGTATTTACTACTCCCCTCAAAGAAAAAAAAAAATTGAGTAGGTATGAATTAATCTCAGAAATAAATCAAAGAAAATTTTTCATATAGATTTTAGATTTCTGTAAAAAGATGGAAATTCCCACAGTCGATCAGAACTTATGCATTTTGGGACCAGTCCAATTTTCAATTTTGTAAATCCTCTCTATCTGGCCCAAAATATACGCCTATTTTCTGAGATGCAACCATAAATCATACTCTACATGAATCCTCGATGTAACTTTCACAGTACCAGGATATCAGGAATCCTGATAAGCAACAACTATATATTCACTAGTTGATGATAATTTTTGTCATTTCTATTCTGTTGTTTTACTGAAAATTAAATTATGTAAACAAAGAAATAAAACGGTAATTTTTCACCTTTTACATGTAAAATGTAATTTTTTTTACCTTTTAACATTTAAAATGATTACTTCTATAGGTTTTAAGGTATGTTGAAAACGAATATCACATTTAAATTTCAGCAAATAAGTAGTTTTCCAGATATTACCATCTTGGTATGCACAAGTGCACAAACGCAACCCCGAGAAACTACGCACAAACGCGCATACCAAGATGGCCACCAGCAATAACAAAATGACATTGCTTAATATCTGGAAAGCTACTAATTTGTGGAAAATTTAAATGCGATATTTGTTTTCAGCATACCCGAAAACCTTAAAAGGTAGTAATTTTAAAGAAAAATGTTAAGGTGGAAACAAGGTAAAAATTTACAAAATTCTTTATTGAACCACCTAATTTATTATTATTATTATTTAGACATCCTTAGTTAAAAAAAAGAAAGAAAAGAAATGGGTTTGTTTTACACATTCGAAAAAATGGTCTTGACAATGAGTTAAAAATAAATTCAAGTTTCACAATATCTTTTTTATTTAATCGTTAGGTGAAAGTACAGAATAGTTAACAAAAAACACCCTTCCTTCCCCATGTTAAGAATGGGTTTCTAAATAATAATGTTATTATTTCAGCATGGTAGCATAAGTGCACAAATACCTTTTATTTGTTATATTTTTGTTGTTTTTTAACTCTTTTAGTGCGTGTACTAAAAGAGTTAAAAACAACAAAATAGTGGCAGTCTACAATACATTGTAGTCTACATGGCAATGTAGAGCACAAACTGGATTTTATCAAATTAGTTTTATATATAACTAGCGGGGGAGGGGGGAGTACCCGGTGTTGCCCGGGTGTTTGAAGGTGTGTGTGTGTTAAAAAGAGGTGTAAAAGAAAAAAAAAAGTTTTGGTTGGAAGGTAGGATTGAACCCAGAAGCCTTGATGTGAAGGTGGAAACGAAAGGGAAAAAAAGCCAGACACCTAACCATCTCGACCACGAGGGAGAGGAACTGATAAGGGCGTTATATGAAGGTTTATGAAGCGAAATAAACAGGTGTGAGGAAGTGGCGTGGTGTCTGACCTAGTTTTGCACTGCAAGCCAGATCATTCGCTTACGCTTTTCGAAGACGCGACAAGCTGATAAAATTCGGGCTAATTAAATACACACGCGACCCTCGTAGTTAAGTCGTAGTTATTATGATTTAGATGCGATATAAAAAGTTTTAAGTATGAGCGAGCCTACCCAGAAGGCCTAGGAAAAAAGCCTTTCGCAGGCATACACAAAAAGCGAACATACATACATACATATATACATTTTGGCTTTTATATATATAGATGGCTTGAAGTAAATTTTTAAATGCAAAAGTCAAGTATCATGGTTCAATTGTGCTCTAAACAGAAACATTCATTTTAGATGCATTCCTGTCTTATCAATGAACCTACTCTTGATTTTATATACTGTGGTTTTCTGCTTGTGTGGTAATAAAACTTCTGAAATGCACTTTATGTTAGGCTATGTAAGGTGTTAATTTTGGTAAAAATCGGATTTTCATCTTTAATTGAATATTGTTTTGACTATTAACCAATCTCAGATGTCAATGTGGGCGATATATCTGTCAGTCTGTCTACATATTTACAAACTATCTCTTCCGACAACATCTCATCTGTGAGATAGAGATTGCAGGGAAGAGAAAAGGACATCTCCTACGAGGCTACAAAGTCTATTTTGCCTTGATAGAGTTCAAAATAGACTTCGTAGCCTCGTAGGAGATGTCCTTTTCTCTTCCCTGCAACCTCTCACAGAAGAGATGTTGCAAGTTTGTCTCTGCTGTATGACTATTTTCATGGAAAGTGTTCGACTGAGCTGCAGTCTATGGTCCCCCCCCCTCGCCAAACTTTCACAAGAAACACTCTTCTAGCTGAAGATTCCATGAACAAAGCTTCTTTCTTAGAACTGCATGCCTGTGGAATTGTTTTCCGTTTGTCTTCAAGTCTAACGTAAACAAGTTCTTGAGCCATTCCACTTGTTATTCCACAAATTTACCGAATTTCCATTACTAAGGATTACTATATTGTCCAATTTCTACTGTATACTCTTAACCCTTGTCCTAGAGTGGCACCTTGGCCTTGATAAGTGGTGAGGCCTATATAAAAAAAAAAACAAAGAAAAAATAACAAAAAAAAAATAAAGAAAAAATAACAAAAAAAACAAAAAACAAAAAAAACAAAAAACAAAACAACAATCATAATGCAACGCTTGGAGCCTCAAATGATTTGATTTTTTTATGGACTGCCCTTTTATAGACCTTTCGCTGGTTAAAATAAATTTTAAGGAGTCAAATAATAAGTCAAAATTAAAAAAAAAAACCATACATCTTGTACATTCATCTTAGTTTATTTTTAATCAGTTCATATGCATGTCACGTTGGTACAGTGGTAACGTTACCAGCTTTGAATGCTACAGTTTTGCTTTCGGTTTCAATAGCCCCCACCATCCACCCTCTCGCTAGCTTTCTATAAAAGGAGTCAATAAGGAGAAGGAAACTCTTCAGAGAAATTAAAATTTTTGTGAAATTTTAACAATAGATATTATTAGACATCAATTAATTAATATTCCCCATTCTTTGAAATATTTTAATGGGTTTTTAGGGCAGGAAGCATGCTATAGGTACAATCTCACATTGAAAATTGAAATATTTCAGATTTGCATTGAATTTAATCCATAGCAAGATTCCTTGAATTTCAATTTCTTTAGTTCTTGAACTTAATGCTTTAATTTCAAACATTTTTCTATGAATAAGTTCATGAATTTTGATCAAAATTGGAATAAGTAAATGTAGAAATGCTTTTTTTTTTCTTTTTTTTTTTTAAGATAAAACAAAGAAAACTGATTACTTACGGTGCAATAATAGCACGGGCTGGAGAATGGACAGCTTTAGCCTTTGATAACCATTGAGAAAGTTGGTTATTTAAATCATCAGCTGCAGAAAAGAAAAAAGAAAATAGCGAGAAAAAGAAAAAAGGATTTAAAAAGGCAGACACAAAGTTGATAGTATAAAATATTTCCATCATTTAGTGATGAAAATATTTTACACTAAAAACTTGGTTTCAGCAAAATTGTTGAATGTCAATTTAGAAATCTGATAGAATTTGATTCAATAAAAATTGTCAACATTCGTTTCGATTACAAAATGTTGAAAAAATGTAAATGAAATTCAAATGTCAGATGAACATTTATTAAAATATTTTATTTCTTCATGCAAAACTGTAAGGTGAGGGGAGGCAAAGACATAAGGTGGGGATAGACAAAGTCACAAGGTTGGGTGGAGGAGGAAAATACACAAGGTTGGGGGTGATACACACGATTGGGGGGGGGGAAATAAAAATACACAAGATTGCGGGAGGGGACGAAAATACAAAAGGTTTTTTTTGGGGGAGGCAACTACAAAAGGTTTTTTTTGGGGGAAGGCAACTACAAAAGGTTTGGGGAGGCCAACTACAAAAGGTTTGAGGGAGGCATCTACAAAAGGTTTGGCGGGGGAGGCATCTACAAAAGGTTTGGCGGGGGAGGCATCTACAAAAGGTTTGGCGGGGGAGGCATCTACAAAAGGTTTGGCGGGGGAGGCATCTACAAAAGGTTTGGCGGGGGAGGCATCTACAAAAGGTTTGGCGGGGGAGGCATCTACAAAAGGTTTGGCGGGGGAGGCATCTACAAAAGGTTTGGCGGGGGAGGCATCTACAAAAGGTTTGGCGGGGGAGGCATCTACAAAAGGTTTGGCGGGGGAGGCATCTACAAAAGGTTTGGCGGGGGAGGCATCTACAAAAGGTTTGGCGGGGGAGGCATCTACAAAAGGTTTGGCGGGGGAGGCATCTACAAAAGGTTTGGCGGGGAGGCATCTACAAAAGGTTTGGCGGGGAGGCATCTACAAAAGGTTTGGCGGGGGAGGCATCTACAAAAGGTTTGGCGGGGAGGCATCTACAAAAGGTTTGGCGGGGAGGCATCTACAAAAGGTTTGGCGGGGAGGCATCTACAAAAGGTTTGGCGGGGAGGCATCTACAAAAGGTTTGGCGGGGAGGCATCTACAAAAGGTTTGGCGGGGAGGCATCTACAAAAGGTTTGGCGGGGAGGCATCTACAAAAGGTTTGGCGGGGAGGCAACTACAAAAGGTTGGGGGGAGGCAACTACAAAAGGTTGGGGGGGGCAACTACAGAAGGTTTGGGGGGGCAACTACAAAAGGTTTGGGGGGAGGCAACTACAAAAGGTTTGAGGGGAGGCAACTACAAAAGGTTTGGGGGGAGGCTACTACAAAAAGTTTGGGGGGGGAGGCAACTACAAAAGGTTTTTCGAAGTGTTTAGTGTTTTATGGGAAAAGGCTTTGCACTTGTACTCATGGAAGTTCTTCATTTTGAGTACAGATTGAGCATCTCTAAGATTGGTTATCTCAACTAGTAGATTTTCATCTTTTGTTTTTTGATCATTTTTTGTTTACTTTTTGTAGATAATGTCTTTTCTATTAGGAAAGGTGATAAATTTCTAATTTTTTTTATTTTCGATTTCAATTAATCGAAAATAAAAAAAATTGGAAATCCAAGAATTGTGGGAAGTTTCTTCGTCTATAGTTGGAACGGTTTTTCTAGTTTTGAATTTTTGTTCTTCATCTGAGCTTGAGGTCAGATGAAGAGGAATGGTTTCTTTTAAGAGTTTTGAGGGGGATGCATTTGTTTTTATCAGCCATGGATTTTGGGATTTAATTTTCATCAACCACGCTCCCTAACCACCTCGGAGTCCAAAATTGGGGCATAGTAAGGGGGAAACCCATTCGCCTTGACCATGTTGGGGCTACGTGGAGGATATACTCTTTTGGTAAAGAGTTCTCAAGCACAATATTTTCTGTTCAATATGTCCTCAAAAATACATTTGCTCAAATAGAGTGTTGAGTTCTGGTCTTTCCAATTGATTGACCCTTGCCACTGCCTTCTAGCACTTACTTGGTTTGCCTATTTTTTGTAGTGGGGAAGAAAAAAAAAAGATGGGAACACCTTAAAGTTTCGTTCTTCGTTGTGGTAGTTGGTACTTTGGGTGTAAGTGCTAGGACTTGGCGTGACTGGCCGTTTGGTCGGATCGGGCCTCTCCGACCACCCGTCTAGCCGAAGTAAGGGCCGAAGTAATATGTTGCAGTGCCTAGACTTTTATGCACCCAGGTTTAGGGTAGGTCAATCACCAGAATCATGTCCTTAGGCATTACGGTTAGCAACCCACGGCTAACTGGTTGCCCCATTGAGGGATTTTTACCCTTTGCAGAGGGGCAGTCGGCTTATTCTACCAACAGGGCAAAAAAAAAAAGGGGGGGGGGCGACGGGGTTGGTAAGTAAGGAAGGAAAAGGAAAGGAAAGGGGAAGGGGAGGGGGGTTGTTGTTTTTGTTTTTACCGAACATAATTAAGTTTTACAAAAGAGAATAGAAAACGAAAACAGAAAATCGATGTACGCGCATTTCGCCTCAAGAAGCCAATAGACAGTCTGATCTGGTAGTACCAGATAAGGTTGGGGTGAAGCAAAGACGCAAGGTTGGGGTGAAGCAAAGACGCAAGGTTGGGGTGAAGCAAAGACGCAAGGTTGGGGTGAAGCAAAGACGCAAGGTTGGGGTGAAGCAAAGACACAAGGTGGGGGAAGGCAAAGACACAAGGTGGGGGAAGGCAAAGACACAAGGTGGGGGAAGGCAAAGACACAAGGTGGGGGAAGGCAAAGACACAAGGTGGGGGAAGGCAAAGACACAAGGTGGGGGAAGGCTAAGACACAAGGTGGGGGAAGGCTAAGACACAAGGTGGGGGAAGGCTAAGACACAAGGTGGGGGAAGGCTAAGACACAAGGTGGGGGAAGGCAAAGACACAAGGTGGGGGAAGGCAAAGACACAAGGTGGGGGAAGGCAAAGACACAAGGTGGGGGAAGGCAAAGACACAAGGTGGGGGAAGGCGAAGACACAAGGTGGGGGAAGGCAAAGACACAAGGTGGGGGAAGGCAAAGACACAAGGTGGGGGAAGGCAAAGACACAAGGTGGGGGAAGGCAAAGACAAGTTGGGGGGAAGGTATGGATGCAAAGGGTGGCTTGATTGTTTTCGTTTTACCCCATATTCGGAAGAACAATTTTTTAATAGAATGTGTTCTTAAAAGAAACAAAGAGAAATTAAAAAAACGAATGAAACAAAGAGAAATTAAAAAAACGAATGAAACAAAGAGAAATTAAAAAAACGAATGAAACAAAGAGAAATTAAAAAAACGAATGAAACAAAGAGAAATTAAAAAAACGAATGAAACAAAGAGAAATTAAAAAAAACGAATGAAACAAAGAGAAATTTAAAAAAACGAATGAAACAAAGAGAAATTTAAAAAAACGAATGAAACAAAGAGAAATTAAAAAAACGAATGAAACAAAGAGAAATTAAAAAAACGAATGAAACAAAGAGAAATTAAAAAAACGAATGAAACAAAGAGAAATTAAAAAAACGAATGAAACAAAGAGAAATTAAAAAAACGAAAGAAACAAAGATAAAAAAACGAAAGAAAAAGAGATAAAAAAACGAAAGAAACAAAGAGATAAAAAAACGAAAGAAACAAACAAAAATAAATAAAGAAACAAAGAGAAACAAAGAAAACAAAAGAAACAAAGAGAAATAAAGAAAAAAGAAAAACAGAGAAGAATAAAAAAAAAAACAGAATAAAGCAAAGAAACTAAGTTTGTAGTGTACAATATTTCCATCACTGAAGACAGCAAAATTGTTGAATGTCAATTTAGAAATCTGATAAGATTTGATTCAATAAAAATTGTCAACATTCGTTTCAATTACAATGTTGAAAAAATGTAAATGAAATTCAAATGTCAGATGAACATTCAAATATTTTATTTCTTCATGCAAAAATGTTATATGAAAATAAAATTTTCATATAACTGAGTAATTATATAATATTTCATTTTTTTAACTAATTTATTTTAAGACCAATGATGAAGGGAGGTTCTGTGAAGATTTCTCCATTGCTTATGACCTCACTCAGATTGTTCACGAACCCACCCGTGTGCTCAACAATGACGGCCAGTATGCGAGTCTCCTACACCTTTTTCTCACAACTTGCCCTGAACTATGTTCAGTTTCCGTTCTGTCTCCTCTTGGATTTTCCGACCACTCTGTTGTATCAATTAAGATAAAAATGAAATGTAATAAGTCCTCAGACGTACCTGTCCATTGTACAATATATCGATACACTATGGCTGATTGGGATAGCTTCCGTACATTTATATCGGATCTACCTCTGCGTTCCATGTTTAAAAAGGACGTGTCCTCTATAGTATCAGACCTGACGGAATAGTTAATTGTAGGTATAGACCGTTTCATACCCTCAAAAAAGTTTCAGCAAAAACCTAGCAGCCAGCCATGGTTCTCTCCAGAATGTGCCGCTGCCATTGCGCACAGAAATCACTTTTTCCACTGCTTCCAACGTAATAGATGTATGGAAACTAAAGTCGCTTTCAGGACTGCCAGCAACCATTGTAAGAAAGTAATAAAGAACGCAAAAGAGTTGTATGCTCAGTCCGTCAAGTCCAAAGTAGCTGAGCAGCGGCTTGGTTCCCAACAGTTTTGACAAACAACAAACAAAATCCTGAACCGAAGCGTGTGCTCTATCCTAACTATCATCAAGGTAATCTCGTCAGCATCAGACAAAGCCAAACTCTTTGCCAAGGACTTTGCAGCTAATTCTACCCTTTGCGACCAAGGCCACCAACCCCCAATATTTCCTCCTGTATCAAAAAACATGCTACATGATATACAAATATCTGTACGTGATGTTGCCAAGCTAATCAAAAACCTTGATTCCAGTAAAGCAACTGGCCCTGACGGTATTCCAATTATAGTACTCAAAAAACTTAAACCAGAACTAGCGCCCATACTTACAAAACTGTTTAAACGTTGTCTTAAGGAGAATTGCTTCCCATCACCCTGGAAAATCTCATTAGTATGCCCTGTATTTAAGAATTCAGGTGATCGCTCATCTCCCTCTCAGTACAAGCCAATAAGTCTCCTGTGTGTCATAAGTTGCTGGAATCTGTGTTAAATAGAGAAGTAATCAACCATCTCAGCAAAAATAACCTTCTTAGTGACACACAATATGGTTTCTGTTCTGCTAGATCTACAGCAGATGTGCTTACAGTTATCTCATAGGATTAGCAAATCTCTCAATGGAGGCAACCTTTCTAGAGCAATTGCTCTTGACATATCAAAGGCCTTTGATAGGGTATTGCATAAAAGTTTACTTGTCAAGATCTCCAGCTATGGTATGGCTGGAAATGTCTTCTCAATTATTAAATCATTTCTCTCTAATAGGTTCATAAGAGTAGTAGATGATGGGCAAAAATCAGAAGCTCACAGCATTAATGCTGGAATCCCTCAGGGGTCCATCCTGGGCCCAACTCTTTTCCTGATCTACATTAATGATATTCCAAATCACATCCTTACATCATTCGTAGACATTTTTGCTGATGACACTACCATTTATGGTAGCACATCTAAGACAGTAAACGACCAAGTTCTCTCTGATTCTCTCTCCTCTGATCTTGATCACGTTGTACAATGGGGAAAGGAGTGGCTAGTTACTTTTAATGCACTGGAAAAATGGTCGGATCTATCGATCCAGTAGATATCTCACTGTTGATGCAATTCTCTATCTGTATAAGAGCCAGGTACGTCCAAGGATGGAATACTGCTGCCACATCTGGGCAAGAGCTGCTAGAAAGGACTTGTCCTGCCTTGATAGAGTTCAAAATAGACTTCGTAGCTTCGTAGATGTCCTTTTCTCTTTGCTGCAACCCCTATCTCACAGAAGAGATGTTGCAAGTTTGCTTTATCATTATTTTCATGGAAAGTGTTTGACTGAGCTTCAATCTATGGTCCCCCTTGCCAAACTTTCACAAGAAACACTCTTCTAGCTGAAAACACTATCAATAATTCCCCCCACTCTTTATCTGTCCCTAAACCTAAGCGTAGATTCCATGAACAAAGCTTCTTTCTTAGACCTGCACGCCTGTGGAATTGTCTTCCGTTTTCCTGCTTTGTACACTCTTTAACCCTTATCCTTGAGTGGCCTCTCGGCCTTGAAAAGTGGTGACGCCTATGTTAAAAAAAAAAAAAAAAATTAATGAAACACGTGCTTGAGGACGTATAGATAAAGAAAAAAAAAAAATGTCATGTTTGTTTTCTTAACGCTTCCATTTTGTTATCCATATCTCCCCCCATATGAAAACGCCAGATATCCTTATAAACGTCTTGAAAATCTTACAGTGATCACACACCTAAAAATAAGCTCAAACTAAAGGGTTTTTTTTTGTATACTATCCCATACTACAACACCATACAGAACCTTAATACAACACGAGCCACGGACATTTTATTTACGAGAAAAAAAAAGTTTACTTCTCGAATAATGGATATTTCATTATCCAAAATTAATATCTACACATTAATACGATAGCGTGTGTCCTGCTTACATCTTTTTTTTCCGAGTGACTGTCGTTTAATTGTTATGACCTTCCATTTCCTTTAATAATTAGTTTTTCCAAGAATTCTTGAAAAGTTTTGGTTTCAATTATAACCGAAGGAGCTCAAGTTATATACACTTTTTCTTCATAAGTTTTGGTTTCAGTTTTAATTCAAGCTGATGCACCTAACTCATATGGACATTTTTTTTTTTCTTTTTGAATATATTATATAAGAATTTTTGAATATATTATATAAGAATTTTTAAATATATAAGAATCGATAGAGAATTGACATATATGAAATCTGCATAAATTAAAATATTATTAAGCATATTTTATGACTGGGCTATACCAGGCATCCCTGCTAGTTTAGATAAATACTTTTTCAGTTTTAACAAAAGAACTACAATAATATCAGGGCGTCCCCATTTACGCTAAACATCAGAATTCCAACATCATATGAAAGAGTCCGCTGTGGAATTTCCACTGGTCCCGCTAGTTTCAAATTTATACATCAATAAAATATTTGCATCTTAATGTAGTTTCAAAACAATGTTACATTAAAATTTTATCGAAAAGATGCTTCTAAGAGCCAACCCTCATTAAAACACACCGCCATAACAGCATAAATACACATAAAGGACACTAGTCTTTAGCCGCACCTGAGTCATCACTGGCTTCATTTGTTTCCAAACTTACTATTCCTATTCATTTTAAGATATCAGCACTGACTGACTCACCAACTACAGACATCCAGCCATGTGTAATTCAAACCATATCAATCCCTAGTCTTAAACTATAACATAAAGCAATTAAAATCAGAAATAATTTTCCAGATGTCATTTTAATTACTAGCCCCATATCCCTGGCCACGTTGTTGTTGCGGTGTTAATTTTGTTTATTCTCAGTCTTATTCTCAAATGCACCAAGTTACCTTAGGCAGCTGAAAAAATAGGTTTTCGAATATGTTACCAAGGCAACAGACTTCATATTTATTATCTCCTCAGGAGGGCTAGCTAGATATGAAACAAGGGTTTTTTTTTTTTTTTTTTTTTTTAATGTGAGCGAAAAGGGAGATTGAATGAGAAACATAAAAAATGCTCCAGACAAAAAGGATTTATCCTGAACTAAGGAGAAGAGATATTTTAAACATTTGAAAAAGTCAAGGAGTTTTACAAATTAGGCACAATGGACCTACTAAAAAGTGTTAGGCAGCAAGTGTAAGCAGGAGGATTTGTGATCATCCTCTATGGTTTGTTCAATTCTTAATCAGATACATTTTGACCCATTTGAACAAACATTTTCCTTTCACCATTTGTTCACTTTCATTTCGGAAATCACCATAATACCACATTTGCTCTAAGGACTACCTAACGGTTTCAAAATTTATCTGAAAAAAAAAAAAAAAAAGAAAAAAAGTACAATTGAAATATGAGGAATGTAAAAAAAATAAATCAGCAGCAGCTAAGACCTTCAACTCTTACTCAGAATAAACTGCCTATCATTTAGTTATTTGAACTGAAAACTAGTAAGTCGATCTCTAAATAGGAGTGGCACTTGAGTAAGTGTAAAGTTTGGGAGTGGATGGTGTTCTTGCAAAATAAATACCATTTAGGAAGGGGCCAAAGGAGGCAAACTAAAAGTGAAGAATGAGCATCTTTGAGAATCACAAAAAATTTAAAAAAAATAAAATAAAAAGAGGACAGAACTCAACTAGCGGTGAGATTACTAATTGAACTTGTTTTGGCATTCACCATGAAGTGCTTGAGAATTTGCCACATTCCGAATGAATGCGATGATCCATCTCAGCAGCAGATACAAGAGTTAGCCAATTATGGTCCCAGTGTTGAATCTCAGAGACAAGGGCCCAGGATCAGCCTGGCAGCATGTTTCATTGTTTTGAACCCGGTTTTCAGCTGACCTCTTCAGGGGCTGATTCATCGACTTTATGGATGAAATCACCTGAGTGATGACGAAGAACAGAACGTGACTAATGTAATCAGTTTTTTAAAAATAGTCAACCATATAGGAGCCTATTCGTGACCAGACACACACACACAGACATTCAGCTTTATATTATACTAGCGAGGGGTACCCGGCGTTGCCCGGGTGTTTGTAGGGGTGTGTGGTGTTAAATAAAAAAAAGAAGCCATGGGGGGGGGGGAGGGGGGAGGATCGAAGCCGAAGCCCTGAGGCGAAGTTTGAAAATAAAATCGGCCAGCCAGAATGAGTTAGTGAAAGATGTTTGAAAGTCGTCGAGCGTTACGACGACGATGTAAGCATTGTTATAAGCGAAGTAAGAAAAGAAAACAACGTTTTAATTAAGCGGGGGGGGGGGGGGGGGTAAAACACAAAAAAAAAATAACGTAAGGCAAACGAACGAACGTTACATGAAAAATGGCTTAAATAATACAGGGTTCAATATTTAAATTTAAAAAATTGAAAAACAAAAAAACAAAAAAAAAAACATCTCACACCACGATTCGAACCCAAAACGTTTAGATAATGAACCAAGCCCTTAACTACCTGCGCTAAAGCGGCGTATACAAAGTCTGTTCGGTTTATCAACTATTTAAAGTAAATCAGGTCATGACGTCATCTGTTGTTGACCCTCCCCCCTGTCGAATCTATCTCTCTGTCTCTTCGTCTGCCTTACTCTAAAGACTGGAAAATGGCGTCTGGCTGTTTTTATTTAAAAAAAAAAAAAAAACTTCGATCGTTAATATTTTTTGTAAGCATATTTTTTTTTTTTTTTTTTTTTTTTTACTTCACTTTTTTTTTTTTTACTTTATTTTTCGTTTAACTATTTTGAATGTGGTAATAACTTTGGTAACGTTGCCATAGCGTAGAAGTTCATAGTTTAGCTTTAATTAATTTTTTTTTTTTACCGATAACAACATTTTTAAATTGTAAATTCCGACGGCCATTAGAGGTTGCTGATGTCAAGATCACGTGACATGACTCAGCGGGTTTTAAATACAAGTTGACCCAAAATAAACGGCCGCGTGTATACTTTATGTATAAGAGTTGGCGGCCGTATTTTTGGGGGCAGTTGTAAATCGATTTAAAAATATGTAATATTTGTCACTTTTTTTGCCCATCCCTGCAGAAAATCGATCAGTTGACACACTTCTGATGGTCACTTTGGGCCGATTTTTCGATATTTGTCGTCCGGAAGGTGGGGCTTTCATATGAGACCAAGTTTGTGAATTTTTGTTGTGTCTGTCGAAAGTTTTTAGCAGACATACAAACATACAAACACACATTTTCGCTTTTATATATATATAGACTAGCGAGGGGTACCCGGCGTTGCCCGGGTGTTTGTAGGCGTGTGTGGTGTTAAATAAAAAAGAAACCGAGGGGGGGGATAGGATGGAACCCGAAGCCCTGAGGCGAAGTTTGAAAATAAAATCGGCCAGCCAGAATGAGTTAGTGAAAGATGTTTGAAAGTCATCGAGCGTTACGACGACGATGTAAGCATTGTTATAAGCGAAGTAAGAAAAGAAAACAACGTTTTAATTTAGCGGGGGGGGGGGTAATCAAAACATAAAAAAAAAACACAAAAAATCTAACGTAAGGCAAACGAACACGTGAAAAATAGCTTAAATAAGCCTGTCTCGATATTAAAATTTAAAAAATCGGTGGATACCCGGGTGTCGCTAAGAATAAGTGAAGTAAAAAAAAAAGAAAAAAACCAGGAAAACGAACGTTACGTGAAAAATGGCTCGAATAATACAGAGTTCAATATTTAAATTTAAAAAATTGAGAAAAAAAAAAACAAAAAAACATCTCACACCACGATTCGAACCCAAAACGTTTAGATAATGAACAACCAGGCTAACCAACTGCGCTAAAGCGACGGGGATGAAATGCGTTTGGTTTTTCAACTAGTAAATCAGGTCATGACGTCATCTGACGCATGCGTAGAATCGGGCATCGTTACGAGAAACCCGTTTTTGTTGACCCCCCCCACCCCCCTGTGGAAAATTGTTGGTTTCGGGATGAAAAAGTTAACATTTTTGGCCAATTTTTCGATATTTTTCAAGCGAAGGATGGGGCTTCGATATGATATCGAGTTTGTGAATTTTCGTCGTGTGTGTCGAAAGTTTTTAGCAGACACACAAACATACATACACACACAAACACGTATACATTTTCGCTTTTATATATATATATATATATATATATATATATATATATATATATATATATACACACACACACGCGCGCGCGCGCACAAACTGGCTTTATCGGCTCATTATCGCTTTGCAAAGTTTGATATGTATGAGAAAACCGAACAAAGAAGTATTCTATGGAGAAGACCCCTTCCCTCCTTCGCAATAAAAAGCACTTGTTGTAATTGTAAAGAGTAAAACCTTTTAGATCTGGTAAAGTCTTTTCTTCACAATTTATAACTATCAATCCTTTGTGTTTAAAAGCATTTTTTTTTCTCTCTTGAACAAAAATGTATGGTAACAAAGCATGCATAATCAACACATGAGATAGAACTTGAGGTGAATAATATTAAACAGTTCCACGTTACTGATCCGCACTCGCAAATAGCTGCCTTCCACCCCGGAAAATAAATAAATAAATAAATCAATGTTACCAAGGTAAATTATGAGAGACGTTCAAAAAGTAATCTATTTTTTTTTTATTCCACCCGAATAGATCAGAGAGGATTAACAAGCTGAGCATGCGGGGGGTCCTCCTCCATAAGTGAAAAGTTTACTTTCACCGTGACTAATGTTTGTGCAAAATTTAAAAAAAAAAAAAAAAAAAAAAAAAAAATCAGGTGGTTATTGAGAAACGTGCAAACAAACGAACAGAAATAATTTACTAGGTGCAATCCCCCTTTTGTTAGGGGGACCAAAAATTGCATTGTTATGATGAGTGAACTTATGCATTCATGACCTGAAAAATCATTTGTTGCAGATATTGACAGTATGAGCCTCTAAGAAAGCAACTAGTCATGGACGTGCATCAGAAGAGAGATGCGTCATTGAATTCATCCATGCAGAAAACATTGAACCGACCAACATTTACCAGGGTTTGAACGTTTACGAAGCCGATACAGTAAATGTCAGCCCAGTTGGGTTTGTCGATTTCAGAGTGATGACAGATGTGAGCAACAAATTGCGTTCCAGACGCCCATGCACAGTTACTACCCTACACTGGCAAAAGTGCATTGAGAATGATGGTGACTATGTAAAAAAAAATAAATTGAAGAGCACAATAGGTTCCTCGTTTCAATGTTACAACTCCCATCTTCGTAGCTCTTCAACTTTTTTTGGTTAAAAAAAAAAAATATAGGCCTCACTGTTGGAACAACCCTCGTAATATGCTACTCTATTAACTTAAAAATAAAAAGTAAGGGGGATTTAAAAAAGACTCAAGCTGGGGGAGGGGGAGGGGGTAAAAAAAAGACGCAAAGTGGTGGGGGTAAGGTTTAAAAAGACGCAAGGCGGGGGTAAGGTAAAAAAAGAAAGACGCGAGGTGGTGGGAGGCAAAAGACGCAAGGTGGTGGGAGGAAAAAGACGCAAGGTGGTGGAAGGCAAAGACGCAAGGTGGTGGAAGGCAAAGACGCAAGGTGGTGGAAGGCAAAGACGCAAGGTGGGGGAGGGCAACGACGCAAGGTGGGGGAGGGCAAAATGTCAGATGAATATTAAGGGTCTGCCAAACGAGTGTGAAAAATGGACCGCATGTTTCCGTGACGTCAGATTTGTGTTAACTATAAGAACTATGGAAAAGCAGAAGCGACTTAATTATTTTTTAAAACCTCTGTTTATCTTCTTCAAACTGCAATTAATCTTTATAATTTTGTTAGATTTTAAGATTTACACCGTTTAACGATTAATAATATAAACATTTGTATATTAAATATGAAATACGGTTTTACTACGGGGTTCCATATTTTGTTTGGTAAAAAGAGACAAACAAAATATGAGGGGGGGCTACAAAATGCTTAATATTTGTGCAATAATATTTTCGAATTGGTTTTAATCTGGCGATAAAATAGCTGACAAGAGTCATGTTTATATTAAAACTTGATATTTAAAAAAATTTAAACACAATTAAAAATCTATGTTGTGATGGAACATTTTGAAATAATGGAATTTTAAGTTTTAATCTTTTAAAAATTAATTAATGTTTACGAAGTTTCTTTTTCTTGGCAATTTAACTGATGTATATATATATTAATTCGGAAAAACCGCTATTTAAAAAAAAAAAAAACATAATATTAAGTTTTTTTATGCTCAACTTCAAGGTAAATGTTTGTTCAATATGTGTATTTAAATTTTTAAAAAATAAATTTTTTTAATTATTTGAACTTTTATATTTCATAATAAATAGAAATTTCGATAGATTTAAATATATTTTGTTCGAATTTCGAAAAAATAAATATGGTGGGCACGCACTAAAAAAATATTTCCCCTTGTATATTTTACAAAAACTGCATTTTATATTCAATTTCATTCTAAAATGAATAAGTATCGAAAATTTCAAAAATCTGACCATTAGTTAATTTTTGCTAGATTTATTAAATACGGGTATGTTTTCACGTTTGGAATGTCTACTACATGGGAACGTTATTTTCGTCACGCAATTTCATTATTTTCGTTCGATGAAAAATTTTTTTACAAATTATTACTTCTTTTAAATGGTACAAAAGTTATACTAATAATATTAATTTATAAAAAAAGTTACATCGTGTTACATATAGGCTGTGGTAAATTTTGGCAGTCCCTAATGAACATTTATTCAAATATTTCATTTCTTCATGCAAAAATGTTATATGAAAATAAAATTTTCATATAACCGAGTAATTATATAATATGTCATTTTTTAACTTGAAATTTAATGAAACACGTGCTTGAGGACGTGTAGATGGAGAAAAAAGATGTTATGTTAGTTTTTTTTAACACTTCCATTTTGTTATCCATATCTCCCACCCTATGAAAATATCCTTATAAAGGTCTTGAAAATCTTACAGTGATCACACCTAAAAAAAGCTCAAAGTAAAGAGGGTTTTTTTTTTTTTTTCACATTATCCCATGCTGCAACACTGTACAGAACCTTAATACAACACAAGCCACGGACATTTTATTTATGAGAAAAAAAAGTCTAATGGATATTTTCATTATCCATTAGACCAGCTTAACACGATCTTTAAAGTGTTTTCAAGCTTACCAACATAAGGAATCAGTAATGTGAACTATTCACGCATTCGTCAGACAGCAAACAGATAAAAATCTGATTACTCCCACATACTAATTTTTCAATTTTGACTCCTTAGTAGCCCTGCACAAACAAAATACGGTATTGTTTAGTTGTGTATACAACTTTAACATTTTTTTTTAATGCAAATTTGATTTGGTGTTAAAAAAAATTAAAAAAAAAAAATTAGTTCTATTTGGTTCTAAATAAGCTGTGGAATACGGACAAGGATTTTTATGACTATTCGGTACTTTCACCTAACAATTTAAGAAAACATAACGTTTCTATTATTTGTATACCGTATCTTACATATAATTGGAACATAAAAAAAAAAATGAATAAAAATAAAAAAAATAGCACGGGACATATTGAATAAAGCAGTAAACAACCTAAAAACAACAGTGACCGACAGTTGATGCAACTGCCATAAAGTGACACTAATCACCTTAAAAGAACAATGACCACCATAGTGTCCGCCACTTGAAGACAAGCGATTTGTCCGCCAGTGCCCGCCTCTGTCAAGAAGTGACTAAACAGTTGATTTCATTTCAGAGCAGTAATGGGGCATAACACTGGTCATGTTCAATAATTGTAGAAGAAGCCAGTGCCAGCCAGTAAATGAAATCACTTCTTTTTTGGAGCAGTCCACCGAAGGCCATGCCAGAAACAGTGGCAGTCGTAAAGGTACCCAAGGTCTATCAGTAAACGCCTCAATACAGCACTAATTGCCAGTGATCATCACTCCCCGCCACAGATAACCAGTGACGGCTGGTGGATGCCAATGTCCGACAGTTGAAGACGGACAATTTCAGTTAGAAGCATTCTAAAGAAGGCTGGCACTGATCATGGCCACCAGCGAATTCCAGTTGCAAAAGTAACCAGTGCCTTCCAGTAAACAACAGTGACGATAATTATCACAAGTGTCTTCTGCTAGCTGCCACTACCAGACAATGGCCAACAGTGAAAGCCAGATAATTTCATTTAGCTCACAGCCGCCAGTATCTGCTATTTTCCAGAGCCGGCAGTGGCCCCCAATAACAATCATAGTTTTGTTTTGTTTGGGGGGGGGGGGGCTTTACTGATTTTGTTCTGGCTTTGTGTCATACTTCCACTGGACAAGGCTAAAAACCAAAATGAAAATGTTCACAAGTCCAAACTTTCTGTATATTAAGTTTCAAGTCTGTAGACTAAAAATTCAGAGTGGAATTTGGTAGAGACGTTCTGCACACATACAAGGTTACTTATTTCAGTCCGGCGTTGCCCGGGTGTTTGGAGGTGTATGCTGAGCAAAAAAAAAAAGAAAAGAAAAGCGGTCAATTTTTTTTAACTTTGACCCCTATTATCACCTCTTAACATCTATTGTTTTGGGTTCAAATCAAGTTATTAAGTTAGATCCACGTCCAAGGAACCTATATCTAAAATTTCAAGTTTTTAGGCCCAAAATTGTCGGAGGAGTTTGGTAGAATTCTCAAAGGTCAAATCGTTGAACTTTGACCCCTTAACAGCCAAATTTCTGGCCGAAAACGGATTAGAAAGATTTTCCAAAATCACAGTACCCTGCATATCAAATTTCGAGTCTGTAGACTGTAAACTGACAGAGTTATTGCGTAGGGAGATGTACACAGACACGTTCACTTATATATATACTAGCATGGGTGCCTGGCGTTCCCCGGGTGTTTGGAGGTGTATGCTGAGCAAAAAAAAAAAAAAAGTCAATTTTTTAAACTTTGACCCCTTAACATTTGTTTTAGGCTCAAATCAAGTTATTAAGTTAGATTCATGTCCAAGGAACCTATATCTAAAATTTCAAGTGTTTAGACCCAAAATTGTCGGAGGAGTTTGGTAGAGTTCTCAAAGGTCAAATCGTTGAACTTTGACCCCTTAACAGCCAAATTTCTGTTAGAAAACCGATCAAATAGATTTTCCCAAATCTCAATACCCTACATACCAAATTTCGAGTCTGTAGACTAAATATTGACAGAGTTATTGCATAGGGAAATGTACAGACAGACACACAGACACGTTCACTTTTATAGATATATATACATATACACACGTTCATGTGCTAGAATTTTATCATCCTAAATGTTACACAATTATGCATGATGTAGGAAATATGCATAATAGAATGGAGTGTAATAGTTAAATGAAATCAATCATCCAATAAAGAAACCATAAAAAATTAATGAAACTGTTTAGTAGCTCGCATATCCATGATCGACTATATTAAATTCGTTTCAATAATTTTTAAACAGAAAATGTAGGCTTTCAATATCAATGTAAGTGCAATGAAAAATTCAACTTTATAGATATAGATTACTTCAATTAAATCACCCATTTTTTTTTTTCAATCAAATTGATTGATTGCCTGCACTAGTTGGGGGACCCATCGCAGTACACCTAGAAACTTCACATGCCTCTCACAGTGGCTTAGTTCACAATACATTGTAGATAACCTATTGTTGATTTTATAAAATTATGTTTTTATATATGAATTAAAGAACCTACTGTTGATTTTATATGCCTGGTCTTACTGCTTGTGTAATGATAATGGCTTGAATTAAAGTTTAAAATAAAAGTCAAGTATCATAGCGCAGTTATGCTTTAAACATTCATTTTGAACATGCCGCTGTCATATCAAAGAACCTAATGTTGATTTTATGTCAGGCCTCTCTTATTTTGTGATAATAAAACTTCTCAAATGCACTTTGTTATGTTAGGCTGTATAAGGTGTTAACTTTGGTTAAAATCGTCTTCCTTTTTTCATTGATTTTGATTATCAAAGACATTCCAATACAAAACCTATTTAAGAACACTGCCAGGCAAATAAAGTACCTTGAGTGAAATTTCATAAAAATCAGCTCAGCCATTTTCGAGTCCATAGGGAACAAACTGACACAAAGTTCCTCTCATACAATAGTAGATAGATTAAAAAAAAATTTTTTTAATCAGAACTTTGTAATTTTTTTCATCAAGTTTTGAAATTATTTTAATCGTTTGAAGTTTAAAAAAAAAAAAAAAAAAATTCTTTTAAAATATTTCATTTTGTTATATATTGTTCTGTATATATTTTTTTTTTAGCATTTACTGTTCTTTTCTCACCTTTCTCTCTTATATCCCCACCATATTGCCAATTTTTCCAATTTTAATCCGAATATTTTCAAAGTGTTGTCTTTAATTTTATTTTTGTACTTCAAAATGCCATGGCCCAAAGAGGTTTCTTGCTTATTCTTTTTTTCTGTAACCGTTATTGATTTGATAATGTAATAAAGTTCCTATGAAACTTTATCTTAAATTGTACAGTTTTTTTTTTTTGTTTTTTTTTTAGCTGCGTGAACTTAAAATTGACAACTATTTTCTTTAATTGCAAATTTGGCAATGATCAGTTATTTTTTTTTTAATTCAACTTAGTTTGGCAATTCATCATGAAGAGACTAACACCTGAGCAGCATTTACAAATGATACGATCAATATACCGAGAGAAACATTTGATGAAGGAATAATTTCACAAAATGGATTTGTCAACTGGCTACCTCGTTTGTATGATTTAACTCCATTAGATTATTTTCCTTGGAGATATATAAAGCCCCTTGTCTACTCTGATAAACAAGACAATAGACCACTTGGAAGATAACATTCGACCTGTTATTACTGAAATACAATCTAATTTAATGCATAGTTTTGGAAAATTGGGCCTCTAGATTACAGCATGTATGCGCGAGCTGAAAGGCCTAATGCCCGAAATTGTATTTAAATTATAAATGTCAAAAATTAATCCTTGGAATAAAAGCACATAATTTTTTTGTGATTAACTTTGATTAAAAAAATAAATTAAAATAAACAAACAACTTTTGTTGATTCTTGCAATTTTCTGATCTTCCACTGTTGATCTTTGTATATTTAACCTCTTTTCACAGAGGGGTTTGACCTCTTTTTTTTTCCTCTTTAATTTATAATATACTAAAAAAAAGAAAAAAAAAAAAAGAAAAAAAAAAAAAAGAGGTCAAACCCCTCTGTGAAAAGAGGTTAAATATACAAAGATCAACAGTGGAAGATCAGAAAATTGCAAGAATCAAGACATCTGCTAAGTATAGAGATTAGTAAAATCTGACAGCGAATAATTAAGAACTAAAGGGAACATAAACAAAGAATTACATGGAGCGTTCGGCTTCTGCATCCCATTACTAGGCTCTCCCTATCAGACAGGGTATAAAAGACAAAAAAAAAAAAAAAAAAAAAAAAAGCATTTAATTTAATGTCTCACACTATCTACTAAGCTTCAACCGCATTGCCACAATGTTGCATCCCTATGCCTGTTTTAAAAATTATTTTATGAAAAGCGTTTCAATGAACTTGCTGCACTGGTACCCCCCCCCAAAAAAAAATCAATGTAAATACACTCACCCGACCTGAAATATCAGCAAAATCACTCATTGTAGAGATTCCCAAATACTGAAAGGCTTTCTACCCTAATAGGTTATTTTCTCGTACTGTTAGTTTTGGAATTTTCTCCTTGCTCCTCATTTCTCTGCTTGTACAAACATGCAGAAATTTAAATGTAATGTGAACAAACATCTCAATGCACAACATTTCCTGTAGCTCCTAATTCACAATAACTCCTTATGTCATAGTGGTAATGTGCTTTGTTTTGGGGTTACTTAAAATAAAATAAAAAATAGAAAGTAATAGCTAGGGATGGGACGATTCCAATATTTTTTTTCAGATTCCTATTCTTTTAAATATTTAGCCAGAGTTTTTTTTCTTTTTTTTTTTTTTTCAGATAACCGTAAAAACCCATGTAATAATATGTGCACATACTTGTAACAGCACATCTAAGCATGTATTAAAACATCAGTAGCAGCCATAGATGGCAAGTGATTGTATTAGCAGCAAGAGCAACATTTGAACGCGTATGATAATTGGCAAGTGTGCTCAGGCTTGCGTCTGAAGAAGAAAAATAGGATACCACATGGTTTGAAAGAAAAAATTTGACACCGAAGGAGACGGACATGTAAAGCGGTGAAAATGGGCCGGATGTGGCTAGCGTACAATCGGAAGAAAAAAAAGCTGCCAGGTAAAATGAACATGTGGCAGCGAGAGACTTAAGCTGGTGTCAAGACAGGGAGAAAGAAAACAATAATAAATGCTTTTGTTACAAAAGAAAAAGAAAAATGCTGACCCAGAGTGATTTTTGCAACCGCACCCACATAAACTTTCGCAAAAAGGTAAAAGAATACACTCGCGTGGGTTTCTCTCTTCGATTTTAATTTTATGGGTAGATTATAATCAACAAATATTTATCATTAGTACAATCAAAAGAAAATTAAGTTTTAAACAAAAACAGAAAACAAAAGAATCGTTTTTGATATTGGAAAATATGCAGTTTTTCCAATAGCGATACCTCAAAAAGTTCCAATTTTTCTTATTCCCAATTAATTATCACAAAACTATCAATAATTTAGTTTTTATTTACTAATGAATCCACTTAGCAAGGTTAAAAGCCATTTAAGGATAAGAGTTAAAATGGTTAGTTAGTTGGTTGCACTGACTGGCCTATCAACCTCTACATAAAATTTAAGGCCAGAATTTTTTTTTTTTTAAATTTAAATCTAGCTTATAGGGGATTCTCATAGCGGTGGACGATTAATCAGGAAAATCCTGATTTTTGGGAGTATTGGAATCAGAAAAGTACGCCTATTTTCTGATGCCCAAAACGATTCTTTTAATTTTTTTTTTTTTTTTTTATTAAAACAAAATCCTCCACGGTTAATAATAAAATTCATCATGAAGAGATTAAGACCTGAGCAGCAGGTCTTAATCCCATCATGAATTTTATTCATCATGAATACGAATATTATAATTAAAATTTATTTTCTAATCTATAAATATAAAAGTGAAAATGTGTGTATGTATGTATGTATGTATGTATGTGTGTGCACTTTTTCTGTATGTCCACAAAAGGCTTTTTTCAGGGGAGCGCTCGGTCGGCTCACTCGTTCTTAAAACTTTTAATATGCTGTCTAGATGATAATATTTACAACTTAATGGGAGTCGTGTGTGTATTTAATTTGCCCAACTTTTAAACGCTATTTTTTCCAGATTTTTAGATCGCCATATGTTTCTTTCACTATTCGGTATAAAGCAAAACTGGATTCCAATTGGCCGGGTGGTCTCCAGAAAGCGATGTAAACGTTTGGTCAATATCAGCTTTTCACCGTCATATCAGACGATTGCTTTTATTTGGACAACACTCCCCTAATAAACGGGGGCACCTCATTAAAAACTGTCCCGCAGAAAATGTTAACTGTTGAATAGCCATTGCTTATGTTGTCGTAAATCTTTACTCCGCGACTTCTATTTGACCTCATTAAGCTGGCACCTGCCAATTCTACTTAAATTCAAACGTCTTTCACTTATTCTTTCTTGCTGGTCGAGCGGTTAACGTCTCACATTTTTTTTCCAACTTCGCCTCAGGGCGAGGGTTTGATCCTAACTACCTACCAAAACTTAAAAAAATTTTTTTTTTATTTAGGAGCACACACACACCTCCAAATACCCAGGAAACACCGGGTACCCCCGCTAGTTTAATATATAAGAGGCAAAATGGGCACGAGCGTTTGTGTATGTCCGCAAAAGGCCTTTTGCATCAGGCTTCTCGCTTCGGTGAGATTTTGCAAGAATTTTTCGCATACATTCCAGATCCTAATATCTCAGATTCACAAATGGACATCGTCTTTATTTTTTTTGATCAAGTTTAACAAAATTCCCACCATTTCATCTCGGCTGTTTATATATACAAAAAAGACAAAGTGAAACTATTAGAATACAACCGCCTGGCCTTCGGACCTGGTAGTATCTGTTCTGTAATTGATCCATGGTCAATGTAGGGGGAAACCCTTCATACTGAGACAATTACTATTTATTTGGATACTGCCAGATCCATAGCCTTGAGCCCCCTAGGGGCATAGGCCATCCACAATTTTGTAGATGCTTTTGTAGCGACCGAGTTCTTTTTACAGGGTGAGGGTGCTTACCCCATGCCCAACCTTCCCAAAAGGTACATACAGCGCCTAGCCTTCCCAAATAGTCACCCATCTGGTACTGGCCAGGCTCAACGTTGCTTAACTTTGGTGATCTGGCGAGAACCGGTGTATCAACGTGATTGTGCCGTACATACTGCCAGAGTGCCTCCCCTTTTTGGGAGAGCTGGTTTTCTCCCCACATTAAACTAATTTGCTTTCGTGGGAGGTTTAAAAACAATGCCATTTCTGCAAGTCATCTTTTGTTTTCCATTTGAATGGTTTAGACTTCCGGTTGCGTTATGAAGTAGCGGTAAGACGTCAGATTTTCTTTAACTTTCTTTTCTGCCTTCGTATCACGGGTTCGAGCCTGCCTAATACCACATTTTTTTTTCTTTGCTTAACACACACCAACAAACACCCGGGCAACGCCGGGCACGCAGACTAGTTAAAAATAAAACTATGCACAATGTTCATTTTTTAAGTTAACATATCAACCTATATTTTGTTTAGAAAATATTGGTGCTTACCATCTTCCCACAAAGGCAGAGTTAGACACAAGACTGGTTTTTTTAATATGGAACAAAATTTAGCACCCCTCCCCCTCCAAAAAAAAAAAAAAAAAGGTAGGGGCACTCCAGATTAAGATAAAAACATTGCCTCAGTCTTGAAGGAAATCTATCTCCCCAAACCGAGGCAGAACAGATTTTAAACTTTGTTTCTAGCCACAAAGCCAAGCCCAGAGTTGTGGCTATAAACCCTGCCCCATCTCTATTTTATTCAGTTATTTAAAAAAAAAAAAAAAAAATCGGTTCTTCTACACTATTGGAACGAGATTTTATAGTCCATAAATGAAGTTTTCAGATAAAAAAAACAATGGTTTCAAGTGATTTTTTTGTCAATTCTAATAAGTTACAATGGTAGCTTCCAATTTATGCAGTCAAAATTACCTGAATATTACTTTAATCGTGGTAGCAGGGGAAAAATTGCCGCCATCTTGTTTAAAATCGAAACAGAAAATTACCTCCCTTCTGAACTCTGATGAAAACGATCGTAAGATACAAATAATATTTTTTATTTTTTTAAAATAATTTTCTACCTTTCCGATTTTCGTAATTTTTGTATATAAAATCATCTTAAAAATACGAATACGTAGATACCATGGATTTCATGAGAAATTCAGTATCATGGTTTCCGAAATTTTGTCCCAATAATGTATATAATCTACACCAACCACGCAGGATACATCGGATCTGTTTTTGATACAATCGTCAGCAAGATCGGACACAGAATTTCTCTTTTAGAAGCCCACCACACCACACCAGTACACCACCTCCGGACTTAGCAACACAAATAAAATAAAAGAAAAAAGAAAATAATTTTTTCTTTTGATAACGGTAAGGTGGCTGCCATCAAAGTCCCAAAAAATAAAACAAAAATAATTTTTTTATTTAATAATAAAAAATTAAATACCAAATTCTTAATAGCATTAACAACTAGAAATAATGCATTCAAAAACTACGACTAACTCTCTCCCTCTCTCTCTCTATATATACATATTACTTTTACATAATTAGCAATGTTTCCAAACCCTATTTAGCTTGGGTTTACCCCCGCCCCTCGTAGTCAGTAATAGTAGTAGTCATACAAATCAGCTGAAGAGATTTGACACAGACGTTGACATGAGGTCACGATAGTCATCCGCGTGAGTCAGTCACAACATTAGTGAGAATGGATAGCATCTTAAATTGACTGGGTTAATGGAAGATTCAAATATATATATATATATATATATATATATATATATATATATATATATATAAGCATAAGCCTGACGAATCCTATAGTTGGACGAAACGCAGAATATTCAGTGTAGCTTAATCGCCATATATATTTTATAAATTACTATATATATATATATATATAACTACTTCATTTACTCACATAAAATTGATATACGAAAGTATAAATTAATGCGTAAACTTTAACTATTTACTTCAAAAGTGCTCAATACGTAGATAGAGCTAGTTAGTTATAAAATATATATGGTGATTAAGCTACACTGAATATTCCGCGTAGCTTAATCGCCATATATATATATATATATATATATATAAGCATGCTTATAACTTGAATATTTTTTGTTTGTTTATTACAGCTAAAACTGAGATTCCAAAGCACACACGGAAAGAAATGAAAACCAAATATATATAAAAAATAAATAAAATGCTTTTGTCCTTGGGTTAAAAAAGACCACTAACTTTTGCATGTAAGTACACATATCTAAATGAGTAAATGCTAATCTTTTTCCCCCACCTATCCTAGCTATATTAACATCAAACAAGTTGTTTGTTTAATTCTATGATACAAGGTCTTATTTTCTAGTAAATAGTTTTGTTTCTCGCTTTGATGTCTTATATAATAATAATAATAATAATAATAATAATAATAATAATAATAATAATAATACGTTTTAGTGTCTTATTTTCTAATATGGTTTTTTTTTTCTCGCTCTGACATCGATATTAAAAGCCTACTTTTTCAATTTAAAAATTAAATCGAACTTCTTAATATACTCAGTCATGGATATGTGAGAGACTACATGAAGGGGTTAAATAATTTGCATAATGGTGGGACCCTACTATCGATCTAGTAGATATCTCACTGCTGATGCAATTCTCTATCTATATAAGAGCCAGGTACGTCCAAGGATGGAGTACTGTTGCCACATCTAGAAAGGACTTGTCCTGCCTTGATAGAGTTCAAAATAGACTTCGTAGCCTCGTAGGAGATGTCCTTTTCTCTTCTCTGCCTTCTCTGAAACCTCTTTCTCACAGAAGAGATGTTGCGAGTTTGTCTCTGCTTTATCATTATTTTCATGGTAAGTGCTCGACTGAGCTTCAATCTATGCCCCCCCTCGCCAAACTTTCACAAGAAACACTCTTCTAGCTGAAAAACTATCAATCATTCCCCTCAATCTTTATCTGTGCCTAAACCTAAACGTAGATTCCATGAACAAAGCTTCTTTCTTAGAAGTGCACACCTCTGAAACGGTCTTCCGTTTTCCTGCTTTCCGGCTGACTACAATCTGATTGTCTTCAAGTCCAACGTAAACAAGTTCTTGATGAGCCGTTCCACTTAAGTTAACAAAGTTACCGAATTTCCATTACTAACGATTACTACATTGTCTAGTTGACTACTGTACACTCTTAACCCTTATCCTCGAGTGGTCTCTGGGCCTTGATAAGTGGTGATGAGCACGTAAAAAAAAAAAAAAAAAAAAAATTCCTTGGAAAAAATCGCATTAATTATTTTTTATGGTTTCTTATTAGACAATTAGTTTAATTACGCTGAATTCTATTTATGCATAGTGTGAGAAATTCTGCAGAAAGAAGCAGGTTCCTCATTGGTCGGTTTGTCTGCGCACGATTTTGTTTGAACCATTCAGATTGCTTGTTATTACTAACTGCCGAGGGTGTTCTTGGCGCCAAATTTATCCTTTCAGATCACCAGTTTCGACACAGACACGGGTTGAAGATGGACGCTCGAAATTCACTCAAGGCTTGCAGCCTCAAAATTGTCTCTTGGAGACATATTTATGCACTAATGTGGGTGAAATGTTATTTTCATTTGCAAACACCAATGCCCTTATGTTGGGCGAATTATTATATTATTGAACGCGATTATGCTCTCATCATTATGTCTGTCAGAGACAAAATTAAGATCTACAGTTTGACCTGTCATTTGTCCACCATTTGGACAGTTATCTACAGTGGACTCCTCGAGGCTACCTCACTTGCAGTATCCATCTTCGAAGCCATCATTCAACTCTTTAACCAGTTGCAGCGTTCTTCGTCAGCAGAGTTTTGTACCCAGCATTTCTCGAAGATGAACTATTACCCCTTTGAGGTGTTACCAACCCATTACTGCAGATAGCTGAAGGTGACACATCTTTTGCAACTCGGATCTTTTTTTGCTTTAATAAAATTTATGTTGAAGTTTAAAAGGTGACCCTGTTGATTGCAGTATAATACTAGTTATGTGCAGTTACTGGAGGTCCACCCTCCCAGGCTTTGCCTTCTCTCTTTGAGAAGAGGGTTAGTTTATTGCTAATAGGAGGTAATACCTGGGAGAATCGCTCCATAAAAGATAACCTCATAATAGAATAGATATTACATTATGCCCTTTCCTTAAGGAGGATGTAATACCTGAAAGCTTTACCCCCACCTTCTTAAAAAGGAGGTTATTCCCGGGAGGATGATCTTATGACAACACGCCCAGATAATACACTACCACTCCCCATTAAAAGATAATGCAATAATAATTTTTTTTTTCTTCCTGTATGCCTAGTCATAAAATATTTTTATGACTCCTTGGTCTTACTAACAACCTCACCCCTTCTTTCATTCCAATGAAATCATTATATGTATATTTATGAACAACAAAATTTCTAACTAGATCTTGAGTAGAACGTGTTCTTAATGTAAATGTGGTATTGTGGTGACTGAAATGATTCTAGTCAAGAATAAGATAAACATTTTTGTTGTGACCAAGGATGACTAACAACACTTTATTTCTCCACACTTTAATATTCTTATGCCTTGTTTGTTTAAAAGTTATTAAAAAAAAAATCCTGCAAATATTTCAAAGTGTATTATCTGTTCTTGACATCCTAACGACATCAGACATTTTACTATCAACAAAAATATTGTGTACATATCAGAAAATATGGCAATGTAAAATTAGAACTGCATATTACAGAATATTAGAATTTGTTTAGAAAATAAATATGCAAATTAAGAAGGGCTAAATGTGTTTGTGGGTTTACTGTGTATTATGTACACGTACCGGCATTGCCTGGTTGTAAAATACGCTTAAATATATTTAATTTTCATGCAGATTTCATATGTATTATAGAGCCAATACACTATTATATTGTACCTATTATAGTGGGGATGTTTTTTTTTAATTCGACTTTGTGCCATCAGCTAAAATCGAAACCAAAACATTTGGCTCTCTAGCAGTATTCCATACCATCTGAGCTAATGATACAAGGTTGTTTGGGTTGTTTTTGTTTTACGGCATATCAAGCTTTTTTCAGGTTATTTAATGCCGAATCCAAAGATTTTGAAGAAAAAATTTTTTATTAGTTTTTTTCAAGTCAGTTTCTATTTAACCCATAGTTAGGACCCTAACAGGTACTACCACTCCGGATCAGAGTGGACCTGGGAGCATTGGCAATTAAAGGGTGGCTCCACACTCCCCAAAGCCCGCAAGCTGGGGCCTCCCCACTGAATATAGTTGAAGGTCATATCCAGGACCAATGATACAAGGATATCAAACTTGGTTGCCATCTGCTAAAATCAAAACCAGAACTTTTACCGCTCTAACTTTAGCCATTATTTATCTCTTCAGCTACCAACAGATGGATGCGAAAGCTTAAAAATTAAGCGACTCAGCTATGAATGGTTGATTTTGCACATATTTTTCTAGCACAAAAAATTACTTTTTTGGGATAAAAAAAAAAACATGCAAATAGGAATTTAACATTTCTAGAACTGACTCAAATCGAATAAATTAATAAGTACTGTTCAATACTACTAATAAAATTATATTGCAAGAGAATTTTTCTTTTTATTCCTTCAATCCAGAACCTCTAGGCAGACATTTTTTTATTGCCTTTTTTATTTTCAATGTTCCCTTTTTTGTGTGAGGTTTTGCTGACTTCTAAGTGAGGAACCGTCACACATCGAAATTGAGTTCCTTTCTCACACCATTACAACAATCATAGTATCCAAAAATGATGCTACATCAATGGGAGGTCACTCATATTCTTGTCCAGGGTTGCCAAATTTGGCTTTAAAAAGGCCAAATTTCATTTTTTTTAAAAACAATTTTGAATTTCAAAAATTGTATTTAGCTTTTTTCAAAGCGCGAGGTTATGGACCAAGAAAGGAACAAGCAGAATATTATATAGGTTATCAATCTTCAACTCCAAAAATTTTGGAATAAAATACCACTTCCTAAAAGTTTAGTTTTAAAGTTTGTTTACTTTAAAAGATATTCTTTGTTTTTAGTCTATTTTCAGTTGAAAAACATTACGATACATCAGCCTAAAATGACATGTTTACATTTAGAATAACATTTACAGTTTAGACTTTTTTTTTTTTTTTTTTTTTTTACAAAGGCGTCATCACTTATCAAGGCCTAAAAGCCACTAGAAGATAAGGGTTAATGAGCATAAGGTGGTCAGCGAGACAACCGCATAATGATTAGTATTGATGAAAACTGGGTAGAATTTGACTATTCCAAGGGATGGCTCAACAAGAACTTGTTTACATTAGACTTGAAGACAACCATGTTGTAGTCAGTTAGAAAGCAGGTCCAGAGTTCCACAAGCAGGCAGTTCTCGGAAAGAAGCTTTGCACATGGAATTTGTGCTTAGATTTAGGCACCGATGGAGAATGGAGGAAATTGTTGACAGTGGTTGTAGCTAGACACGGGTTTTTGAAAGTTTTGCAGGAGGTGGACCATAGATTGAAGCCAAGTCGAGCACTTACCATGAAAATAACGATAGAATAAAGATAGACTCGCTGTAAGAGCGAAATTATGATGAAGAGAAAAGGACATCACCTATTAGGTTTCAAAGCCGGTTTTGAACAACGTCAAGGAATGAGCTTTAGAAGATTGACGGGGGAAAAAAAAAAAAAAAAAACGCCAAAAGATGAGCATTTTATCATTTCTAGTTGCCACTTGATAAAAAAAATTAAAAAAAAAAAAAAATCAATCGCAAATGTTACTGTTTCACTCGCAATGTAGAGCCCTGCTAAGGCAGGAAAAGGTGCTCCGTGCAGTTCCTCTCCAGATGTGGTAACCGTCCTGTTTTAGGCTATATTTGGCCACTACACAGATAGAGAATCACATTGGGAGTGAGATACTTTCTGGGGCAATAGAATGATGCATTTTTTTTTCAACGACCTTGCAACAGATTTGATGTAAGCTTTCAATTTCAGGTTAGGAGCAAAAGGTCAATCCCAGAGAATAACAGTTTATATTTAGAACAACATTGTTTGTTCATTTAAAGAAAAAAACAGTAAATAAATCATCCTAAATTTGATTGAATAGAATTTGTTTACTTTTGTTCCAATTCGATCATTTTCATTCATATCTACTTATGAGCAGCATTTTCTGTCTGTCTGTCCATATTTTGAATTTTTTTCAAGGGAGATAATTATATGAACACTTCCAACATCAAATGGAGTTATGTTGTGGAGAACAAATACTACACTTTGAAAGATTCATTTGCACAAAATATAAAAAAAAATTTACATTCTAACAAATTAGGTACAAGGCCATTCAAAAGTGTGGGAATATGGTGTTACTGGTCATCCTTCGTCACCATAACTTAGAAAATCTCTATCCTATTTTTGACTATAATCAATCACCATAATACCACGTACTACATTTCAATCTTAGACAAAAGGCCATGAAGCTATAATTTTTTCTTTTTATAACTAGGCATTTTTAAATGAATAATAATAATAAAAAAAAATCTTTAGATATATAGTGCATCAACATATAATTTTTTTTAAACAATATTTTGGGGTCAGCTTTCGTTTAGGCCTGGATAGTCTAGTCCAGCTATAAGCAGCACTCACTGTATATATGTTTTAATTTTTTCAAGGGTGATAATTGCATGAAAACTTTTGATGACAAATAGTACTGATATTGTGGAGAACAGATACTAAACTTTGATCCTAATGAAAATGCAAAAAAATAAATAAATAAAAGGTTTTTGTGACTAGGCAATTTTAAATGAATGAAAAATAAGTTTCAAATAATTTTACTTTATTCACACCAATAATATTGTGGGGTATAGAACTTGAGTGTGCACGATCGCTTGTGAAAATAGAAGCAGCAGCTGAAGGATAGATGGCTAGTGAAGGTAGCAGCAGCAGCATTGCCGTTTGATCACTATGGAAATGAGCATGTGTGTGCGAGCTTGCGTGACAACAAAAAAAGAAAAAGGCATGTGGTCAGCAGAGAAGGAAAGCGCGCGCGAGACAAGATGGACATGTGACTTAGTGGCAGCGAGACAGCAGGTTTTGTTAATCTTATGGAGGACGAAATGAGGAAAACAAGAAGCATTGTTTGGAAAGTAACGGTAATAAATGACTTTTGCTAAAACAGAAAAAAAAATGCAGAGTGATTTATTTATTTTTTGTTTGTTCCTTTGCGGGGTTTAAGGTGTAATGAATACGGTTCAAATATGTGCAGAACGGTATACAAAGCTTCTGTCAATTTTTGGTTTACAGACTAACTGAAAAAAATTTAATTTTTAGCTGTAAAAAAAAAAAAAAAAAAGTGCTACTAAGGTGTCAAAAGTAAAAAATTGAAACTTTTTTTACTCGCATTCACCCCTAACAAGGTATATTGCCACTTGGACGTAAGTGGCTACTATTTGGAACCATGCCTATGAAAGATTAACAAGATGTTGGTTTACATTACATTTAAACTTCTGTATATCAGTACAGCCAGGGAAGCAGGTAACAGGAAGGGGATTCCAAAGTCTAGCTGTTGAAGGAAAAAACGATTAGAATAGAAAACTTTCTGGCATTTAGGGGCCTCAACAATGAAGGGGTAAGATTTTATTGCTAAGCAGGTTTGTCGGGGATATGTACGTTGAGGGGGCACAAGTGCAACAAGTTCATCAGAACATATTCCATTAAAATATTTGTAAAACAAGCACAATGACACAATTGCGGCGATAGGACAGGGGTTGGAGCTTAGTTGACAATGAGACCGATTAGATTGAAAACTCTTTTTTCGACTTTATCTAAGAGGGAGAGACTAGTGGTAGATGCACCAGCCCAGATGTGGCAACAATACTCCATGCATGAGCGAATGGTGGCCTTGTAGAGGTACAGGATACTCTCAAGTGTGAGCAGTCTTCTAGCTCGATAGAGGGAACCCACCTTCTTTGCAATATCCTCAATGTATTTGTTCCAGTTCATATTGCCCGCAAATGTTGGGCCAAGGAGTTTGAAGGAAGAATTCTCAGATAGAGTGTTATTTGTCATGGATATAGGCAGTTGGCAGACCTGTCGACTTAATGTGCATACTCTACACATGCGCAAATATACATTTATCTGTTTAATGGTGTTAATTTGTAAAGTTTTGATATGCATGTGTCCTTAGGTCAGATAGTAGTGAATACCGCTTGACAACTAGATGTTTTGGTTTTAGTCGATGGAACCCAACTTATTTTTTTTTAAACTCTTTAAAATCACTACTATATATTGGGTACAATATCATAAACAATAGAGAATTTAATCTATAATATAAATCTCACCTCTCCGTTTAAATGTATGTATATATGTCTGTCTCACAAAAACTTCCAACAGAGGAGACAGATTTTCACGAGATCGATATCATTTTAAGCTCGACCATTCGGACGACAAATATCAAAAACTTGACTAAACACATTCCTTCACCCTCAACTGGACACTTTTCTACAAGGAATGGTCGCTTTTTTTCAAAAGTCATCCCCACTTTTCGATTGACTAGCCTTAATTTAAACCTACGTCATTTCCATTTTGGCATTTAGCTAATGCGTCACGTTTTATTTTTCATTTTATTTTCCTCCTTCGTGGTACTGCCGACTACCACTTTTTTTGTTGTGCTCGTAATTTTCCTTTTTATTTTTTTTGTTCAACCAACACATTTATACACACCTCCACTTTCTTTTTTGCCTTCGCGTCACGGGTTCGAGCACGCCTGCCTACTATAACATTTTTTTTTTTTTTTTTTTACTCAACACACACACCTACAAACACAAACACCCAGGCAACGCCGGGCACCCAGGCTAGTCTATAATAAATATGAAATCTGCATTAATTAAAATATATTTAAACATTTTACGACTGGACGACGCCAGGCGGGTGCTATTGTGTTTATATGTAAGACATTCAATTCAAATTAGAATTTACAACAATTTGACAAATTTATCAATCAACAAGTTGGATTATTACAATTACTATTGGACTATTTCATTTGCATCTCTACATTTAACCAAGCAACATTTTCTTTGAATTATGTCACATTTTTCAACCTTTTCTTTATCGAACCTGGACTTAATGCAGAAATGTATACGTTATAAGGATATTTCAAATTATCATTAACTTTTACACAAATACTAGCAGGCCACTCGGCATTGCCCGATTGTAAGATACGCTTAAATATATTTTGATTAATGCAGATTAAATATTTATTATTACAGAGACAAATCTATAGATTATTATAGTGAACCTATTATATAGTGAAATCAAAACTATATGACTTGGGTGCCATCATCTAGAATTGAAACCAAAACATACAACTCTCCACCCTTATTCCTTAGCCTCTAAGACACACCCATACACGCGCTCGCACACACAGTGTAACTAGGATATGGGATATAAGAGACAACGACTTCTCTGGTCACTACAGCTCTCTCATATCCAGGTTACATTGTGCATTAACACAGGCTCTAATTTTGGACCAGAGAAAATCTCTCTTATCCGTTTTTCTTACATCTGGATTACACTACATGTGTAAAAAAAAAATTATATATATATATATACATATATATATATATATATATATATATATATATATATATATATATATATATACACACTAGCAAAAGTACCCGTCGTTGACTGGGTTCAAAAACAGCCTACAGAAAATGGACTGATTTATGAAAGTATGATAGGTTATGAAAATGAAGGGTTGTAAAGAGATAGCTTCGAATTTGGGAGTATCAAAACCAAAGCAAAATATGAAAGTAAAAATAAAATAGATAAACTCCATAATTTATTATACCATACCTGTTCACACTGAAACACTTATCACAACATTCTGTGGATCTATATTAAAAAACCTTGTTAAACTTTGTGACATATTTCCATTCTATGGAGGTCAGGCGCGAACGAACACCCCATAATTTTATTATACCATATTTCTTCAAACTGAAACATAATCATCACATTATACTTACGCAGATAGATATGAAAAGTCTTTATTAACGTTTGTGCCTATTTCCATTCTATGGAGGTCAGGCGTGAACGCAGACCCCACAATTTTATCATACCATCCCTATTTAAATTAAAACATACTTATCAAAGTATTATTATGTACATCCATATCAAAAACACTTGTAAACGTTTTTGTTTTAATTTTTAAATTTTTTATTTCCGTACTTTGTGGACCATGCGCGTACGCAGACCCCACAATTTTAATGAATAATGATTCTGCCAGATCAAACATACCCATGCCTGTGTCTCGATACATCTTCTATCATTATATGTGATCAGTTTTCTATAATAGTCAACCATATAGGAGCCTATTCGTGATCAGACACAGACATTCAGCTTTATATTATAGACACACACACACACACAATTCACCTTTTTTAAAAAACTGAATCGTCTGATCAAAGACAAGGTTTACAGAGTTTTATAGTTATTTCGATAACTTCTCATTATTTGTAGTTTTCAATTTGTGCTAACCAGCAAAATTACAGCCTGCCTATGAATATTATTTTTCTGATTATTTTTTCCTCTGAGGATAAAAGCCATTCTTTGAAATTCCATTTCACAAGAAAAATTTTAACTTTTCAACTTGTATTCCTCGTAAAATTTAATTTACAATTTGTTTAAATTCAATTTCTTATGTCAGTGCCTCAACGCAAAAACGAAAAATAAAAACCAAGAAAAATATCACAATTAAAATAAAAATGTTATATATCTATATTCATTGGGGGGGGGTGCATTCCAATGTATTCCTCGAGACATTTCCTCTCCTGTTTTCTGGACGGTAATAGATCATTCGGCGTCCCCGACAAAACATCTTCCAACAGATATTTTGCATATAATATATAATATTTTTTATTATTAATATTTGGTGTTTATGAACTTTTCATACCACGCTATATTTAAATAGTTTTTTTTTTTTAGGTTGAATTAAAGTTTCACCATATCTTTTTTTTTTTTTTTATTAAATTGTTAGGTGGAAGCACAGAATAATTACAAAAATCCCTCCCATGTTAAGAATAGCTTTCGAAATCACATTATTTCAGCATGGTAACAAAAGTGCATAAGCACCTTAACATTTTATATCAAAATAAGTG
This sequence comes from Euprymna scolopes, assembly GCF_053919585.1. NCBI lineage: Eukaryota > Metazoa > Mollusca > Cephalopoda > Sepiida > Sepiolidae > Euprymna > Euprymna scolopes. The sequence goes on along the minus strand of NC_136513.1, from coordinate 19,335,731 downwards.
AAACAGTGTGAACAATTCTTACTTTTATTTAAAAAAGTAATATTTATTTCTTGTAATTATTATTTACTTATTTTTATTTCATTTTTTTAATTACATTTCCCCCTAAACAAGGCACATTGCCACTTTGATGTGGGGGCTACTATCAAGGACATAAGCTACAGGAGTACTATGTAGGGAGCTGGGCAGCAAGATGTCGGTTCATGTTACACTTGAACTTCTGCATGTCAGTACAGTTGGGGAAGCAAGAACCTGGAAAGGAATTCCACAGTCCAGTGGTTCTGGGGAAGAAACTACTGAAGTAGAAAGATCTCTTTCATCTGGGGATCTTTACTGTGTAGAGGTGGGATTTAGCTGCTTGTCGGTGGTATTTACGTCGAGGGGGCACAAGTGTTTGCAGTTCGTCAGAGCATTCACCATTAAAATACTTGTAGAACAGGCAGAGGAATGCAATATTTCGTTGGTGGGACAGATGACAGTTCAGGACCTATTAGGTTGGCGACTCTCTTGAATCTTGTCTAGGAGTGAGAGACTAGTAGCAGATGCACCAGCCCAAATATGACAAAAATACTTTTAAGAAAGTTTTACAGAAAGAGAATTTTTATGTAAAACATTCTTAAAGGTAAAACATTTTTATAGAAAAGTATCATTCTAACGCCAAACTACTACTACTACTACTACTACTACTAAGAAGCATGATAATAATAGTAATAATTCGTCTAAGAAAGTGATAAATTCCTTCAGTTAAAATATCTGTTGGAAGATGTTTCGTCGGGGACACCAAATCATCTATCACCAGGGGAAGTAATGCAACAATAAACGGTCTCTATGCCGGCATGCCTTTTTATTTGAATTTTTTTTTTTTTTTTTTTTTTTTGTTAAATTAATTTAGTTGCCTGGAGGGCAGATCCACGTTAAATTAATCTAGCAAATAACCCTTACGTCTAAAGAAAAAAATAAATGCAAAATGTGCTAAATCAATATTATTTTAATTAAATATTTCGGGTTTGTATTACTGTACACAGATTCGACAAAGTTGGCAAAAAACAAATACATAACAAATAAATGTTATCAAAGGCAAGATAAGTTACTTTTCTACCAAACTGGATATATTTTTCGTGTTTTTATTCAATGTAACATTTATTCAGCTCGAAAAACATACAGTGTTTACCGATGTATTGGAAAATTCAAGATGGCGTCTGATTCTCTCTTTAACACGGTAAGTTTGGGAAAAAGTGTTATAAATAAAAAACTATACGAAATACTATTAAAAACCCGCCGAATATATGTCAACCTATGTCACGGTAACATATATTGAGCGGGTTTTTAATAGTATTTCGTATAGTTTTTTTTATTTATAACACCTTTTCCCAAACTTACCGTGTTAAAAAGAGAATCAGACGCCATCTTGAATTTTCCAATACATCGGTAAACACTATGTTTTTCGAGCTGAATAAATATATTACATTGAATAAAAACACGAAAAATATATCCAGTTTGGTAGAAAAGTAACTTATCTTGCCTTTGATAACATTTATTTGTTATATATTTGTTTTTTGACAACTTTTTCGAATCTATGTGTACAGTAATACAAACCCAATTCTGCCTTTAGGGTTCCGATCAAAGTGTAGAATCTGTTCTGTCCTCAACGACGAGAAATACAAATCCTAGATTTTTGGAAAGGATAGGATGAGCGAGTAAATTTTTCGCACAGTATTTAAAAGCAAAAACACGTCGCTTCTTCACGCTTCACGGGGCGGAAAAAACAAAAAAAAAAAAAAAAAAAAAAAAACGCTTAGAGAGTGCGGGATGCGTCGTACCTGCCTTTTCCAAAAATTATTTTAAAGTCTTTCATTAAAGAAATTTATTATTAAAAAAAAAAAAAAAAAAAAAAAAAAAAAGCGAAAATTTACCGCGGAAACTTTTTTTGTAATGCTGAATACAAAGAAAACAATAACAGACAAGCTCCCACCCAACTTCAACTAACAAATAGAAAGAAAAGAGATTAGTCGCATTGCAGACATTACATAATAATTAAAGAAAACCCCGTTCATTCTCGGGGCGCCCTTAAATTTATCACGTGAATCGTCTTACCGTAAACGGGACTGAATGAGCTTTTAAGAAGAAGAAAAACAACAAAAAAAAAAGAAGCTTTTTACTTTGGATTCTTTTGTGTATTCAGTTTCAATGTTTTTTTTTCTTTTCTTTTTTTTTTTGAGGTGCAAGTCCAGAATTCAACCTATTTTTATTTTTTTTAATTTTTTTTTTTTAATTAGTTTGAATTTTGAACTTGCACAAAGAAAATTAAAAATCTTAACTATTTGATTGAAACGATAAATACACAAAATTAAGTATAAATAAATAAAAATGCAGAAACATCTTTTTGATGTGATGTACACCTACCCATTGAACGGATATGTCATATTCCAAAAGTCACCTAAATTGATCAAGTAGTAAAAAAATAAAAATTAAATTAAAATCGTTATGTTTAATGAGGAGACAAGTCAATTCGAACTATAAAAATCAATCTAGTTATGGCTACAATTTCCTATTAAAATGGCTAAAATTTGTATTTTTTTATACATAAAAAATAGTACTTGATCAATTTACATGATTTTCGAAAAATGACATCTTCGTTCCGTCACTGGTCACGTACATCAAAGTTTTTTTTTTTTTTAAAGATGTTTTTTTAAAAAGGTATTATATGTGAGTGTGTGAGAGAGAGTTTTGAATTTCGAGAGACAACACTCTGTAAACTGTAAATATAGATAAAGCAAGAATTACGCAAACGCAACCGTATCTATCTCAAATCGGCACGACTGAAAACAATGCTGAGCGTTGTTTCGGACGTTTTCTTTTCTTCTTTTTTTTTTAACCCTATCCTACTACTTTTTTTTTTCTTTTTTTTTAAACCCCTGCCCTACTATTTAATCCATAGCTGGATGGATGGAGAAGATATATGGAGTCATACCTTCCTCATAGATATTAGTAAAACTATGACTTCTTACAAGTCTCTTGATAAATAAACCGTCTGTAAAAGTTTCGTTTATTTCGAGGAAGAAAATTTACAACATCGCATGAGGAATGGGAAGAAATCTCTATCTCTTCTCTATATATCTCTTCTCTTCTCTTCTTCTCTTCTCTATCTATATAAATAAAATGAACTCATTTTTTCCCGTCTGATTTTGACCTTAATAGGATTAAAAATCAAGATATTTTATGCAAATATAATATGCACAAACGGTAGAACAATATCCGAGGTGTGTTATAGGCTTATTATTTCTCAAATTCCTCGATAATCTTAGATTTCTATACTTTTTCTGCTGAGAAGTCACGGCCAAAATCGGTTAAGATCAATGGAAGTGGTAAAATATTTTCTCTCTAATAAATTCCTCCTCCCCCTGTCACCACTTAACACCGTTTGGGGATCGTTCACAAGGAATAGTTGAGAAGAGAACACCGGTTTGGCTTCGTAGTTCTTACATGTGAAGTCATTTAAAATCACTAAACTAAGCTGCAGTGCTCTGTGGCGTAGTGGTTAGCGTGCTGGACAATTCACATTATATTTTCACGTTCGCGCCGACCTACCGTAACTGGAATGGACTTTTCTTGGTGGCCGAACTGTTAACGTTGCAGATGTTTTTTTTTTTTTTTTTTCACACTTTATTTTCCTACTTTTACTCATGACTCCGGGTTTGATCCTTCCTACTTACCTACCATAACATTTTTTAAAACTCCCCCCCCCCCGTCCCGGAAACAAACACTCGGGCAACGCCGGGTACCCCCGCTAGTAAAGAATAAAAACAAATAAAAATTTAAATAAAAAACGCAACATTCATAATTAGAAAAAAAAAAAAAATGAATATATTTCCATGAGTTTAAAAAATAATTCAATACTTTGAATTAATTATAGTTATCCAATCATGTGAGGTGTGTGCGAGAGACACACCTCAACCTATATATTCCAAATTTTTTATTTACAAACTTGAAATTTGGTATATATGGTATTCAGACATGTGGAAAAATTTAATAGGTTTTAATCCGGGGAAAAAAAAAAAAAAAAAGTGTCAAGCTGGTCTAATGGTAATCTTACTTGACTCACTACAACTAGGTTTTGGTTTCAATCTCAGAGTATTTTTTTTTTTTACTTAAAAGAATTGAACCGTTTAGAAAAAAACAATACTCGCATGCACGTCTCAGTTTCTGTATGAATGAAACTATAATATTCGTGCGTATTTATGACTGGGCAACGCTGGGCGGCCTGCTAATATATATATATATATATATATATATATATATATATATTAGTACTGGGACGATTAATCGGAATCGAAAATCAGAAAATTTGGTGGTATCGGAAAAATTGTTGCCTATTTTCCGATGCCAAAACGATTCTTTTAATTGTCTTTTTTAATTCGATTTTGTTTAAAGCAAAATCTTCCATTGCTGGTAATGATAAAATAATATTTATTGATTTTAAATTACTAGTAAAAGCTAAAAATCTATAGATTTTAGCCACACAAGTCTATTTTAATGTTTACGAAAACTATCTGCATATTTAACATGTGTTTTTATGGAAATCGGGAAAAATAAGAACTCTATAGTTAAATAATTAGAGATTTATAAAAAAATCGGAAATTGTATCAGAATTGGGAAAAATATTGGAATCATACCATCATTAATATATAGCCTTGAACCCCTGGAGGAGCATAGGCCATCCACAACTTTGTAGATGCTTTAGTAGCGAGTTCTTTTTTCGGAGTGACGATGCTGGCTCCACACCTAACCTTCCCGGAAGGTACATACAGTGCCTAGCCTTTCCAAATGGTCACCCATCTGGTACCGGCCAGGCTCAACATTGCTCAACTTTGGTGATCTGGTGAAAACTGGTATATTAACGTGATTGTGCCATGTGTGTGTGTGTATATATATATATATATATATATATATATATATATTAGTGAGTAAATGACAAAAAACTATATTCCAAAAATCATGATGTTGACCATCTTATAATTTATTCCTTTAATTCAGCTGGCATTTACAATTCTTGACAGTATCTGTTTAATAGCGCAAAATCAATCACTTTATTATTATATCAATCAGTGAACGTATTATGCCCTTAACTCATCAGAAGAAATAGCAACAATTAATTCATCAAAAGGAAATTTAGTGCGATTTCATATGATTAAATCCAAAAATTGGAAGAGAAGCTGCAAATACCTTTAATATTGTTCCATTACGCCATTTTGAATCTTATGTGTGTGAATATTAAGATGGCTATTTAAATACGCGATGCTAGATCTATGCAATTCCATTTTTCCAAGAAAAAAAAATTTCTGATGAGTATACACGGGGGGGGGGGGGGGGAATCCATATTGACATAATTGATTGTTTCTGCGTAATGAAACAGATCTATAAAAAATGTGCCAAAGTTTTGACATGCTGAAAGCATTGTTTAGTAAGAAAAATAAACATTTTGAACTTTGGATGTTTGTACTATTATTTGTGTGTGTGTGTGTGGGGGGGGGGTCGTATGATTCTATGACCGCAATTTCCTAGATGTAAATTCAATGCCCGGTGTTTATCAAAAGGTGTTCAATAGCCAGCAAGGTGTTATAGTATGAATGTATATTTATACAAACATTGGCTACATATGTGCATACATGTTTCAGTTACAATGAAACCCCCTTAATTTTATCCCTTCTTATATTCTACCCACTCATTTTTTTCTTTCTTTATTCTATTTCCTCTTATTTTTATTTCATATCTCATTCATTTTCAAATAAAGATTCTGAGTTTTTATTTAGAATTATACACATATAAAAAAAAAATTTTTTTAATCTTTATGGTGCACGTACTCGTCACGGAACAAAGATATATTCCAAAAATCAAATAAGTTGATCAAGTTTTATTTTTAACCAAGAAAATCAAATTTGATCCTTTAAGTGAAACGCAAGGTTTTGATCGACCATAATCTGTAAATAAGGGAGATAATTTGAACAATCAAGATTGAAATCAGCCTCATAATGGGATACAATTAAGTATTAAAATTGTTAAAAATCCTAAATTTTGATTTTCCTAGTTAAAAATAAAATTACTTGATCAATTTACCTAATTTTTGGAATATGATATCTTTGCTCCATAACGATTATGCACAAAGATTTTTTTTGGATCTTTTTTTTTTTTTTTTTTTTAAAATAAGTGCAATTCTAAATAAGCACCCTATCGTGTTGTAATCCTCGGCCAGAGAGAACCAAGACAATTTAAAAAATTTTTTTGTCCCATCCACAGGATGACCCTTCTTAAGGAAGCTGAACTCACAATTAAAAGCAGACCCTAAGTATAATAGTCTCCATTGGGGATCATACTAAATATAAACAAAGTCTTAAAATAAAGAATAAATATGTGAACAGAATTTGTATAAGTTTTTCCACCCCCTCCTCAAAAAAAAAAAAGAAAAAAAAAACACTAATAAATAATTAAACAACAATACTAATTCTGAGGAGTCTAGATAATTGCTAAAAAATTAAAATACTGGTAGAAACCTACTCAGCGACATTTATTGTGTGGATCGCTGTTCTCAGCAATCCGGGACAAGATCAAAGTGTAGTATCTGTTCTCCAGATGCTGCACTTCAATTTCTTGTTCTCTGTCGGTGGAGGAGAAATCCTTCACGACTGAGACAATTTTTATTTTTGTCCCTTTTCTATGCATTAAAAAACGACCCCGGTGTCTAACTCTGTCCCGTGGGGAGGCATTGTAAATAGGGACATTTATTGTGTGGATTTCTACTGGTGATTGGACGATTCCAATATTTTTCTTCTATTCCGATACAATTACCGATTTCGTAATAAATTCCCAATTCCGATTCTTTACAAATCTAATTATGTAACCATATTGTTATTTATTTCTGATTACCGTAAAAACACATGTTAAATGTGCAGATATTTTCTCGCACATAAAAATACACTTGTGCGAGATGATCTATAGGTTTTAGTTTTACTGGTAATCTAAAATCAATAAATATCTATTATTGCTACCAGCAGCATTAATGACTTCATTTAAAATGGCAGATGCTGTTAATATGCTGGCCATTTTTCCTCAATGTACAGAGTCGAATGCTTTGGAGAAATCTACAAAGATCATGACCGCCTCAATGTTTTTTGCTTTGACTCCTTCAACCAGTCTCCTAACAGTAAGTATTTGACTAGTAGTAGAGCGATTCTTTCTAAATCCATTTTGGTTCTTCCTGAGCACTTCTTCGATCTTTGGTTGGATATGGTTGAGAAGCATGGCATTGTAGATTTTTGCTGCAATTGGAGATGGCCAGCATATTAAAAGCATATGGCATTCCAAATGAAGTCATTAATGCTATCATGATGCTATATGAGCACACTCGAGCAATGGTCAGGTCCCCAGATGGGGACACTGAATTTTTCGACATCCGCACTGGAGTTCTACAAGGAAATACTCTTGCCCCTTTTCTTTTTATTATCTGTCTTGACTTTGTACTTCGCACCTCTGTTGATATATACAACATGCTAAGCTTCACCCTAAATGAATCCAGAAACAGACGTCATCAATCAGCATACATAACTGATGCAGATTACGCAGATGATATTGCTTTGTTCGTGAACAACACTGCTGATGCGCAAACAAACACTGTTACGTAAGCTAGAAAAGTCTGCAAATGACATTGGTCTCCACATAAATGCGGATAAGACAAAGTTTATGACTTTCAATGTGAAAGGAGAGATCAGGGCTTTGGTTGGATCAACACTGAAAGAAGTCGCTGAGTTTACGTATCTGGGCAGCAACATAGTTTCCACAGAGAGAGATATCGGAATTCGCATCTCAAAAGAATGGACCGCATTGGATGGGCTACATTCAGTATGAACTTCGGGACTGGCTGACAAACTGAAAAGGCAGTCCTTCAGGGCAGTGGTAGAGTCTGTCCTTGTTTATGGTGCTACAACCTGGACACTCACCAAAAGATTGGAAAGAAAACTAGATGGCACATATACCCGTATGCTAAGAACAATATTAAATATATCTTGGCAAAATCATCCCACGAAGCAGCAACTTTATGGCAACCTACCTGCCATATCTAATACCATCAGAGAAAGATGCTTATGATTTGCCGGTCATTGTCTGAGGAGCAAGCATGAATTGGTGAGTGATGTATTGCTATGGACTCCACGACACGGACGCGCAAGCAGAGGATGACCTAGATCCACGTACATCCAACAAATGGTACACGACGCCAACTGTGAACCTGAAGATCTGAGGCAACTGATGGAAGGCAGGAAACTCTGGAGAGGAAGAGTCACATTGGTCGGGCAATGATGATGACTACTAGCAGTAAAAGATTTTGCTTTAAAACAAAATCAAATAAAAAGACAATTAAAAGAATCGTTTTGGCATCACAAAATAAGCACAAATTTTTCCGATTCTGATACCTCTGCAAAATTATTACTTTTTTTTTTTTTTATTATTCCTGACTAATTGTCCCAACATTAGTTTCTACCAATGTATTGTTTGATTTTAAATCGATTACCATCTCATAGCCATTTTTTCTTGCTCTAACTTCAGACTCAGTACTACTTATGTTTTAAACTAAATAAACGCTTTAAAATAAGCTAAAAACACATCTAGGTAGGTAGAAGAGTAACTTATTTTGCCTTTGGTAACATTTATTTTGTCCACTTTTTCGTTTTGTGGTCTATACTGCAAAATGCCCTACTAATTAAATGAATATTTATAACACTGTATAAGCAAAAAAACAACACCACCATCACCTCCTCCATTTAGTCTTGGAAGACAATGGATACCTACTGCGAAGGTGGCTGCGCATGTAACTAAAGCAAGGGTTGCACAATCTTCAACTACATTTCTAAATTGGCACTGCTTGATTCCAGTGGCAAAGAGAAATTCAGGACGACTAGAGACAATGGTGAGACAAGCAGAGAGCACATACAGTGCCTGGTATTTTAAAACTGTTATCCATTCTAGTACTGACCAGGTACAATGTTGCTTACCTTTGGTGATCTAATGAGAACTGGTGTGTCAAACATGATTATGCTGGAGACAACACAAAACTGAAATTAACAGAAATGAAATCGCTCCAGTCAAGAAAATTTAATAGCACCATAATAAAATAACCAATCATGATGGTTAGGGTTCCATCTTGAGCCCAACTCTCTTCCTGATCTTCATCAATGATATCCCAAATCACATTCTTAGATAATTCATAGGCATTTATGCAGACGACACTACCATGTATGCCAACATAACAAACGAGACAAGAAACGGTCAAGATCTGATTCTCCCTGATGATGCAATGGGGAAAAAGGTGGCTTGTTAATTTTAATGCATCTAAAACATCTTGAGGATGCTCCATGTTTAGACAAACTTCTTGGTCTGACCTTCCCTCCTGATTTGAAATGGAGCACATACATCAAATCTATAGCCAAGGCCACTGGAAAAATGGATGAATCATTCTACTAATCCAGTAGATATCTCACTGTTGAAGCAATTCTATATGTATAAGAGATAAATACATCCTAAGATTGAATACTGTTGCCACATCTGGGCAGGAGCTGTTAGAAAGATCATATCCTGTCTTGACAGAATTCAAAACAGATTTCGTAATCTGGATGATGCCCTTTTCTCTTCTCTGCAGCCTCTTTCCCCACATAAGAGACATTGCAAGCCTGTCCCTGCTCTATCACTATTTTCATGGCAAGTGTTCAACTGAGCTCCAATCAATAGTCCCCTCTCAGTAATCCTTCACACACACACACACAAAAAAAAAAATAACACTCGTCCAGCTAAAATCACTATCAATAAATTCTCCCACTCTATCACTACCTAAAAAATAAAAAATAAAAGTTATAAACCTAAACATGGATTCCATGAAAAAAAAAATGCTTCTTTCTTAGAACTGCTCGCCTGTGAGTCTGTTCCGCTGGTCTGCTTTTCAACTGACTGCAATATAATTATCTTAAAGTGCAATGTAAATAAGTTCTTGTTCAGCCGTCCTCGTAAATGATTTAATCATACCAAATTACTTCAACAAATTATTATTAAACAACTGTCCCAATGACTATAATGCACACATTAACCCTTATCTTTGAGTGGTCTCCAGACCTTGATATGTGGTGACCCCTTTTGTAAAAAAAAAAAAAAAAAAAAAAAAAATGTTAAATAAGGGCAGTTAAAGAATCGGTACTTCTACAGTATTTGAACCTACTTAAAACAAATTTATTAACCCTAAACTAATCCAAGTTTTAAGTTTAGTTCGGCCCAATTCGGTTTGGTTAAAATTCCGTAGAATCACAGGAAAATCTCACCTATTGATTGCAATGAGCGATTGTATTTGCAATTTCTAAAGTATATAAATTTTAAACTTATACCTTACAGACGAATATTAAAAAATCTTGTTCGATTTGTAGAAGTACTTGCATAGATTTCTTACAAAGTATGGATTTATTCGATATGTTTGAAATTTCTTCAAATTAAATTATTTTTTAACGCATATAAATTCAAAACTTTATTGAATTTCGTTTTTACCTTTTTTTTTTTTTTTTTTTATTTCTACAATAATACTAAATCAGGTAAAACCACTAACCAAAGTCCAAGCGGCAACAGACATCAGTCCGAAGAAAAAAAAAAAGAAAAAGAAACAATTTATCAGCCTCCATTCCTCATATTTGCCAGCCCTCTTCTCCCCAAAATAAAATGACCTCTTCTTGGCAATGAAGAGAAAAATACAAATTATTTGAAAAAATGCCGAGGATGATTGAAAGAAAATTACATTTACTTCGTCACTAAGACAGAAACTAGATATTGAAATAGTAAATACTGAACACTTAATCAAGTTACTTTGTCCTTTTCTAAAAGAGGGCGAATTCAAATTAGGTAAATAAGTTCATTATATATATATATATATATATATATATATATATATATATATATATGAATAAAAAAGAATACGAAAAGTATAAAAGCTTATAACTTTTCTTTATTCGTTTTTAATTGGTGACGTGCAGGAATACAAAATAATATTATGAAAAAAAATTAAAAAACTTTTTTCATAAGTACATAATTTTCGACCGATCCTTCAGTCTTCATCGGTGTAGTGAAAGTATGAGGATGCACGGAGAAAAGGGGAATGGAAAAGGAAGGAAGGTAGAGGAGGAGGAGAAGAAGGAGGAGAAGGAGGTATAGCCAATGAGAAGGTGCCACGTCAGTCTTAAATATATAAACATAAGTACGCACATACACATGCATACAGTACATATATACATACAAACGAAAAATTAAAAATTAAACAGTAAATATATATATATATATATATATATATATATATATATATATATATATATATATATATATAAAGGGATGATTAAAATGTATATTTAAAAGAGTGTAGCTATCAATATTTTAAAATATTAAAAAATGATAAAAGTCTGAAAAACCTACAATTGTTGATGGCTACACTCATAGTCCTTTATTATACAAACATTATTGGTTACATATGTGCATACATGTTTCAGTGGAATCCCAATTCAAGGATAACACTTCATCAGACCCCCCCCCCCCCCAAAAAAGAATCGATATTGAAACGGGAGTCAAAATTAGAATAGTTTTATAAAATATTTGGGTGTGGTTAACGTTCTGGAAGAAAGTGGGGTGTATACTTCATGAATGTAAGCAGTAGGGCTTTTTTTTTTAGGGAGGTGTGCTGAAGGGAGTAGGGGTAGAGGAAGAGATTAAATGACTTACTGACAAAATAATTTTCCAAAGAAGGACTAATAATAAAATTAAATTTTTTTCTTTTTTTTAGTTTTCAAGGTTAAAAAAAAACTTCCAAGACATACACAATAGTACCACTCTGTTGTCAGTGTCTCCACACTCGCTTACTACGTTCAATTGTAGTATAGAGACAATCTGAACATTTCCCCTATTTCGCTTGGTTAAAAGCTAGTTTTAGTTATCCAGTTGTGTAATCAGATCCAGAAATGTCCGAAGCAGTTTACGATTTTAAAACCAGATTTTAAAATTTTAGGTCTTTTCAGATTCCCTTTTTAACGGCTTTTAAATCGTAAACTTCTTCGACCATTTCCGAGACTGGATCGGAATTTTCATTGATATTCAGAACTCGCTACGTAAATAATGAAATTCATGGTTAATTATTTCTTACATGTACCTCCTTAGTCTTAATTTTGTAAATAATTCTTTTTTTAAAAAAATGAGAATCAATTTTTTTTTTTTAGGTTTTAATCGCTGGCGACCATGTTTTCATTATTTTACATTTAAAAAAAAAAAAAAAAAAAAAAAAGGGTAAATTTTTACGACGTGCCCCAACGTCGTTTAACCCCTTAAAAATTTTTTTTTAAATAGATAAAGATCAATAAAAACTACTTGAAAACCAAAATAAATAAGCCAAATACGTATGAAATTAACTTTTATTGGCTACGGTAACATTTATTTTTTGTATATATTTATTTTTCGTATAGTTGGTTGTTGGCTTTTCTGCTAAATTACCGATTTTGAAAACATGGCTATGTTTACGGCTTCAAAAACGTCACTATGTAGGAACGTTGTTTTAAAGCATTGATAATGTAAATACGATTTTAGTCTTGCATTTTCATTATTTTTGTATGCTGTAAAAAAATTAAAAATATTAGCAGTATTTGAAGCAGGTTTGTATTACTGCACACAGATTCGAAAAATTTGTCAAAAAAAAACAAACAAATATATAACAAATAAATCTTATCAAAGGCAAGAGAAGTTACTTTTCTACCTAACTGGATAGGCTTTTAGTGTTTTTATTTGATGTAACATGTTTATTCAGCTCGAAAAACAGTGTTTACCGATGTATTGGAAAATTTAAAATGGCGCCCGACTCTCTCTTTGACACGGTAAGTTTAGGAAGAGGAGTTAAAAAATAAAAAAAATAGACAAAATACTGTTAGAAACTCGCTCGATATATATTACCGCGACATAGGCTGACATATTCGGTGGGTTTTTAACAGTATTTTGTATATTATAATATAATATTTATTTGTTATATATTTGTTTTTTGACAACTTTTTCGAATCTATGTGTACAGTAATAGAAACTCTTTAAAGCTTCTTTTAAAATAGTAAAAAGGTTATTATAATATTAAATTAAATTACAGTTACATTGTGTTAAAACCGTGGCGTGCGTTGGAGTTACCTAATGTGTATTAAGGATTTCAGCACTTAGTTCCGAGTATTGACGGAGAAATCAGAATCAGTTCCAGAAATGGCTGGAGCACTTTATGATTTGAAAGCCATAGAATATAAAAACATAGCAGGCGACGTTATGCATAAGAAGTGTTAGCGTTAAAGATATTTCTAACAATAAGAATCGGTTATTGTTTTTATTTTTTTTATTTTAAGCAAAGTTGGCAGTCTTTCAGTTAAGCCCGGCAAACTCGAAAGTAAGTTCGACAACTCTAGAAAGGTTAAATCAGTATTTACACTGTCAAATCATGTGTTATTTTGTTAAGAAAATTATATTGAATAAATTGGAAGTAACCCCTTGATTAAATCAAGTAAACGAACAAGATATACATTTTTATAATTATAACTATTTATTTAACAGAAAAAAAAGAAATTTTTAGAAAGTGTATTATTGTCTTAACAGAACAAAATATAAAAAACTGTGAAACTGTCGTGTATAAAGTGTAAAACTTGAAATAAAATATTTAAAAAGTATTTTAAAACATTAATTCGTAATATTGTGATAAAACTTTAAACTTTGTGTAAATACTGATGTGGCTCTTCTAGAGTTGTCGAACTTACTTTCGAGTTTGCCGGACTTAACTGCAAGACTGCCCCAAAGTTTTAGTTCGGCAAGAGTCGGTTTAGTTTGGATGCTTATATACGATAGAATTTGTTGAAAATTCCGACACCAAAAGATAGTGGATAAATCAGAGTTGAGTCTGATATAACGGTGGAAAATTTTTCCAAGATCACGACCCCCAGCTCTGTTAAGAGTCAAGAAACACAAGACTATAAATCAAAACCCGTGCGTCTGAACTCGAGTGTTGGTAACAAAATAATGTTTGCTCAAAGTATCCGTCATCAGAACACTGATGCTCCAATGGAAGCAATCCCTTAAATAACCAGTAATTGTCATACATATGACATCATTTCCAGCAGAAGCAACAGATAAAAGTTAGAATTAAAACGTCACTAGGTGTTCAGTGCGAGGTGTATCAGAATTTGGGGGGAATTTTTGACACCCCTAACACAAAACTGCGAATAAAATGTAACAAACTCCTAATTTTTTTCTTTTAAAAGTGGTTTGTTTATTTTCTTTATGGAATATGCTTCCAAAATAAACTATTAAAGTTTCTTTTTTTTTTTTTTTTTTTTACACAGTGGTCACCACTTATCAAGGCCCGGAAGCCACTCAGGGATAAGGGTTATTGCAAGTACAGTATGTTAGTGTGGAGATTTGATGAAGTGTTTACTTAAGGGGGGGGCGGTTCATTAGGAATTTGTTAACGTTGGACTGGAAGACATCCAAGTTGTAGTCAGGTGGGAAGCAGGCAGACGGAACAGAGTTCCACAGGCGTGCAGTTCTAAGAAAGAAGCTTTGTTCATGGAATCCACGTTTTGATTTAGGCACAAATAAAGAGTGGGGGAAATTTTTCACAGTGGATTCAGCTAGACGGGTGTTTTTCGTGAAAGATTGGCGAGGGGGGGACCAATGATTGGAGTTCAGACGAGCACCTGCCATGGAAATAACGATAAAATAAGGATAGGCTCGCAACGTCTCTTCTGTGGGAGAGAGGTTGCAGGGTAGAGAAAAGGGCATCCCCCACTAAGCCACAAAGTCTATTTTGTACTCTGTCAAGGCAGGATAGGCTGTTTTTAGCAGCTTCTGCCCAGATATGGCAGCAGTATTCCATCCTTGGACGTATTTGGCTTTTATATAGATAGAGAATTGCATCAGTAGTGAGATATCTTCTGGAGCGGTAGAAGGATCCCACCATCTTTCCAGCGACCTTGGCAACAGACTTGATGTACGTGTTCCATTTCAGATCAGAAGTAAAGGTCAAACCCAGAAGCTTGTCAAAACACGGGGCCTCTCCAAGACGAGAGCCATTCATCCCAATTAATGCCAGATGGGGATCAGAGCATTGATGATGTAAGGATAGGAGTTTGGTTTTAGATGCATTAAAGGTAACCAGCCACATCTTCCCCCACTGAACCACGCGCTTGAGATCAGAGGAGAGAGAATCAGAGAGAACTTTGTCATTTACAGTTGTTTAAAAAATAGAAATACTTTTTATTTAAAAAAAACAAAACAGTGTTTATAAAGTGCCGGCGTGCCTTCATGCAGCCATTTTTTTTTACATAATGAAATCAATTGAATTTTACGAGTTAATTTTTTTTCAAGTTTTAAACTTTAAAAATCTATCAAAATTTTTCTATTGGTTAAATTTTTACGATATTTTCAGGGTCAATGTGAAATTTTATGCTCTTTCCAATAAACGGAATATTTTAGACAAACGTTTTTTTTTTAAATTCACTCCTACCCCCATTTTGAAATGTCTATTAAAATTTTAATAATTTATGTACCAAAGTTTTATATATCACAAATTGAAGATAAAAGATCAATAAATAATATATTGTAAATTAAAATAAAAAGTGTTTTTTTGGAAATTTACCTGTAAAGTCCAAAGTGTAAAACTTTTTTTCTTTTTTTTTTTTATTGGAAGCCTATGTTCTGCTTATATTGACCAGTAAGTAATGGGCGATGACGACAATTTTTTCTATTTCAATGTTTTCTTTTTTTAGATATTTAAAAAAAAAATTTCACTCAACAAAAAAAAAAATGAAAATATAATAAATCAAAAATTTATATATTTCTTTGAGAAAAGAAAAAAAAGAAAATTCCTCGAGTCTTTTTTTTTTTTAAAAACAAAATCTTATAAGTAAAATTTGACTATTTTTAAACTATGGGAACACATATTTCTTCACAGACAAGGCTAGACGACTAACACAAACGTGTGGTTTTTACTTCCTTCTGTCTATCAAAACAAACAAAAAAAAATACTTCCGGTTTTCGATAAAAAGTAAAATTCTTGCGTCATGGCACCTTTTTCAAATAGGTATTTAAAAAATTCTTCTATTTAAAAAATAAATGCATTTTAAAATATAAATATGGATAAATTCTTAACAATGAAGAATAGAACTCCACATTGATTAGTAATTTTTATAGGTAAGTGATTTTTTGGAATTTATATAGATTTTTTATAATCAACGTAAGTTAAATTTCGTTTATTTTCTTCAAATCTTTTTTAAAGAAAACCGATTAAAAAAAACAAATATTGCATAATTTGCTATTAAACCTGTTATTTTTTTTTTTTTTCATTTGGTCTTTGCTCCTTCAATTGCTCCTTCAATTGAAAAAAAAATTAGGGTTTGAATTACATTTTTCAAGTAGTTATAAGCTTGGAAAGATAGGAGATCGAATTATTCAATATTTTTTCACGCATTTGTAAGGTCGGTTTCTGACACACCTAGTGCAGTGCATGCACAGTCCAAAACGAATCTGACCCTCCTCTGATCTCCAACATCCTCAAGTCAAGTTAGTTGTTTAACTTTTTCTCACAAATGTAGACATGAAAAAAAAAAACAAAAAAAAAAAAAAAAAACAAAAAAAAAAACGTTTAAATCGCAAACTACTTCGGTCATTTCTGGGACCGATTCCATGTCCTCCGCCAATATTCAGGAATTACTAAATACTGAAATCATCACCACTTACTCAAGTAGTAAAATTTAATTTTATATGCGTTAAAAAACGTGTTTTTGTTAAATATTTGATGACAAAAAGCATGATTCCAGAGCATGATTCGAGTTTATTCATAGACAACCGCCGCCTCCTCCTCCAATATATACAACCTATACAAGATCTCCTAATATAACTAATGCTAGACGTCGCATCCTTATTGTGTTATCTAGTACTTCCCTTCCTTTTCTGATGAGAAGCATTAAGCTTCGAAATTCCTAGCATAAAGGGATCTTTCATTACTGTATAGTATTACCTCATTTCAAATTGAAAAATAAATCTATACACACCAGTATATATTTTTCTATTATCAACATATTTTCCTCTTGTATTCAACTGCATGTCGAGCTTTTTATTATATCAAAAAGTCTCCATACGTTTAGGAAATTGCTTCCACAATTTACACATTTTTCCACATTAATCACACCGATTACAAACTTAACTTTCAGATTAAAAAATTGCAAAAATATATTTTTTATGACTTTTATAGTCGGGGGATCAGTTTTGAATTCACCGAGAAAAATATTGCGACTCTCACGTGACCGGTGAATATTCCCCGTCTAAAAAAGGGGTTAGGAAGGGAACTTTCTTAACCCCACCACCCCACGTCTTCTATCTATTTCAACTACGTCAATTTTTTAGGACGTTAAAATAGAACATTACTGTGATATTCGTTTTCAGCATACTCGAAAACCTGTAAAAGTCGTTATCGAGTTGGAAAGAAAGTAAAAAAAAAAAAATTAAAAAATACCCTAACCCCTTTTTAGACAGGAATATTTACCGGTCCCGGTCCGGTCATGTGAGAGAGATGGCCACAGCACAGGGTGGGTGTTCAATTTAGAAGAACATTATAATTGAAAACCCACCCCCGACGATAAATCATAACTATTTTTTTTTTTTTTTTTTTTTAAATCTGAAAGTTAAGTTTGTAATCGATGAGATTAACGTAAAAATAGAAAATGTACATAATGGAATTTAGAGGGAGCAATCTCCTTAACGTCCGCCGTCTACATTTAAAGAATCATATATATATATATATATATATATATATATATATATATATATATAACAAAACAAACAAAAACGGAAGGGGGGATATAGTCTAACGGTGAATACAATGTAACCAAATTTTGAATAAACGTTAAAATTTATATATAAAAAAGGCAAAATTTTATTTCTCAATTTGATTTAATCTACGTATACTGTAATTTAGCTATTTTCATAAAGTTTTAAAAAAATAAAAATTAAAATAAAAAAAAATGGGCGCTTCGCTTCGCCGCTTCTACACTATTAGGACGATTTTTTTTAGTTGATAAATGGAGTTTTCAGATAAAAAAAAAATAATGGTTTCTACTGATTTTTTTTTTTTTTTGTCAATTCTAATAAATTAAAAGGGTACCTTCCAAATTATGCAGTCGAAATTACCCGCATATTACTGAATTATTAAAAAAAACTTTTATCGTGTTAGCAGGTGAAAAATTGCGGCCATCTAATTTAAATCAAAACGGAAAATTACCTCCCTTTTGAACTCTGTGTCTCACGATCGTTTCAATCAAATTCTATTTTTTTTTCTTTAATAATTTTCTACCTCATCAATGTTCGTAATTTTTTTGATAAAATCATCTTAAAAATACGAGGAATATGTAGATATCATTGTTTTCATATGAAATTCAGTTTTACGATTTCCGAAATTTCGTCCTAATAGTGTAGAAGCGTCACAAAATGAAATTTGTAATTTGGGGAATATTTTAGACCAACAATTGATTTTTTTTTTTTTAAGCGAAAACTATTCGAAATAGAATGACTGGACAAGAATATCTCTAGAGTCTTAAAATAGTAAATACTGTAGGAATACTTTCTAAAGTAGTCCTTCCTCTTTAAAGGGAGGTGGAGGTAGGTGAACATTGTTAATAAAAAATTAAAAAAACACTATGAATCCTACAAATTTCGAAAGTAAAAATAATGCAACTACTAAAAATAATATAAATTATTTGGAGTATCTTTGGCACTCCTACAGAATCTGAACCAATTTTTTTTTCACCCCAAATTTTAGGTTTATTTCGGCAAAAATCGGTTCAAATTCTGTAGAAGCACCTCGTACTTTATCAAATACTATTTTATCGTATTTGTAATAAATACTAATTTATATCTATTTGGTACTGGTGGTGCACTGCACTAGTTAGTTGCAGTGCACTCCACTGCACTACCAAACAGATATAAATATATATAGTAGTGCAGTACTGCACTGCACTGCAGACTGCACTTGTGTTGAATTAAGGTTATTTAGAAAACCAATCTTAACATTGAGAAGGGATGGTGTTTTGTACCTATTCTGTACTTTAAGTTTTAACCTTATCAATTTAATACAAACAGATATAAAAATTTAATTAAACTTGAAAATACTATTTAAAAAATAGCGCGGATCAATAAGTGCACTAGCACCCTTTATTTTCGTCACTCAAGTTTTCAATCAGGTGTTTATTTTTTTTGCGGGGGGGGGGTAGAAATTCTACAATTAAGTGATTACGCATGAACGCCTAACAGAAAAAAATAAATGAATAAAATATTAATCCTACAATTAACCCTGTTTGAAGACGGGTGTAAACATTGCACTTATTGTACCGTGCTGAAATAACGTTATTTATTTGTAAAACCATTCTTAACATGGAGAGGGGGAGAGCGTTTTGGGGTTTGTATTACTGTACACAGATTCGAAAAAGTTGTCAAAAAACATATAACAAATAAATGTTATCAAAGGCAAGATAAGTTACTTTTCTACCAAACTGGATAGAATTTTCGTGTTTTTATTCAATGTAACATGTTTATTCAGTTCGAAAAGCATACAGTGTTTGTGTTTACCGATGTATTGCAAAATTCAAAATGGCGCCCGATTCTCTCTTTAACACGGTAAGTTCGGGAATAGGTGTTATAAATAATAAACTAGCCAAAATACTGTTAGAAATTCGCTCAATATATGTTACCGTGACATAAGTTGACATATATTCGGTGTTTTTTTTAAATAGTATTGTCTAGTTTATTATTTATAACACCTTTTCCCAAACTTACCGTGTTAAAGAGAGTCGGGCGCCATTTTGAATTTTCCAATACATCGGTAAACACTGCATGTTTTTCGAGCTGAATAAACATGTTACATTGAATAAAAGCACAAAAAATATATCCAGTTTGGTAGAAAAGTAACTTATCTTGCCTTTGATAACATTTATTTGTTATATATTTGTTTTTTTGACAACTTTTTCGAATCTATGTGTACAGTAATACAAACCCCATTCACCTAAATTATTTAGTACTTCTACAGAATTTGAACCGAAACCGAACTGTTTTTTTTTTAATTTTTTTTTTTTTTTTTACAAATTCTAATTTAACTTTTAGATTTAGTTTAGCAAAAGAGGGTTTTGTTTGGTTCGAATTCTGTAAAAGCACGGATTACAGTGATTATATATCGTTTTAAACAAAAACAATATCACGTACTTAATTATGTCGAAAATAGGGATGTATCCAAAAATTACGAACAGTTATTTATAGTTAAAAGTAATTTTTACGAAAGATGGGGTAAAATTGCATTTAAGTAGACATTGAAGAGTTCGCACACAATAGACATAACTCGGAACGAATATTTTACATACATTACTTGTCCATGAAGTGCAATATTTGGGTTTTAATGTGCACTTATTGATCCGCGCTATCTTTTAAATAGTATTTTTACGTTCAATTAGTTTTATGTGTTTATTAAATTGTAAGGTTAAAGTACAGAATAGGTACAAAACACCCTCCCTCCCCCATGTTAAGAATGGCTTTCTAAATAATAACGTTATTATTTCAGCACGGATCAAAAAGTACACTAGTACCAATATTTGTTGTCTATAGCGATACTTTTTTTTTTATATATATATATGCTAAAAACACGATAGCAGTTCTACTCTGAAATTTCGTAATTTTTGGAGATATTACTATTTTCGACATGGCAATTACGTAGGTACTTTTTTTTTTTCTTTTCTTTAAAGTATATATTTAAAAAAATCGATTTGTCCACTATATTAATTAGCACATACAAAAAAAAATCTAATAAAGTTGCCTGGGAGAGAAATAAACAAAGAATTAAGAAAGGTGGGTAGGAAAAAATCTCACCATTTTCCGAATACCAACTTCCAGCGTGAGTGGCGAACCTTTTCTTGGACATTTTCTTGACTAGTCTGGAGACTAACAAGAGAGTGAGCAGGACGAGCGGCACGAGCAAGCCGACGATGACCGCGTGAAGGAGGAGGAACCTTCTCCTGTGTTGGTTGTCGAACGGCCCTCCCCCTCCTCCTCCGTCGTCGTCTCGTTCGTCGGGTCCGTCCTTCGGGGAAGCGCCGACCACAATCAGGCTCGGCAGCACAGACGACGATAGCGAGGAAGAAGAACCGCTGGTTCCGTTCACAATCGCAGACAGACTTTTACTGAAATAACAACGCCAAGAAGAAGGAGAGAAAGGGCTGTTCCCTCTGCCACCGTCGGACAAGTCTTCGCAATAATAATAATCAGAGGAATAATAATAATAATAATATCGGTTATGCTGTCTGTAGTAGTGAGGATAGCGGTGAATGTAGATATCTATTTTTATGGTTTGCCTAAACCGAATTAAAAGAATCTATATATTTAATCCTAGTATCTCTTATTATTATTATTATTATTATTATTATTATGTTTGCGTTCTTATTTTTTCTGAAAATTATTATTTTAAATTGTTGCTATATGGATCCTTCTAAAAGTCTGCGCTTATGATATAAAGTTGTTTAAAATGTTTATGTATATATTATAAAAATATAAAACTGTAGTTTCTTAATCGAAAAAAAAAAACTTTCTTTGTACTCGGCTAATCTGCTCCCTTGTGTGTATCTATTACTATGACATTTAGAGAAAAGAATGAAATCATAATAATAATCAGCAGCAGCACCAGACGAAACAAGGAAGGGAAGGGGGCAAAACAATAAAACCGGAAGTAGATAAAATATCGGAAGTTTAGCAATATTAGTCTGCGCATGTGCTAACACATGGTTTATATTGATGTCTCGGTAAATAAGAAGAACAGGCGACTCTAAGTCCGCAGCAAACGGTGTAAGACAAAAAATTATTCTATATTTTTTTAAGTAATAATAATAAATCAAGAAAAGAAAGAAATCAATAAAAATTTCATAAAGCGGTACTTATTTATATTGATGTTCTTTTAAACCAATGCATTTCAGATGAAAGCAATATTTAAAATTAGTACATTTCAAAATTTTTTCTTTGAAAATGATTTTTTTTTTTTTTACAAAATGTAATCTTTGGTAATAAATAAAAATAATCATTTAAATTTATAAATAATTTTTGAACATTCATTATTGGAAAACTAAGATCTTGAAATTGTCTCTCCCTGTTCCGAGTGGAAGTCTTCAAAACCAAACAACACAATTTTAGATATTTTTTTGTTTTAACTTTTTTTTTTGTTTTTTTTTTTAATATTTTGACATTTTTTAAATATTTTGACATTTTTAAATATTTTGATATTTTTTAAAATATTTTGACATTTTTAAATATTTTGACATTTTTTAAATATTTTGACATTTTTTAAATATTTTGACATTTTTAAAAATATTTCGACGTCGTACGACTCCATAAAATTTCACAATTTTATCAAATAAATTAAGTAATAAACTTATAAAGCTATAAAAATTTTGAGATTTCTATTACAATCCACAGAGGTACAAAAAAGTTGTCAATATATATATATATATATATATATATATATATATATATATATATATATATATACAGCCACTCTGATGAGTCGTAGACGACGAAACACGTGTCAGTGGATAATTACATTTTAAAAATAATATATATATATATATATATATATATATATATATATACATAACAAATAAATGTCATCAAAGGCAAGATAAGTTACTCTTCTACCTTGCTGGATAAGTTTTTAGTGGTTTTATTTAATGTAAAATGTTTATTCGGTCCAAAAAACAAGAAAAGGTGGCCGCAATGCCTCTCTGCATCTTTAAAGTATCGCCAATGACTTCAAAATAAAAAATAAAACAAAATGGTGGTAGAAACCAATCCAATAAATGTCCGGGTAACATGAGTTAATGACGTAATAAGATAGATTCTGAGAGACGTGTAGTTAGTGTTCAGAGTTTGAAGAGACAGACAGAGAGTTGCAGAGCTGAGTGGAGTGATCAAATGGTTGGAAGCACCAGAGAAATTAAGAGGTCCAACGCTTATCAAATGTGAGAATCTAGGATCAGCATCACAACTTAAAAAAAAACAAAAACATTCTGCATTAAAAAGTTGCCAAAAATAAAACTCCACGCTTTGTCATTCCTAGGATGAATCTTCTGTGCAGCTTCCCATCAAACAAGACCCAAGATAAACTAGATGTTTCCCGATTGGTCAGATGTTCAAACCCCAAATAAGTGTTATTCGTTCATTGTGTTGTAAAAGTATTTATGTATATTTTTATCCGATCATGAACTGTATTTAAAAGTACATACACATAAAACAAGCTCTAGATTAGACTGTTGCGGGACTACGAGTGTCGATGTTAGTCCCATAATTTAAAAAAAAAAAATAAATAAATAAATGAAAATAAAGTGTATAAAATGGAGTTGAACAGTCAAGCAAAGATGACTGAGGCGGAGAATGAATTTAATACAAAATTTATTTTTTCAAAATCGTAAATAAGAGAAGACAAAAAAGTTTCTTCTTAGTGAGTCTCTTCCTGCGACTGAGGTAATAAAATGAAATGAAGTGGAAAAATGAAAGTTCTTGGTTAGAAATAATCAGTTCTTTTTAGGAAGAATTAAACAACATAAAATTCCATCGTTTACTTTAGTAAAGAGATAGAAAAGAGTAAAAATCCATTAGGTAAAAAAAGTCCATCTCTACATGGAGAATTAATTATCGGGCATAAACGCATTTAACATCCCATGAACGGAATCGATGTTGATGTTTACAGCATGCTGGTTGGAGGTTGACTAATTGGTTTTGGCGTAAAATGCCCCATTTATAGATTTCAAACCGGCTCCACGAACACTATCAGAAAAGATATTTTTTAAATTTGCTTTCTTCATAATCTGATTGGATGAAAAAAGCATCTTTGTGATGGAGGGTGCTTTGAAAGATGTCCACGTGAAAAGACAGAGTTCCAGTTTTTATGCCCACTGAATTTGTGTGGGTGTAGAAAGGAAATGCGCGCATAGCTAAAATGAACTTTACACTGCCACGCATGCGCAACTAGGTTTTACAGTTGGGGCTGCGCGCCATTATTCTGTTTGAGTAGCTCCCACCATCGTTTGCTGAGTCGATGATGGGGCTACGATATAGCCTCCTCCTTAGAAAATTGATTGGATAATCAATTCAATAATAAATGAACGTTTCTAAGGTGTCCGGAAAATGAACCAAATATGTTGAAGCTTCCTGTTGTCGAAGAAGAGTGTATGTAATTTTCAACATGGTTGGTTGAGAATTATCAGTGCATGCAAATTGGGTCTGCATGATTGTTCATTGGTAGATTGAAAACGAGTGCAAGTGAATCTGCACAATTGTGATCTTAGTCTGCGAGTGCGTCTGTAGAGTCTAAGCGAATAAGGTTGAAGTCAGTTACACAAAAGCTTGCTAGCGAGTTTGCAGTGCCAAGTACAGGTGAGTTTATACCGAGGTCAGTCTGCATCGTTTATGTTGATCAGGTTCCCATGCATTGGGTAAATCAACGAACGTCCAGTCGCTAAGTTTTTAATGTGCATGTCTCTGCTAACTCGTTTTAAACTGGTGTGACTTCTTTCATTACATCCAGTCATTGAGTTTTTCAACGTGCGTGTCGCAGCTAACTCGTTTCAAATTGGTGGGAGTAATATGGTAGTTGTTATTGATGTCCGTGGATTTTATGACGAAAATCCGTGAGTGTTCGGGTTTGTTGAATAAGTCGTCGGAGAAAGTTTGTAAGTCCTGGAGAGTGTCGTCGATATTTGCAGAGCCCGACTTTTTACATCTCGTATGAAGTCAAGAGCTCGGTGTCGGTTCATGTTGAGGGACGTGTTTGAATGTGTTGACCACTTCGTTAACCACGGCGGGAAGTAATGCCTGGGCCATGTTCACTGAACGTTGGTAGGTGCATCAGATGCACAGCGATGCTGATGGAGGGATTGTAGTTGGCATTGTCGCTAGCCATCTTGTTCGATTGTACAACTCACGCTAAGACAAACAATTATTCTGTTTGAGTAGATCCCGCCATCGTTCGCTGAGTCGACGGTGGAGCTACAATAAGACAATCACAATGTAGACAGTCATAGATACACATATACACACACGTATACACACATGTATATACACTTGCATACAATAATAGAAACTCATAAATATATACACGATTTACATACCTCCTATGTTATACAGACCTCACCCCCCAAACACAACAGATAGAGGTCCTAAGTAATTCATAACTGTATTTTTTGGTTGTCAACACTGAGAATTGAACCTTGTGACATTCCTAGTACCTGGCATCACCAAATCACCTTGTTATCAAATCACCAGATCACCTTGCCGTTTCCTGAATCCATAGCATCATATAAGCACGTGGAACCTTTGTGAAATTGAGTCAGACAATTGAAATCGGCCAATCAATTTAACACTTTTCAGGTAATGTATAGGCATGCGTGGGCAAGAGACTCACTTGTAAAAAATAGAAAATTCTTACTTCTGAAAGTGGCAGCAAAGATTAAAGAAGTTCCCTGTTAAATAATATATACCATTCGGTACGGACCCGACCATGGAAGATCAGATAATAAAATAAAACATGGATTCATAAGACCAAAAAATCCCACCTTGATCGCCCTTCGGGGCCCGTGGCGCAGTTGATAGAGATGTTGAATCTCTACGGTTCCAGGTGAGAATTGTCTGAAGATAGTGGTTTAAATCCTATCCAAAGCCAGCCAGAGGCTTAGTTTGCCCAAAACGTGGTGAGACGACAACAACCATGCAAGGCAGTAATTGCAGTGAATCCAGTCAGGAGATTCAGAGGAATAGTTGGCCGAAACGTCGTGAAACAACTAAGAAAAGATGAGGATAATAGTCTGCAATAAATAAAAATTAAGTGCTCTGAGGTTTGCATTACTAACGGAAAACAAGATGTAAAATTGTCTCACACCAAAAAATCTACAATGTCTGGTGAACAAGAAATGCCAGTTTGAACCAAACACAATGAATGAGGTGTGAAACGAATCAACTGTCTAGACAAATGTATATGTGCAATTTCCTACCCTCAAGGTGGGCTTGGTACCATTTTTTGAAGATTTTCACCCATGAGTTTTTGAACTTGGTAGGATACAGTTGGGTAGCATATTTTCAATGGTGTCCTTTACTAAGTTGAAACGGAGCTGATCTACATACTAATTTTCATGCAAGGACTAAGTATAACCCAAGCACTTGAGACTGGATCAGAAATGTAACAATCTTCAACCTTCAGGAGAATATCACTTTTATAATTGATTTTTCCAAGTACTCTAACAACTGCACTATGCAAGGACTCATGGCACAGTGGTTAGAAGAAGAAGGAGGGGGAAGATGAGGAGGTGGTGGCGGCAGTCACTGTTGGCTTGTTACAGAAGGAAGGATCGGAACGGTTGCTAAACATCATTCATTCATTTTGAATGAATCAGATGATTATTGTTGACATTCGTTTCCTTGATATCTTTCTAGTTAGAATTCTTTTTAAAAAGACATCAGATACTTACAGGATGGACCATGTGAAGGTTGTCAACATCACTAAATGAAAGTGTTTCTGGAGAACGAAATGGATTCAAACTTGGCACACACAGTTTGTCAGTCCATATTGTTAACCACTTAGCCATTGTCACTTCCCTGTTGTTGGTGTTGCTGCTGAGCATCATTCATTTCATATGAATTAGATGATTATTGCCGGCATTTGTTTCGCTGATATCTTTCTAGTTAGAATTCTCTCTAGAAGGACATTAAGTACTAGTGAAAGAGGTTCTGCGGAATGAACTGGATTCAAACTTGGCACACCCAAATTGTCAGTCCATGTCATTAGCCACTTAGCCTTTGTCATCTTTCTGCTTCTGCTGCTGAATTTCACCTTATGGCAGAGAAATGTCATTCCAACTCTCAGAAATCGGAGAGGAACAGGTTGTTGTTTGTTTGTTTATTGAGCATTATTCATGATGATGATGATGATTTTTTGTTGCCATTCGTTTCGCCAACATTTTTCTGTTAGGAATTCTTTCTAGTAGCATGAATAGGAGGGACCACATGAAGATTGTGCCAACATTCCTAAACAAAAGTGTTCCTGTGGAATGAACTGGGCTCGAACCTGGCACACCCAGGTTGTCAGCTCCGCATCGTTAACCACTGAGCCACTATCATCTCTCAGTTACTGCTGTTGTTGGATGTAGTCGTCACAATGAGCAAAGGGCACCATCTTACCTGGCTCAGATCCATGGAACAAGGCCCTGAATGAGAGGTTGAATGAAGAAACATACCCTTTTTATATTGTCTTGTGGGTTGCTTCTGATATGACACTTTGACGAGATCTGATCGGTCTCTTGGAGTGACGATATGTGCAGAAAGAAAGAAACTGTCACACGGATCCAAGTGTTTGAAAGTGAAATATCCATTTTTTGTTAAGACTGCCAAGTCATAAATGGGTCCAACTTGATAAGGGCTAAGTTGTTTAAGGATCAAATATCCAGTTTTGTAGGAGTATTGGATCACAAATAGGGGTCGGAATAACATGCTTGTGTAGTCCTCTTACCAGTGCAGGAGTGGCTAATTATTCCTGAAGAAGATCATAATGGGTATTGAGGAGATGATAGTCAAAAATGAGATCACTATGTAAATGTTAGCCCTCAAGGAAGAAAAGGTTAAGATTTTTGAGTCAGCTTTTGTAGAGTGTAGAATAATCAAAAGAACTGTAGTAGTCAATAACACACAACAACAACAATAATAATAATAGCAGCAACACTTACCAAGGGTCCAGCTTATGCACAAGACAATATTTATTTGCATAAATATATATACAAAATGTGGCACAAGGCCAAAAATAGGGGGGGGGGTTAATGTGGACCTATCTAACATAAAGTTAACTTAACTAGACTCTTTCACCAGAATACCAGAATCACTCTATGGGAATCCTAATTATAACCCGAAAAATGATATATACATGATGTGGGGGGGTTGGGGCTAAAAATTTTATATACAAAAAGGAATGAAATATTTACAATGAAAAAATAGTAGTTAGTAAAAGAGCCCCCCACTACTAATTGTGGCAGATAGAAAGCTTTGTCAGTCGAAAAGACGCAGGTCCACACGAAAACTGACTTTATTGAATAAACACCACAAAAACGACCTGCATCACTGACAAAGCAGTCCATCCGTCACCTAATTGGGATCGGGAATGGGGATTATCGAACCTAAGGTGGGGGGGAAAAAAAAGGGGGGGGGACAAGGGCAAACTAAAAGAGGGACTGGGACGATGAACACATACATGCTCTAGCTAAGCTAAAAAATCAAACAATAAAGCCTAACTAACCTATACTAAACTAATCGGTCCGATACTGATGTCTTGTTAGTTCAGGACACCCAAAATCCTTTTTGACCTAAATCAAATCAGAAACGAATTCAAGGCCAGCTCCAGTCACTCTACACAGTCGCGAAGCTTTCACCCACCTTTCGTTGAAATTCACAGGAGTGAGTTTCACCTTCTCCAGCTTAATTCGCATTTTCAACCGATGCTTGAACATGAGAACAAGCTGGGGAGCAGTGAAGGTCTCATCTCCGTAAACCTCCTCCTGTCGTGTCGACCAAATCACGCCTCTCATAACAGCTAGCAAACACAGAAAAACATAATGTTCCTCTTTCTTCATACTCGGTGCCCAATTGCAGTACGGGGAAACCGCATCCAGTACAAAAAAACGCCCGTTTAGTATGCGAACCATGAAGCTCTCAACTAACTCACATAACGGTCGAACGATAGCGCAGTGGAAGAAAGCATGGCTTAGGTCTTCCTCCCAATCTCCGCATCGGACACAACTAGGTGTCATTGTAAAACCCGCTATGAAAAGTTTTTTGTGAACCCAGAGGGCATCTCGGATTACCAGCCAGGTGAGCGATGCCTCGTAGTTATCGAAACAGCTGATCCCGGGCGCCCAAGGCCATATCGAGCGACGCTCCTCATTCGTGAAACCGAACTCCTCAATCTTTTCGTCTCGGACAGATCCCCTCACTAAAACCCTATATAGCGCTTTGCGAGACAACAGCCGGGTGTCAGAGAGGCTTTCATTCACCCGTTGAAGGAACCTCAATGCCTGTTGACACTCGTAATATAAATGGCATTCGTTTCGGGGCCTCCTGCGTGCCTCCCCCTCAGCCGAATTCACACTCTCCAAAGCCGGAAAGGCTTTCTTAGTGTCTTCCATCCAGAAGACACCGTTCCCTAAGTCAGGTGTACACATTCGGTCCAGGTATATCAGCCTTAGAGTGTGTCTACGTATTTTGATATTAGGCATACCCAGACCGCCTTCAGACGGATGCAGGCAACAGATCTCCCGAGCAACCATGGCTTGCTTTCCGCACCATAAGAACGCGAAAAGAGCATGCACTAGTTCAAGTAGTGAGGACTCCGGGAGTGGAAGCACTGATAGACGGTATAGGATCAGGGGGTAGATATGAGTATTGCATACCTCCGCCCGACCCTTTAAAGTTAGATTTCTCAAAGACCACAAATGAGCTGTGGTCTTGACCGCTTTCAACACTTCCGACCAATTTTTCTCTAGCTGGAGGTCGGGGCCAAACCAGACGCCGAGTAGCTTGCAGGGCCCATCAGTCCAGCCAAAGGGCCCCTGAAGGGGCGTTCCCCTCCAGGCACCAACACGTAAGCCAATAGACTTAACGTGGTTGATTATGGCCCCTGTTACCTGTGCATACCGTCTTGTTTCCATGTCGACGATCTAATCTTGGCATTGCTCGTTACAAGCACAGTCACGTCGTCGGCATAGGCGGTATACTTTACTGGGGTAGAACCACTTGGCAAAGTAATCCCGTGAAGGACCGGATTCACCCTAAGCTGGCGCAAAAAGGGCTCAAGCGCGATGACATACAGCATGGGTGATAACGGACAACCTTGACGGATAGATCTTGTTAACCTGAAGGGCTTCGATCTCACCCCATTCACCTCCACCATAGCACCGGGGCTAGCATACAAGAGGCGAATCCATGAGCGAAACTGGGGTCCAAACCCAGCCGAGCAAAGAACAGTCCCTAGGTAACGATGGTCCACCCTATCGAATGCTTTGGACTGATCTAAATTGATCAGCGCGGCTTCTGTGTCGACTTTCTCTATGATCAAGCGTATCGCATGCAAATTATCTTGAATCGTCCGGCCCTTAACAGAACACGTCTGTTCGGGACTTATGAGACGATGTAAAACAACCTGCAGACGATTTGCTAAGATCTTGGCCAAAATCTTTAACTCTGTGTTTAACATCGTTAAGGGCCGGAAATTGCTAATCCCATCCCCTCCATTTTTATCTTTGCGAAGCAATTTAATGATCCCCCTGGTAAAGTACTGAGGTATAGACCCGTTCCTAAACCAGGAGTTGAAGAGTGTGGCCAGCAAAGGAATAAAAATGGGCGACAGCCTCAAGTACACTTCGTAAGGCAGACCATCAATCCCAGGGGTCCTGTCTAGCCCGACTTGTTTCAGAGCCTCAAGGACTTCTTCCTCTTTTATGCTACCTTCACATGTAGCTGCTTCGGTCACTTCAAGGCGAGAAAAGTCAGCTAAATACGTGTCAAACTGTTCAATCTCCAGACCGGGCTCCATGGTAAAAAGCTCCTGCAAATGAGCTCGAAAACCCTCCAGGATTCCATCATTTGATGTTACGGTTCGTCCGTCCGGCAATGTGACACTGGCGATGTGTCGATCAGTCGCACGTCGATGCTCCTCCGCACGCATTGATGCGGCCATGTTTGTTGCCTCGTTCGGCACTCTTTTTAACCTAGCCCTAACTACTAGACCCTGGTCCTTCCTGTTATCCAGGGAGTCCAGTTCAGCCTTAATTAAAGTATAACTATCACTATTCCCCTCCTCCACCGCCCTTTTTAATCTGTCATCTAGTGCCGCTTTCGCTGCTCTAGAACTAAGATTGAGTCGATGACTAAAATCAGCAGCGAAGGACCTAATTACTTGTTTAAGTTTTCCCCACCACTTATTCCCGATAATGGCTCCCGTCAATTCCCTCTGTATTGTTAGTAAAAGCTGTTCCCGGAAGCCCTTCACATCAAACAATGACTTGTTGAACTTCCAGTAACTAGCCATCCTAGGTTTAACGCTATCTAAGTTTACCCGAACCTGGACTAACCTATGGTCCGAATAAACTATGTTATGAAAACTTGGACAGTCTAAAAGCCATAAGTCGACTCTCCTAACTAAGAACCGATCGATGTAACTCGAAAGTTGCACCGGATCAGAGCCGCGTCTAGCTGTCCAAGTCCAAACTACATCCCCGGGCTTTTCGTTTCGAAATTTATCGACAAGATCAAACTTGTCGATAAAGTCTCGAAACGCCTTAGCATCCCGGTTCTGGTTAGTAGCCCTTGAAGTATTACCCCTGCGATCTAAATCGGGATCCAGGATCGCGTTCCAGTCTCCCGCTAAAACTATCCGCCGAGACAAATTCATGAAGGGCTCGATCCCCTGGAAAAAGGAAACCCTCTCGCTATGGCTATTGGGAGCATAAACCCCAATAAATCGAAATGCCACATCCTTTACGGTAACATCCAGCACGTGCACTCTTCCCTCTGGATCAGCATAGACTGGGTCACACGAAGCATCAAGAGCGCGTCTAACTAGCCAGGAAACACCCCTCGAGTGAGAATCAAAATGTGCTGAATAGAGCTGAAAGTCCCTAAGCAGTACACCCTGATAATCACTGGAAATGAAGTGCGTTTCCTGTACACAGCATATATCCACCCCGAGGCGTTGAAGGTCGCGTGCAACTCGAAGTTTACGAGAGGCGTCCCTCAACCCTCGGACATTCAAAGTAGCTAACCTTAAAGCCATTGTGATCTATCTAGGGTTGGGTATCCTTAACAAACATGGACGGTGACAAGACATCGACAGCTGTCCCCAATGATCCAGAGGTCATCTCATTAGTGATGGCCCCATCAGGGGACAGACCACCGATGTCTAGAGGAAATGTTAACTTAATCGCTCTATAAAGTGAAGGGTGGATTTTTATGGGGACCCGTCCAACACATAGTTTCTCCATTTTAAGTATGTCGGAGTCGCTAAAAAAGGCTGCTGGAGGAATGATATTAAAAGCAGAGTTCGCTTCCTCCAGCATAGTCCAAACTCCTTTGGCCTCTTCACGACTTCTAACCACAGTTAAAAGCCTTTTGGCGTTGGGAAAATTTTCTGGGTTTGTAATGTCCAGTTTGTTTATCTGCTTCACCGCGTAGAGGTTTCGGTAGTCTTTTCTACCATGATTTTTTGATATGGCCTCTATATCAGCCGTGATCTTACGCACGTCTTTGCCCTGAAAAAAAGGGGGTCTTTTCTTTTTTTGGTCTTTTTCCAGGGAGGGACTTCTTTGTCTTTTCTTTTCAGAAGTAGAAAGGCGAGGTGATGGAGGAGGGGGCATGTCAATTTTCATAGGGGAAGCGGGGGGGGGAGTTTTTGGGTGTATTGTTTGGGGAGCAGAATGGAGACGGTTTAGGGGACGGTTTAGGGGTCTTTTTGGATGGGGAGCCAAGGGTTGTCAACTTTGGGTCTCTTTTTGGTACGTTTGCGGGAGAGAGGGGTGGCGCTTTACGGGGTGATCTTTTCTCTTTTGGAGGAGGGGCAGGGTTTTCGGGGAAGAGAGATTCGGGGAAATCTAATATCTTTTTTTCTTTTTCTTTTTCTTTTTTCTTCTCGCTTTGCTTGCGCTTTTCATCAAGCGAGTCCTTTAGTTTTAGCAGGGCCTTAAACTTGTTGCCCCCCGGGTCTTTACTGGTCCTAATGTCTAATATCTGCTCTTTGGTCAGTTTATCCGCGTACGTTTTACGAGGCGATTTAGTAAACGGTACCAATGTCCATTCTCTCTTTTTGGGCGATTCCATCTCGGAGTTGAATTTTTCCTCGAATTCTTCTGTTGTGATTTCTTTAATCACTTCAATTGTTTTGCTTGTATTTGGCGTTCTAGCCTCAGGTTCGAGGTGCCCAACAACCACCTCTTTAGGGTTTGTTGTGTTTGTCACATTGGTTTTTATCTTTTTCGGACAGGTGTAAGTTAAGTGACCTACTTCAATACAAATCCAGCAGGTCGGCCTCCTCCCTGTGACCACAATGGGGAGTTTTTCAGCTCCCGCTTCCAGGAAGTAGGGTATTTCGAGGAAAGCTTCTTTGTTTAATAGGATATCGAAGGACCAGACTCCGTTGTACTGGTCCACCTCTATACCAGTGATATCACCGAATTTCAGGAGGTAGGCAGCTAGATATTCACCTGGGACCGCCCCTGGAACTTCGAAAATGGAAACAGTCGTTCTCCTCCGTCCTAGGTACTCCATTCTTAATATGTATTCTTGTGTAATGATTTCCTTTTTGGTTAGTGCGACGCATCCTTCCTCTGTTTTAAACAGGGCGGCCCAGGTATTGTAGCCTCTGCATTTCGTTACACGATCCGCATGCATTCCTGCCGTTGCCAGTAATTTGGTTACCGTTTCCTTAGTTGACCTGATCAATTTTTTGGTCTTGCGATCAATCACAAAAAGTGAAATCGTTTTCTTGGCAAATTCCTCTAGCCGTGGTGCTTCCAAAGTAACTCCTGTGTCTGTAACATATTGCAGGCATTTCCTTGCTTCCGTTAAAAGTTGTTAACATCAATTTTAACTTTGGGTGGTTTCGCCCACCCATTCTTTTGTTCGCCACTTTTGTCCTCTTCCGACGGCACATTGCTGGCGGACGCCATGGCCGACGGGTTAGAGAGGGAAAAAAAAAAATAAAAATAGGGTAAAAGTCCCGTTCAAAAATAACAGCAGGAAGATAACAGCAATAACAACTTTAACAAATAAAACAAATTTAACACGGCAATAACAATAATAATAACAATATGTGAAACAATCGCAGGAAAAAAATAACAAACCAATGTGACGATAAAGACTCGGCTTATGCACAAGACAGACACCAGCTTGAGCTGGACTGAGGGCTTGTATTTATGTACAAGCATATCCAATCAGGTGATTCAGCCAATCATAATCCAAAGAATAGACTGGCCCATGTGTGCACAATGGAATCTCCCATTGTGCCATAAATAGTTCTCCTCTTTCATGAGAGGTAACTTTAGTCTTGGCCAAGTTATCCACAACTTGAACGCTGACCGAAAGTCCACTACACAATCCAATATGGCGCTACGAACAGGATTCGAGACAGAAGATTGGGAAGACTATTTCCTCAAAGCAGGCATTGCTGCCGATTCCGCCAAAAGCTATGCTGCAACTTTTGTGAAGGAAAAACTGAGGAAAGAAAACCTTCAAGTAATGGATCGAGCCATGCTAAGAGAATTGGGAATCACAACAATGGGAGAAGCTCTGTCTATTCTTCGACAAGCCAAGGAGCCCGCTACCCAGACCACCTATGCTAAGGCACCAGCTGCCAGGCCTCCCCAACTTCATCTCGAAATGACCCCTCAACAATTCAGAAAATTTCGGATTGATTGGGAAGTATTCACCAGAATAACGGACATGCCAACTTCTCAGGCCAATATCCAGTTATACAGTTGCGCTGTTGAATCCGTCCAAAACGCAATCATAAATACGTACACTAAGTTCTTCACCACCAACCCAGACAAGCTGCTAGAGATGACAGAAGCATTGGTAACTCAAAAATCAAATCCCATGGTCCATCGGATGACATTTACATCTATATCACAGCATGAAAATGAACCCATCTAACAATACCTTGTTCGTCTTAGGTCCACGGCCATAGACTAATTTCTCATGCCCCAACTGCGATCACGACCTGTCCGACATTTGCATCAAGGACCAATTTATCAAAGGGATATCGAATGATACGCTTCAGACCGATCTACTGGCAAAAGCTGGGTTGCTAAGAACTCTCAACCAAAATATTTGTCATGCTGAGACATTTGAGTCTGCACTACGGGACCAAACCGCAATGACTGATACCTCAGACATAGCTACAGTCCGGATGTCAATATATTGCAGGCAAAAAAAAAAAACAGTGCTGTACGGACTAGCAGAGGCAATATTTGCACTAGCTCTACTGCTACTCACAACGATAACATTGCTGATAAAGAACCCCGTCAAACCTGCATAGGTTGCGGTAGTCACCAACACGGTACTCTAAGGACAAGTGCCCACCATTTAACATGTCCGGCATGGAATCAAATGTGCAATACTTGTGGGAAACTTAACCATTTCTCAGCAGTGTGCCGGACAAAGAAATATCGCCTGGCAGTGATAAAAAGTTTTGAAGACCAAGAAGCTCCCATGAATACACTCATGGCCCATATCACATTCGATCAAATGAGGGGCACCATTATGACTACAAAAGGTGATCTGTTAACTGAAGTAAATGCATCAGTAATCCCATTCTCACCAAAACCAGATCCCCTAGGAGTCGTAGTACAACGCTAAAGGTTTTTCCCGACAGTGGTGCCGCCATTTGTCTTGAGGGACCAAAGCATTTAATCAAAATGGGCCTCACAGAGATTAGTCTTGTCCAATCAAGAAAGATCATACGAACAGTTGGAGGTTTCACACTCATGTGTCAGGGTTGGCTACCAGTTGAGTTTGTGGTCAGAGGGAAAACAACTAAACAAGCCCTCTACATATGCAAGGGCATACAACGGCTTTATTTCAGCAGAGCAGCCTGCATCGATGTGGGTTTATTGCACAAACATTTTCCAAACCCTTTAGCAGACGAACATGAAAAGGTAGACACCGAGTCTAAAAAGTGTGTAGATCAATTGCCAAATCGCCCCAAAAACCTCCCTTTTCCCGCAACAGGAGATAACATAGGCAAACTTAAGAGCTGGCTCATAGAAAAGTTTGCCAAAACGACATTCAACAAAGATGGGATATTTCCAGCCATGTCCGGCCCAGCTGCCCACATTCACCTCAAAGAGGGAGCAATCCCTAAAGCCAGGCATAACCCAATTCCTGTACCCTTCCACTTCAAGGAACCAGTAAGACAAGCCCTTTGGAAGGATGTAGAAAAAGGTATCATAGCTCCAGTACCCATGGGTATGCCTACTGATTGGTGCAGTACTATGGTAATAACTGCCAAAAAGAATGGTAATCCACGGAGAACAGTAGATTACCAACACCTTAACTCTCAATGCAAGCGAGAAACCCACCATACTGGGTCGCCATTCCAGTTGGCACTGCAAGTGCCACCTAGAACAAAGAAAACAGTCCGAGACGCTGTTAATGGATACCACTCGATTCTCTTAGACAAAGAATCTCAACCATTAACCACCTTCATAACTGATTGGGGAAGATACAATAAATATATCCACAACCTTCCACCGTTACAAGCTGGTGACACCGTAGCCATCCAAAATCCAGTCAATCGCAGATGGAACACAACGGGCAAAATCATCAGTTCCCTACCAGATCGACAATACCGAATCAGGGTTAACGGATCCAGAAGGATCACACTTAGGAACCGCCGTTTCCTCAGAAAATGCGAACTCAAGCCTGCACCAACCCCAACACCAAGTGGACTAGGACTAACAATTCCCTCAAGTGATACTACATTCTTGCATCTCCCACTGTCTCCCTGTAATAGCACATACACAGCAACCAAACCCAAACCACAAACCACACATATATCCCCACGCTTTCGATCATCAAGGATTCCCGGGCTCTTTCTAGGTTACTAACACACAACAAACTAGGCCTAAAAGAGAGATACACCTCTCATACAACCCAGCCTACTCGTGGGGGGGGGAAGAGGGGAGATGTAGAATAATCAAAAGAACTGTAGTAGTCAATAACACACAACAACAACAACAACAACAATAATAATAATAGCAGCAACACTTACCAAGGGTCCAGCTTATGCACAAGACTGACACCAGATTGAGCTGGACTGAGGGCTTGTATTTATGTACAAGCATATCCAATCAGGTGATTCAGCCAATCATAATCCAAAGAATAGACTGGCCCATGTGTGCACAATGGAATCTCCCATTGTGCCATAAATAGTTCTCCTCTTTTATGAGAGGTAACTTTAGTCTTTGTCAAGTTATCCACAACTTGAACGCTGACCGAAAGTCCACTACACAATCCAATATAGAGTAGATCCCATAGTCTCTGCAGTATTTGAATAGACAATTCTTAAACTCTCTCTAGATGCTGGATATCACATAATAGATATGAAGGATAGGTTTGGACAGCATACTCTAACAGAAGTCTGATGAGCATAAAATATTTCAGGAGAAAGTTTTATAAGGAGCACCAAATGAGAAATAGGATACTCCTTGCTTTGTTTATGTATTAAGCGAAAGTGAACTTTAATGGTCTTGTTACACTCACGCCGCATGCAATTTTTTGTATTTATTTTTAATTTTTTTTTTACTTATAGTTAACAGGGAAAAAAAGTGAATTAAAAAAACAAATAGTTAACAAATATGGGTTACCAAAGGCAATAAAAGTTACTTTTCTACCTGCTTGCCTAACTTTTTTATTTTAAAGTCTTTGAAAGCGTTTTTTATTTCAATTAAAAATTTAATTCAAATCATATTGCGTTAAACTAAAGTCAAAAATGGTGGACTGATGGTTTGTCAGAGATCTCTGAAGTTTGATGAGTTTTCCATCTTTTGGGGTGAAAAAATGCAATTAACTGCTCTAAACACAATAAAATATAATTTTCTACTTAATTTAAAGGAGAAAATGATGAAAAAAAGAAAAAAGTAATCAAATTTTGAAGATTCTTGCCAAAATGGAATCAGATATTTTTTTTTAGTTATACGTACAGAGATTCGAATGAACTTCTTAATAAAAAAACGCTTTCAAAATTTAAAAACATGCAAAAAATATGCAGGTAGGTAGAAAATTAACTTTTATGGTGACAGGCATGAAAGACAAGACAAACACAGGATAGGCATTTAGCTGATTGATATACAATCATTTATTTCAGGAATAAGTTGCGAGAAGAGCACAAAATTTGTCAGTTCAATGGCAGAGAGTCCTGTCATAGTAGTAGTAGTAGTAATAGTATTAGTTCTTATTGAAAAAGTAGCGTCAATAGTGGCCGTACTTTGTTTTGAGAATAAAAATGAAGGAAAAAGTTTGTCAGTTCAATGACAAAGATTTAATTGAAAGAAGTTTTCCCAGCTGACATCATGGTGTGACAGAAGAAGCTACAATAGTTAGTTGACGAAATAGTAGTCGTGTTTTGCTGCTCTGTTTGAGGATGTCACTACTGTGCAGAAATTGTAGTGTGAGTTGTTGAGAACTCTTGGCCTAGCAGCCAGGGTCAAATCGGTAGTTACTTTATGAAAGTTGTTATTCTTTCTGATAAGGGTTCGTTTGGCAATGTTGCTGCTTCTCCAAGTCTCAGTGTGTATGCGCCCTGCCTTATATAAGGAAATCTAGCAGGTGCCTGACTCCTATGGCAACTGTGTTCTGATTGGTTGAAGTTAGGTCACAACAACCAATCAAACTCTAGATTTCTAACCAATCAGAATTTATTATTTTTGTAGAACTCGTTCTTTTTACTCCTGCTAATGTTTGTTGCTGCTCCTGCTGCTAATTTTGTTGATGCTTCTACTGTTATTTTAATGACTTCAATAGGGCTCCATCAATTTTGCATTATGCCAGATTAGGATAAAACTTAATAAATCAGAATGAGATCTTAACAATAACTATAACAATAACCCTTATTTGTGGACTATTTGATTTTTTTTCACTCCTTTTTCTGTTAGCTATACTACATAATCGCCATTTTTCATATTCGACCATTCAGACGACAAGTATCGCAAAAATTGGCCAAAAGCATTAATTCCTTCACCCTCAACTGGGTACTTTTCTACAGGGAGGGCTTGCTTTTTTCGCTAATATTTTAGAAATTCATCACCTCTTTTTGAATGTCTAGCCTTAATTTAAACCTACGTCACTTCCGTTTTTTTTTTCACTTTCTTTTCCTCTTTTGCGATACAGGTTTGAGCCTGCCTGCCTACTACCACATTTTTATATAAAAATCAATTTGTGTGTGTGTGCATGTGTGTGTGTGTGTGTGTGTGTGTGTGTGTGTGTGTGAGTTCCTTCCTTATAAGTTCTGAAACGGCTGAGCCTATCTTTTGCAAATTTCACACAAATGTAATTTATATATCTGGTAGTGTTCTTAGATATGTTTTGTAAAGAAATTTGTCTGATAAGCATTGAAAATCAAAAATATCTGATCCTAAAACTAGTCTGTCTTTCTTATAGATAAAATAGAATTTTTACAGAGGAATATGTTACGTGGCACCGGCAAGGGAGATAATAAAATCTCAACAAATAATTTCTTCTTAAAAAAAAACACAGATTTGTTGATATTTGGAAACATAGCTCAGTGGTAGAGCATTCGTCTACAGATCGAATGAACCCTGGTGTACCTCGCCATTTAATTTTTTTTTTTTTCTTATTAATGAATTCAATTTATGATAAAAGAAGAGGCACCATTTAAAATCGCCACAAATCATTTCTTTGCTTGCATATTTTAAGACTAAACATTAATCAGAAGTAAGTTTCCAGGGCATTCATTACCAAGCCTAAATATCAGTTGACATGATTTTGTAAACAAATGCAAACGGAATTTGATGAATGACATTGTTATCATTATTTTTTATATTTTTTTTTGTTTTTTATTTGCGAATTAGTCCACCGGGCAAATTATTCCTCGTAATATATAATATTCAATAGAGGATTGATTCTATAATAATACATACACAATCTGCATAAGTTAAAACATCATGTTTAAGCATATTGTATGACTGAGTAATGCCGGGCGTCCAGCTAGTTAAGATCTATTTTCTTTTTACATGTAATTGTGTAGTGATTAGTATGTAGTTCCATAATATAACATAGTCAGGGTATCACTTGCGTAGTGATACATTGGGTAATTAGAACATTTTATGTGTGCATACTTTCTTCCATTTCCATCGAAACCATTTTGTACCAATTTATGAGCAGTTCCAATCGAGACGCTGACACGAACAGACGTTATATTCTGTCTTGGCTCTACTTACTACTTGACGAGATCTTTTTATTTTAGCGTTTTGCTCCATCACAAGATCCATTGTCAGGCAGTGTCCCTCAGGTCTGTAACAGAGCATGCCTCACTTAGCGGACAGTCTGTGATAATGTGTGCAATAGTCTGCATGTTGATGCTGCAGGGACTCTGATAGCCTCGCTTGTGCAGGTTGTTCCATGTTTTGGCAACCTTCATTCGGGCTTAGTTGAGGGTTACCCACTCTTTCTGGTAGAGTTCAGAGTCTGCTGGGAGATCTTCTTACAGTGCCAGGAGAGTCTCGTTGTTTTCATCTGTTGAAAGCAAGTACGATAACTCTTTTCATGGACCCTTTTATGGTTACATCCCTTTTACGTTGTAATACCATAATCCCTTTTTACTCCCCGCTTCTTCTTCCTGTCCCAGAATAAAATATACTTCTCTTTATACCCGTCACATGCGTGTTCGTGTCCTCCTTCAGATATTTGTTCCAGTTCCTTTTCTCTTTTCACTGAAATGCAACTCGCAACAGGGCATGTGCCCAGGAGAGATAATGGAAGCCGATCGAACAGACTTTTATTTGACAGAGACGAAATACGAAATTTGAGAGACAAAATTTTTTTGTCATTTACACACGCTCAGCCTAAAGGATGCTATTTTAGGTATACACCCTAATAGAGACAGAAGCAACACTGAGAGAAATGAAGATGCTTACGCCAAACTTGTACAGTTTCTGGATGACAAAAGTTTATCCTCAATAATGAGAGAAGCTACAGATAATTGGAGAAAAGCTCTCAAAATATTATGCGAACACTATGCAAGCAAAGGAAAACCAAGGGTAATCTCCTTGTCCACCCAACTCACGTCTCTCAAAAAGAAAGGAGACGAAAGCGTCACAGAATACGTGATTGAGACAATTTTAACAGCTCTGAGAAATGCAGAGCAAACAGTTAACGATGCCCTAATTATCGCCATGATATTAAAAGGACTACCAAGCTGCTATGACCCTTTTTCGATTTATGTGACACACAGCAACAAAGAAATAACATTCCTGGAATTTAAAACAGAACTCCATGGTTTCGACGAAACATTGAAACATAAAATCCAGTCGACCAGTGACGAAGCGATGAAATTGACAGCCCCTTTTTCAGAGAATACGATAGAGAGCCATCACCACCATGATGAACGTGAAATATCGTGCTTCATATGCGACAGAAAAAGACATTTATCGAAAGAATGTCCCAACAACAAACACAAACAGCGAAAACAGTGGTGTAGTTATTGTAAAAGTAACACCCATAAAAGGGAGTTCTGTCGTTATGTGAAAAGATACAATGAAAAAGGCAGCTGACACCAAAGAAAATTTCTTCGCATTCAAAACGGAGGACTACTACTATACCCGGAACAATATCTCATACAAACCTACTAGTCGATGCAGGGCTACTTCACACATTATAACAGACGCAAAGACATTTAAGAATTTCGACCCAACACTGAGAACCACTACATGGAGTTAGCAGATGGAACTAAAACCAGTGGTTTAGCTTTAAAAAGAGGAGACGCTAAAGTCTGCCTTTTAGACACTAACGGAAACTCCATTACAACTACCTTAAAAGGGGCACTATTTATACCTTCATATCCACAGGATATATTTTCTGTAAAAACTGTGACCCAAAACAGAGCGACGAAGAAGTGTGCAGCAGATTATATTACTTAAAAACTATGGAGGAAGGAAATGCAGAAGACGGTTGTCACCGATGCTACGATATCTACACGTGGCATAAAATACTTGGCAATTGCAATTACAACGACATAACAAAACTACCTGATGTGGTCGAAGGGATGAAAATAAAAAATAAGATTGCAAACAACAAAAACTGCAATGTCTGCATCCAAGGAAAATTTCCCCAGAAAAGAAATAAATCTCCCGACAAAAGAGCGACAAATATTCTGCATTTAATACATTTAGACCTAGCTGACTCTATAGAATCAGCAGATTTAAACAGGAACAAATACGTCATCTCATTCACTGACGACTTTTCTGGCACCGTAATTGTATATTTTATTAAAAACAAAAGTGACGCCACACTTGCCACTGAAAAATTCCTCGCAGATATTTCCCCATATGGCAAAATAATGGCTCGAAGTTCAAGACTTTGGAAAACTACTCCGCCCTAACAACATAAAACACAATATCTCAGCACCATTCTCGCCTTATCAAAATGGAATGGCCGAAAGAAACTGGTGAACTCTATTTGAAATGGCAAGATGCCTTATCATAGAAAGCGGCTTACCAAAAACACTGTGGAGCTATGCAGTTATGGCATCTGCAGTTATACAAGAAGTTATATACAAGATGACCGGGAGAAAACTGGACTTATCAAGAATGCACATTTTCGGTTCGCCTTGCTATGCCTACTCCAACATAAAAAGAAAGCTAGACCCAAGGTGCCAGAGGGGAATCTTCATTGGATATGACAGAAACAGCCCAGCATATCTTATCTACCACCCAGAAAACGGGAAAGTGTGTAAACACAGACTGGTAAAATTCACTAACAACACCAAGCTGACTCATTCTATCAATACAGGCAGAAGGACACTAGTGTTGTTTTTCTAATGCCTATAATAGTGGCAAAGCTCTTGCAGGATTGTAGTTGATATTTACACAAAGGATGACAACTGTCACCAGATGAGATGAAATCCCTGGACTAAAAATTCCATTTCTATAATATATACATGCCAGCCGAACCAACCCGTCTTATGTCCTTGTTTTTATAATTCTTTCCAAACCATGTTTTGTGTTGATGGACACGTTGGGCTAATCAGAAGAATCCCGGACTCAATGTCTGCACCAAACGGTGCCCGGACAGATTCAGTTCCTTATATTAAACTTCATCTATAATATAACTTCTCGCGAGAGTTTAAGTTTCTCAGATTTATTTATTAAATTGTTAGATAAAAGCACAGAATAGCTAACACAGACCTCTCCTACATGTTAAGAATAGGTTTCTAAATAATAACCTTATTATTTTAGCATGGTAAGTAAACTGCAGAAGATTATTTAGAAAGCCACTCTCAACATGGAAGGTCTTGGATATGACCTTAAACTATATCCAGTGGTGAGGCCCCAGCTTACGGGCTTTGGGAAGTGTGGAGCCACCCTTTAATCACCATTGCCCTCAGGTCCACTCTAACCTGGAGTGGTAGTACCTGTTAGGGTCCCAACTATGGGTTGAATAGAAACAGACTTGAAAACAACTAATATATTCTATCAAAAAATTTTTCTTCAAAATCTTTGGATTTGGCATTAAATAACCTGAAAAGGGTTAATATGCTGTAAAACAAAAACAACCAAGCAACCAACTCATCAATATGGAAAGGTGGGGGGGGGGCTTTGTTAACTATTCTGTATTTCACCTAATAATTTAATAAATAAATTAACAAATGAACTTGGTAAACTACTCAAGTAAGCGATCCATAATGGGAAGTTTTTTTTTTTTTAAATCTGACCGAACATTATTTGCTGTGGACTTTGAGTCGATTCTTCTTGTTTGCCAAACGTTAAAATTTTAATTGAGACAGAAAGTGGCGATGACGCATATTCACTCATTCGAGCCGTTGCTCTATGACACTATATAGGAAGTAGACGGTGGCAGATAATTTCACGTTTTGTGGAACTTTTTTGCAGCAGGGATGCAAAATCAGCTGCCACCATCTATTTCCCATATAGTATCACAGAGAAATAACTCAAATGAGTGAATATGCATGATTGTTGAGGAAGTTTGTCTTTTAAACTGAAACCTGGTGAGCCTTTTCTTCTTATTCAACAAGGTCAGTAATCCTAATCCATACAAACGCAGTGACCCTACCACATCACTCCATGCTCTATTGAGATGTCATTGTCTCTGTAAGAAGAGACAGCAGAACTGCATTATAATAGCGAAATTCGAAAATTTTAATATTGAATTTCAGGGCAAAATAATGGTCTCTACTTAACTGTCATGCTAAAGTAATGAATATATCCAAAAATTAGTAAAAACTATAAAGTAGAAAAAAATTATTAAAGGAAACATTTTCTGGCAAAATTTGTGAAAATAAAATGTTTGGCGAAAAAAAAAAAAAACAACAAACACTGGAGAGTCTAAGAGGAGGTAAATAGCATATAACTATTGCCAATTTTTAAAAATAAATTGTGTGTTTTGCCTTGGTTTTAGCATAACTGAGTTACTTGCTTTGGCAATGTTTTTTTTTA
This sequence comes from Euprymna scolopes, assembly GCF_053919585.1. NCBI lineage: Eukaryota > Metazoa > Mollusca > Cephalopoda > Sepiida > Sepiolidae > Euprymna > Euprymna scolopes. The sequence goes on along the minus strand of NC_136513.1, from coordinate 19,291,359 downwards.
CGATAACAATCGAAAACTTGTGTGTTTTTCAAATAATGCAGTAATATCTAAATACTTTTGACATGATAATTAAGTAGATATAATTGCTTTTAGTTGAATTTGACACAAAAAGTCAGTAGATAGTATTGTTTTTTTAGTTTTTTTCTGCTATTATAATGTAGTTGTACCAAAGAGACAATAGCATTTCTGATATGGCTGTGGTTCGGCTATTTTGTTTGGGATTGTTAAATTATTAGGGATCATTAAAGCTCGATTTAACCGAAATATTATTCCAAACAAGTAGTTTTTATTATTTTTTGTTGTTTAACTTTCAAAGCACAGATGATTAAAAATAATAATAGTAAAAGGACAGATAACTTGAATAGAGCTAATGTTGATTTAATCGCACAGCAATTATCTTCTCTATCGAAATAATAATTTACTTGTCTGACGTATGGTGTCACAAAAAAAAAAAATCATCATCATTGCAAACATTAATTTATGAAAAGCGAATTACCTCCCTTTATAAAGTCGCTCTTTATCAGTTAAAAAATCATTAAAGCCATTTCCTCTCCAAGGATTTTCAAAACAAAACTGTCTGTTTACAGTTTCAAATTGGTTTGTAGAAATGAAGATAAGAAAAAAGTCTGATTCTAACATTTAAAAACAACTTTATTTGTTATCTTCCTTAGTAGCGTGTAGAGAAAGGGTTAGTTGTTAGGCCTGTTGAAAGAAGAAGAGTTCAGGTATGTTTGTGTATGTAGTAGTGGTGTATAGCCATGATATGGATGGGGGCAAAAGATTAGAGAGTCCTTTGGTAAAAAGAGAGTATGTGTATATATCGCATATGGAAATCCGTGTTTGGAGATAGATATGTTGGCTTGTTTGTATTCATGCTAGCCTGGGACCAAAGAGCTTGGGTGAGGTCGCACTCCAACAGAGGGGTGCGTTATCAGCCAGAGCCAGGAAGAAAGAGGGATAGTGTGTTGCCGGTTAAACCTTTTATAAACTCGGTCACATGACTAAGAGCTGGCTTTTGATTGGACAAGTCAGGAAGGAAGTGTATTTCAAAATCTCCAGCCGTGAGAATTCCCCCCATGCTTGTGTTTGTTGCAAATGCGTCTGCTACATGCTATTTTATTCAATAATTTAACAAAAAGTCATGTTTAGAGGAGACTGTAAGTTTTTTTTTTTATTATAGATTCTTTTTAAAATTTAAAAGAAAAGTGTGCAAATGAATTGACATCTGTTCCTTCATAATTTATAGTAAAAATTATTCAGAAAAAACCCAAAAAACAATGTATTGTGTGTGTGTGTTTTTTTTTAATTAATTCTTTTTAGTTTTAAAAGGTTAAGAAAAAATTTACAAAAAAAAATTTGTTTTAAATTCGACGTTATTTGTTTTATTTTATTTTTTCTTCATTTTATTTATAATGTGTTTTAAAAATTTTTAACTACCGTGAAATTTCCATGGATTCTGTTAATTGTCTAATATTGTAGGGACTGAAAAATAAAAATATAAGCATTTGTTTATGAAAATCAGATTTTTGTAATCACAGGTACCCCCCTCCTACTTTTCACAAAGAAATTACATTTTGAGGATTAAGTTTCCAATCTGCGAAGCTTATAAGTAACTAAATTAGACACTGATTTAATATAAATTTGGGGGGGCTTTTGCAGTTTAGCAAAAAATTAAAAAACGAAGATAAAGAAAAATCTCTATGATGTACATGCCCGTTATGAAATGAAGTTGTCATAAAATAATCGCTTAATTTAATCAAGTATTTTTTTTGTTTGTTTTTTTACAGAGGAACATCAAATTTTTGTGAGAGTGATCGCAATGGAGCCACCTTGACAATTCTAGCTACAAGGAGGGAAGCGCCAGGATAGATAACTCCATCTGATTCTTGAATTTTGCTAAAACTCACATGAAGTTCTTATAATTTCATTAGTACATTTTGAAACAACTTTTTGAAAAAAACAAAACAAAAAAAAAAACAGAAAGAAAAATAAATACTTAAAATTATTCAAAACTGTAAAAATATATTCTAGTCAAATTTTGGAGTTGGTGGGGGAAGAAGAGCAAGTCCATCTCTTTTTTTATCTTTTACAAAGCAGTCACCATTTATCAAGGCCCGGAGGCCACTCGAGGATAAGGGTTAATAAGTGTACAGTGGTCAATGGGACAATGTCATAATAACTGTTAGTAGTGGAAATTTGGTAAATTGGATTATTGAGGGGATCAAGAACTTGTTTATGTTGGACTTGAAGATGACCATATTATAGTCAGCTGGAAAGCAGGCAAAAGGAAGAGAGTTCCACAGGTGTGCAGTTCTAAGAAAGAAACTTTGTTCATGGAATCTATGATTAGGTTTAGGCACAGATAAAGAGTGGGGGAAATTATTGATAGTGTTTTCAGCTAGACTAGTGTTTCTCATGAAAGTTTGGCGAGGGGCGACTATAGATTGGAGCTCAGACGAGTACTTTCCATGAAAATAACGATAAAGCAGAGACAGGCTTGCAACGTCTCTTCTGTGAGATAGGGATTGCAGGGAAGAGAAAAGGGCATCCCCCACTAGGTTACGAAGTCTGTTTTGAACTCTGTCAAGGCAGGATAAGTCCTTTCTTGCAGCTCCTGCCCAGATGTGGCAACAGTACTCCATCCTTGGACATACTTGGCTCTTATATAGATAGAAAATTGCATCAGCAGTGAGATATCTACTGGATCGATAGAAGGATGCCACCATTTTCCCAGCATCCTTGACAACAGATTTGATATACGTGTTTCATTTCAGATCAGGAGTAACGGTAAAGCCATTCATTTCAATTGATGTCAGATGGGGATCAGAACGTTGATGACGTAAAGACAGAAGTTTGGTTTTAGATGCATTAAAAGTAACCAGCCACTCCTTTCCCCATTGTACCACATGCTCAAGATCAGATCTTAACGGCATGAATTCGGATCGCCAACAAAGCTGAGTCTGAGCGATTTTCAAGCTTAGTGATTTCAATCTCAAGCCGAGAGGTAATCCTTCAGCAGCATGGACCTCGTGAAAAGCTAAGTCTAGTCTAATCTCATTGAGTTCCCAAAGTTCCTAATACACCACTTTATACTGAGAAACAGAGGGGCATGACTCTGCCTCCCTCCCAGTAGAATTCAAATCATAGTTCGCGATAATCCATTATCGGTAATATTTTCCAATTCCCAACTCTGGAGAATACATTATCAGATGATGAGTGGCTCATGGACTATTAGGTTCATGCCTCTCTTTTCTTATTCTTTATCTTTTTTTTCATCTCTTCATGCTACCGTGAATGGAAGATCTCTGTTCCCTTTTTTGGGCCAGCCCCCAAAATCACTGGGTATCAAAAATGTCATCTAATTTTTATTTCACATATCCTTTCATTATTAGATCAATATTTTTGCTCAAAAATAATCCAGTTGAGAAAAACAGAATATTTCGTTATCAATCCCATGACGTTTACAATCATTTAACACAGTTGAAATTTTTTCTTTCTTTCCTTTTCTTTTTCTGCCCTTTTTTTTCTTGTTTTTTTTTTTTTTCACCGTCTGAATCCTGATGTTTGTCTCCATGGCATATAAGCCCATTTTTTTTTAATCCGTCAACAAGTAAAATGAGGCAAGGATTGTATAATCTATAACTGCACTTCACTGGATATGGAATTTTTAAATGGAAATCGCTCTAGACAAGACATAAAGCCACTTAATGTAAGGAGCGAATAAAAACGAAAGCTGCTTATTGCAAAGACAGAAAGTGCCTATTAATCTTAATCTTGAAAAGACTCAGGCTGTAGGTAGAAGGAAAACAGTGAGCAGGAAGAGAGTTCCGCAACCTTGCAATCCTTGTAAAGAAGCTACTACATTGCTTCAATCCAATGGCCTGGAGTAGTTTAAGATGACTACGAGTAATGCTGGGAAAGGCAGAGGATATCTTGTCTTATTTTTGGAGTTTTCCTTCTCCTTACTGATTGGCAACAAAGGCTTGACAGTCTGTGCTATATTTTCATAATGGACGGAAATTTTTTGATACCACAACTGTAAAGAACTTTCCTTTCTTCCTCCGTGTGCCTAAAAGTAAATAGAATTTCCATGAACAGAGTTTCTTTTCAATAATTTTACATCTTTAGAACGCATTACTGCAAGATTGCTTCTTGCAGGCTACAAAATGGTCGTGTTCTAATCCAGGGTTTTCCCAAAGTGGGCTCCACGAATCCCTGAGGCTCCATGAATGAGGCCGAGGGACTGCAGAAGGTCTTTCTTAAAAAAGACCAAATGGTTTATATGAAAAAATTAAATGGCTGCATTTAATTATTAACTTTTTTCTTTTTACTGGAAAGGCATAGGATACATTACTAAAGGTGTAAAATGTTTTAGGATGGTTAATGAAAAAAAAAAATTTTTTTTAATGCAGCAATTTTTGATTGATCAAAGATTTAAAAAAAAAGTCAAGGATTCCAAAAGTCATTAGTTAGTGTTAAAATTTGAAATTAATGTTTTTCATATTTGTTTTGGAAATTATCTTGTTAGTGCTCTGTGAAAAACGTTTGCCCTGCTATGGTGTCCTGAAGTTTGGGAGACCCTGTTTAATCCAATGCTCACAAAACCCAAACTCATAAGTAATCAAATGTAGTTCATTTTCTTCATCATTTTTAACCCTCTCATAATATTCTTCATCATTCAACTGATAATCCAGCCATCTCATTAACCCTCGTCCCCGAGTGGCTTTTAGCCTCCTTGATAAGTGATGACTCATAGTAAAAAAAAAAAATAATGAAAAGAAAGTTAAATAAAATAAAAACTGCATTGTTTGTATTACCAGTAAGGGAACCCGACGTTGCCCGGGATTTAATGATGATCAACGCATATTTCACATATTTTTAATGTCATCGAAATTGGTGAAATCGACCATTTGTCAATCGAATTGATTGATTGGCTGCTTTAGTTGGGGAACCATCATGATACACCAGGAGGAAGCTTCACATGCACCCCTGTATGACTTAGTCCACAATACATTGTAGTCTACATTGCACTGTAGAGAACCTATTGTTTATTTTATAAAATTATTTTTTATATATAATGGCTTGAAGTAAAGTTTAAAATGCAAAAGTCAAGTATCATGTTTCAGTTGTGCTCTAAACAAAAATATTCATTTCAAACGTGCTCCTGTCATATCAAAGAACCTACTTTTGATTTTATATGCCTGGCCTTACTGCTTGTGCGGTGATAATGGCTTGAATTTAAGTTTAATCTGAAAAAGTCAAGTATCATGGGGCATTTGTGCTTTAAAGACAAACATTTATTTCGAATGTGCCCCTGCCATATCAAAGAATCTACTGTCGATTTCATATATTCCATTTTCATTTTGTGTGATAATAAAACTTCTTAAATTCACATGTGATGTTAGGTTGTGGAAGGTGTTATCTTTGGTCAAAATCACCTGTTCCTTCTTTCATTGGATTATTTCAATTATCAATACTTATCAAAGACATTCCAACACAAAACCTATCTAAAAAATATTGCCAGGCACATAAAGTATCATTGCGTGAAATTTCATAAAAATCGGCCCAGCCGTTTTGGAGTCTATAAGGGAAAACTCACACACACACACACACACACACACACACACACACACACACACACACAGATTTCGACAACCGTTCTTATTTTGAATTTATTTCTTGCAATATTTTGGCTGATGTAACCTTAGACTTTCTTCAAGCACATCTTGTTCAACTTAAAAACATTATATTGAACTTGACAATCTGTATGGAATCTTGAACTAAACCTTATACAGGGTGAAACGATAAAATTGTCACCCTATAAATAAATACCCTGGGTATCAATATAATATACCACGGACCGATATAAGGATATTAGAGATAAACTGTAATAACCAGATATATTCCATTTCTCTTTGATGAAAACTGGTTTTCTTTTTTTTGTTGTTGTTGCAGATCATCTACTAGCTGAGCAGTTGTGTACAAATCCCAAGAGCAATAGGAGCCTTCCATCATGTCTAAAAGTGACACAATGTTCAACAAGCAAGATTGGAGATGCGCCGCTGCACAACTCATGCTCTCTACTGATCCAAGTTATGACAACAGTACCATTGCCAGCACCCTCAAAATGCATCGCTGGATGTGCCCAAGATGATGAAAACAAAGTTTCTGGCCACGGTTATGCACGTTATATAGGCTGAAACATTGTGAGAATAACATCCAAGCTGGGAATACTTGTCCGAATAATTTTAATTATACAGACTAGAGGGATCCATGGAAATTCCACACCGGCATCTTCCATGTGTAATATATTGATGCTGGGTATTCTGTGGATGTTCAGTGTGAATATAGACCCCACAATATTATTGCAACCTTTTTGCTAAAACTGTACTAGTATTTATCTAAGTAATCTGGTTCATGTAGTGTCAGAATATATCTGGTTATTACGGTTATTCAATATCCTTATATCGGTCGGTGGTATATTATATTGATACCCACCGCAAGCGGAAACCCCATGATATCATTATACCATCTTTAGACAGAACAGATACTACGCTTGAATCCTAGCCATCAGACAAAGAAGGCATATTTTAGTTTCATGTACGGCCCAAAAGTGACATCATTTAAAAAAAAAATTAATTAATTTTTTTTTAACATTGCGACTTTGATGATCAGGAGATCCTATTTAATTTAAAGGAGGAGGGACGGTGATAACATACTACGAACATTAAATTAGCATATCTATATACTACTTTAATGTTCGTAGTATGTTGTCAGCTTCTATCCTCCTTTTTATAAATAAATAGGATCTCCCGATCAAATAAGTCATAATCTAGGAACCGTGACATGAGTTAAAGGTACTAGGGTATTAATACATAGATTATCAATCTTCATCCGTTTTTCAAAATTATGAAGCATAAAAAATACTTCATATTATTTGGATTCTTTTGCCGAACTCAGGAATCTGCACAGTTGAAATGGAATCCTTTATTTAAATCACAAGGGTAACATGCTCTTTTTGTATCAGCCACGACTGGGTAGATGTCCTAAGTAATTCGCAATTGTATTTTGAATGTTGCCTGCATTGAAGATTGAACTTTCAACCTTTATCAGAGTGTAACTGAATTTACAAAGTACTTTATCCACGATACCATGGAGGCAGAAAGGTTTTGGAATTCGCCATGATACACCTGAAGAAGGCCGGAGGTTGCATAAACTGAAACGTTGTGAAAATAACACTCATAATGCAAACAGTATATATATTTTATTCATTTGTGGACTGTTATTCTCATCTTCATAATTGTTGTTCTTTCACCACGTTTCGGCCGATTCATCCTCTGGCCTTCCTCAGGTGATTAACTGCGACATGATAGGAATGCTGAGTTTCATAACTCTATCCTCAGTAATTACTGCCTTCCATAGTCGTTGTCATCTCATCACATAATTAATAAACAGTTCACAGATAAATAAATAAATAAAGCAATTACTATCTCAAAAGATTCAAATAATAAATAATATCTAATGATGAGAACAGTAGTCCGATGAATCCAAATAATACGAATAATCAATCCTCGTCTAAAAAATTCAGGAACATAAAAAAAATACTTGTTTATGGAAATGGGCCAAGATTCATGGAATTTATGACTCCTTAAATCTGAGATCCTAGAATTCCTTAACTCTCCAGGATCATGGATAGGTGCTGCATTATTTTATGCAGCATGTCTTGGGCAAGAATAGCCTAGTAGTGCCCACTCTTCTCCAGACTTCAAATCACATACAGCACCTAGTCTTACCGAATGGTCACCCATTTCAGTACCGACCTGGCCAAACGTCGCTTAACTTTGGTGATCTAATAGGAACCAGTGTGTCAATATGATTATGTTGATGGTAAAAATGGATTTCTCAGAAAAAAAAAAAAAATGAATATGTTTTTTGAGGGTAGGGGAGTTATAGTGGAGAAACACTAATATTTTCAGAAAAATAATAAACTTCTGTCCAGATTTCCAAGTTCGACAGAAACGTTCCTGAGTTCGACAAGATACACCTGAAGAAGGTCGAAGGTTATATCGACCAAAACGTTGTGAAAATCACGCTCGAGATGAGAACAATAGTCTGATTAATAATAATATAAATAACCAATCCGCATCTCAAAGATTCAGAAAAGTCAAAATAATAAATGTTTTTTTTTTTTGGGGGTGGAGATGGCAATAGTAAAGAAACATTGACATTTTCTTTGGCAAGAAATTGCATAAAGTCTAAAAAAAAAAAAAGAGATCCAATAAGAAAAAATTTCCGCCAATGTAAATGCCCGAACAAATGAAATAGCTTAAAATTTCATAAAGAGAAAAAAAAGAGAGAGAAAAAAAAAGGTAAGAAATTTGGCAACAGTTCCAGGTTGAGCTTTGGTATACTAGTCTTACTAATTACCGTCCAGACACGTCGCTTACAGTGCGTAGCCAAAAATCAGTGCAAAGGAATTCAACCTAAAAAAGAACAATAACACTATGAGACCCATTGTTTTTTGTTTGTTTGTTTTTTTTTTTACACAGTGATCACCACTTATCAAGACCCGGAAGCCACTCAGGGATAAGGGTTATTGCAAGTACATTACGTTAGTGTGGAGATTTGATGAAGTTTTTTCTTAAGGGGGCGGTTCATTAGGAATTTGTTACCATTGGACTTGAAGACATCCAAGTTGTAGTCCGGTGGGAAGCAGGCAGACGGAACAGAGTTCCACAGGCGTGCAGTTCTAAGAAAGAAGCTTTGTTCATGGAATCCGCGTTTTGATTTAGGCACAGATAAAGAGTGGGGGAAATTTTTCACAGTGGATTCAGCTAGACGGGTGTTTTTCGTGAAAGATTGGCGAGGGCAGACCAGAGATTGGAGTTCAGACGAGCACCTGCCATGGAAATAACGATAAAACAAGGATAGGCTCGCAACGTATCTTCTGTGGGAGAGAGGTTGCAGGGTAGAGAAAAGGGCATCCCCCACTAAGCCACAAAGTCTATTTTGTACTCTGTAAAGGCAGGATAGGCTGTTTTTAGCCGCTCCTGGCCAGATGTGGCAACAGTATTCCATTGTTGTGTTGTGCGGTTACAGATTGTGCAACCCTTGTTTCATTTTATTTATTATATAATATTATTAAAGGTTTCTTCCGTCTGGATAAACTACAGCAGCAGGAAGGTGACAGTGGCTAAGTGGTTAACGACACAAACTGACAAGCTAAGTGTGCAAAGTTTGAGCCCCGTTTATTCCACAGAAACGCTTTCGCTTCTGAAATTAAACATGCTTTCAATTAAAAAAATAATATAATATTAATATTAATATATAATAATATTAATCTATTATATAAACCTCACCTGTCTGTTTACATGTATGTATGTATGTTTGTATGTCTGCCTAAAACTTTCGACAGACACCCAGGCTAGTTTGATATAAATTACAAATATTCATCTGAAAAAAATTAGAAGCATAAAAACTTCTTGTTATTGAAATGAATCGAGATTCAAAGAATTTATGACTTCGATGTTAAAAATTAGACTTTTCAGAAAAGTTATAATAGAGAGGGTTATAGTAAAGAAACACTGACATTTTCTTTGATGAATATCAGACTTGCTTTCTCATCCTTTTTTTTTGCTAACTATACTGCACAATTGCCAATCGAAATGTTGCATCCCTCTGCCTGTTCTGCAAGTATTTTAATGGGGGATGCTCTGACGAACTACAAGCCTTTGTCTACCTGCGACCTAAATACCCCCGACAAAGCAGACAATCAGCAAAATCCCACCCCTACATAGTAGATATCCCTAGATGTAAGAATGCCTTCTACTCTAATAGTTTCTTCTCCAGAACTGCTAGATTCTGGAACTCCCTTCCAGTTTCTTGTTTTCCCAACTGTACTGACATGCAGAAGTTAAGTGTAATGTGAACAGACATCTTGCTGCTTAACTCCCTACATAGTATCCTTGCAACTTGTGTCCCCGATAGCAGCCTCCTGCATCAAAGTGGCACTGTCTTTTTTGGGGTGAAAATGGAATTAAAAAAAAAAATTATGACTCTTCGATGTTAAAAATTAGACTTTCAAAAATGTTATAATAGAGAGGGTTATAGTAAAGAAACACTGACATTTTCTTTGATAAATATCAAACTTGCTTTCTCATCATTTTTTTTTCTTGTTAACTATACTGCACAATAGCCACTTTTTTTTTTTCTGCCTCTTTATGTTTTTCTTTAACTATGCAAAATTCTTAATTTGTGAATCTCAAAAGTGATCACAGAAAATTTTTTTTAATAATTTATTTAAAAAATGCCATGTCTGGAGAAATGTGGTTATAGATTGCCCAATCCTTGTCTCATTGTAAGATTTTATCATGCAAACTCTCTTTCAAGGTCATCCATTGTCTCTACACACAGAAATGGGACGTCCGATTGTTTCTGTTTTTTTTTTTGTTTTTTTTTTGTCATTTATCCATGATCCTAACTCTTCAATTGGAATGTCGATTCACTTTGTTGTACCTATTTACTATGCCTCCCCACGGGACAGAGTTAGACACCAGGGTCGTTTTTTACCTTTGTTGTAATTCAATTATGTTAGTAATCAGATTTAACATATAGCTTTGCCTAAATCCTGAATTTGCGTATGTGCAATACATCCTATTTTCCGGCGCCGCCCGTCACCTATGCAACATTTATCGATTGCACAACCCTTACCTCATTAGATCTTATCATGCAAACAATCTTTCCACATACAGAAGTGAGGTGTATTTGACTTCCTTCTACAGCAGAAGATGTGACACAAGGTTGGAAAGTGAGATTTGAAATCAGTGCTTGAGAGGAAAAGCAATTTGGTCAAGAAAAAATTATCTGGGAAGTCTTGTGAGCATTATCCAACAAGCGATTAGCAATAAACCCTTTCTCAAAGCTGAGATCTGGATATAAGGAAATATTAGTTTCAAACATTTCAATTCTGAACAGAATAGGATTAATAGAATAGGTAGCAGAAGACCTTGTAGTTTGATATCATGTAATACGTCCATGGAAAAAGGACAAACATAGAGTGAGTGATATTAAAATTGAAAATGAATTACAAAATGATCAAAATCAAGTATAGGAGTCTCGTCTAAATAGTAGCACTAAAAATAAAAATAGGAGACGTAGTACTATTTGGTTTACCCCACACCCACACCTTTTAGTAAGCATATTCTTACAGACATCCCCAAATTTTTTTATGTGTTACTATTGAAAAATAAATTTCTATGAGAGAGCAGAATATGGAAATGCAGAATATGGAAATGTATTAATATAAATGCTGTTAAATTATTTTTTTCAACCTCTAAAAATCTGGTTATATCCATTCTTT